>NW_015386419.1:423873-431671 GCF_001527695.2 Protobothrops mucrosquamatus
AATGTTTCACTGTCTGAGTGCTAAAATGGTGATTAAAGTGCTTTTGGGGCTTTGGACAGTTTGCTGGTATTAACAGGGCTAAATCCAATCTTGGTATAAATACCTGGCATTTGGTGTGGGGAAATAAATGGATTGATTTATCAAGCTAATCATTTTACTTCGTTACCCTGCAATGCTGATAAAAAATGTAATATTTATTTTCATTTGAGGAGGGGGAGGTTCCAATAAATTTAACCACTTAAAATGATCATACAGTGGTAATGATTTTTTTTTAAAAAATACAAGTCTGATATCTGTGATTCAATCTACTATTTCTTAATTTACATTAGTATTATGTCAATTCAAAGATCTTACTTGTTCCCAAATATTTGTATTCTGTAAAAGACATTTTGGTAGATCACAGGATAGAGAAGAAGTTAATAGCCTTTCTTTTTGGCCTTTTATTATATAGTTGATAATTGTAAACAAGGACATTTTGAAACTGAAGCTATATGTAATATCACATTTAATTTACTCTGAGAATGGCTTCATAAAGATTTTGTTTAATATAGTTGAACTTTTTATTTTTGTCCTGCACATGATAATATATTGAAAATAATGATTGTGGTAGTATAATGTTTATTTTTAAAGTAGACCACATTTTAAAAATCTGATATTTCATGGAAATGCTTTTCTGTATTGTACTTCAGACAACGACATGGCAGAGATTATCCAGGCAGAGATATTTTCACAAACTTGGCATGACATCTTAAAACATTTGCAATTTGGCGCTGATAGATAACACATTTAAATTGAACTCAGTTCTCCTGCAGAGTTGATAGATTGCAGGTTTTTGTTTTGCTTTCTGAAGTGTTAGGCATTTTTTTAAATCTAAAAGCTATATAGAATAAGAAAAAAATGGGTAAAAAGAAACTGAGGTTTATCCTCAGTGGTAATTCAGTGGACTTGCAATAGTGCTCTGGGAATAGAAGTTTGTTTTTTGGGTTTCTTGATAGTTTGAACAAGGTGGAACTCTTCTCAGAGATATTTAATAGGCCAGTAATGCAAATGCATAGCATGATGCTGATCAGTTTCTCTTAAAAGACTTCCCTCAAAGAAATGCATCTGACAATTGCAAATATGTTTCTTTCTCACTGTGTTTGCTTATGAGTCAGCAAATAGTTGGTAGGTCCCCTTGTGAATTATTAGCAAGACAGAAGACTGGGAAATCCTCAGGCTGCCTAGCAACTTACCACCCAATCAGGGTACAATGCTGATGACAAATGACATTAAACATTAAACAGTTTTATGTGCTAGAGTAGTGTAAAGCTACTTTTAACAGATACCCGAAGTCTTTAAGTTTGTTAGTTTTTCATACTTACTGAGCAGAATTTTGCTTCCCACATTTATAAAAATACAGTGGAACATTTATGATGTACAAATAAAATCTGTGTTCAAATTTGCAGTTGTCGTGGGTACTTCTATAAAATGTGTAGAAATGTTTCCTGGTGAAGAGCAGTCACTAACATTTCTTGAAAAGTGTGATAAGATATTGATTAGTGTATTTTCCCTAAAATTAATACATCCTCTTCAAACATTTATTTATGAAGGATTCAGTTACTATAGTTCTTCTTGAAATGGTAAGGGAAACTAAAGGAATTTAGAGTTGACTTTGAGGAAGGAAGAAACAAACAGTTAAGGAGGGACATGGAGAAGACATCAGATAGTCTAGATGGAGAAGGATGTGTGAGAAACTCAAAATAACTCCACCTTGATTTTGTTTAGGGTGAGATGGAACAGAGAAAAACTTGGACAAGTTTTTCAAGATTCTGTTATTATACCCTGTAACAACTAAGTAGCATGCTTAGAATTCCTTCAGTGTCTCTTGAGCTGAGAGGAACCACTTAAAAGAATACGGACATGCTAGGATGACAATTATAAAAAATATGAAGGAAGGTTTATGACCAATCCAACAAACAAAGGTCCAATAATGGTGTGTGTCTGTGTGTATGTATGTGTCAGGAGTTATCATTAGCAGAGCAATTAAGAGTTGAAAGATGGGCTGGGTACACTGCATGCAGCATCCCCAAACACAGTATCCACAATGTTCTAGATGACCATCCATCCATTGCACAACTACCCCCAAGACAAGCTGAACTTAAGGCAAGTCAGAAAATTAGAAAAAAAAAGAAAATACTGCCCCCACTCCCTGTCCATGCTTATTCTGCTGTTGTTGTTAATGCTTATATCTGATCCCAACGCCTGCTGTACAAATAAAATCTATTTTAAAAAGCACAAAGGCTAGTCTGCTCTGAACATCCTCTATGAAAAGTCTGTTCCTATCCTAAAGCTAGATGAGGTTCATGAACCAATCACTGCTAGTACTAATGTAGAGTATGCAATGTAATGTAACTACACGAGAGAAGGTAATCTGAGAGTTGTTCTCACTAGGAAAAGAAGAAAGCCTGAATGGCAAGCTACTGCCAACCTCTCTGACGTTATTAAAACAGTTCCCCTGTAATTTTATATTTTCAGACAAAATTGCTCATATCCATTCTGAATTAGATTACATATTGATTGTGGAATCTGTAAGTGTACCTTAGGATGATCTTGTTTCTGTGGATATATTCTGAGTGGTTTAACCTAAGGATTTGAGCATGGTATATGGGAGTTCAGCACTTGCACTTTTTTATCCTTGTCCATTCAGATGAATTAAAATGGATTTCTGGATTATCCTGCTTTTGCCTTAAAACTCATTTAGAATACCCTATGTAGCTCATTTCAGCTAACTTTTTGCAGGTAGCTTAGTAAACAGTGTATTCCTAAATGTGCCATTCAGTTGCATTTATTCTTAATGATTAATGCCGTTCTTTTTTTAACCAATAGATTGACTTTTGTTTTGGAAATGTAGGTTTGTGACTTTTGTAATACTAGCTACTTCTAATGTATTTTAACATTAACTCATGTGGCATGAACTGAGATTCATTGGAATAGAACAGAGAACAGGTGTTACTGATTGATTGTGGAATAAAATCAGCTGTGTGTCAAATAAGCTGCTTCCAAATCAGGCTTTGGAATGTCCTGGTTCATTCATAGAATATAAGGTGCTACAGGATCCTGATGTCATAATTTCCTATGTTTTCCTAACATTTTAAAAATCTTTTTCTCTACCAGGAAGGGTGGAATTGTTGTATAATGGTCTAAAACATAGACATCCTTAAATAGAATATATAGCAACATTTTTAATTGTTATAGAGAACAGTTTTTAATTATCTCAAGCAGTTGTGCTACTTGTATTGACTAGCTAGATCTCGATAGAAAGTGATCTCTTCATTTTTGTACTGACAAAATAATTTCATTTTACTATTGCTTGTATCTTTAAGGTTAGGGTTATGTCATCATGAACTCGGAGAGCAAAATGGACATTGCCAACAAATTCGGAGTGCTTGGGTATGATTAGAAAGGCATTGACTTTTCTAGCCTGCCCTATCTATGTTTCCTGGTAAAATGCATGGGAAAATCCCATTGGAGGAATAGTCCATTTAGGGTTAGGGTTAGGTCACCATGAACTCATAGAGAAAAATGGACATCACCAACAAATTCGGAGTGCTTGGGTATGGTTAGGAGGGCACTGACTTTTCTAGGCTGCCCTATCTATGTTTCCTGGTAAAATACATGGGAAAATCGCATTGGAGGAAAATTCCACTTAGAATTGAAATTAAACTGCAAATCTCATATGCTGTTTAAAGTGTTTTTTGCAATTACGTTGTATAATTTTACAGAAGATTCCAGATTTGGTAGACTTATAACATCCAGAAATGAAATATAGAACAAAAAGTAGTAAAACCCCAAAGTAATTTGTATGTGTCTATGGAGATTCTCAGTCATCCAGGTAGTTATCCCAAAGATGTTTTTTCACGAGGCAACTAGACTTTCTTGTTTTTCTTTGAAAGACATTTCACTTCTCATCCAAGAAGCTTCTTCAGCTCTGACTGGATGGTGGAGAATGGAAAAATTTATACTACTGCAGACAGCTGTCCATTTGCATTCTTTTAGTGAGCTGTTAAAGCTACCTGGAGGCTTATCTGTATCTTCAGGGTCTCCTGAGTAGTGCAAATGGGTGTGGAGCCTTCTTGGAACTGTTGAAAGGACTGTGTTGTAGATTAGATAGATGATGTCAGATCCCTCCCCCTGTTGAGAGACAGCTGTTCAATTTTGACATAGATGGCCTCTTTGACCCCTCTTTCAAACCAGTGGTCCTCTCTGTCCAAAATGTGGACTTTGCTGTCTTTGAAAGATGGCCTTTGTCTTTTAAATGCAGATGGACTACTGACTCTTGCCCTGATGGGTTTGTTCTCCTATGTTGTGCCACACGTTTATGAAGTTGTTGTTTCATTTCCCCAATGTACAGATCTGCACATAGCTCACTGCATTGTACTGAATATTGCTCAATTTGTGTCTGGGTATTTTATCCTTGGGGTGGACAAGCTTCTGCCTTAGTGTATTCTTAGGTTTGAAGTGTGCACTATGTTGTGTTGGTTGAAGATCCTTCACACCCATTTGCACTACTCAGGAGACTCTGAAGATACAGATAAGCCTCCAGGTAGCTTTAACAACTCACTAAAAGAATGCAAATGGACAGCTGTCTGCAGTAGTATAAATCTTTACATTCTCCACCATCCAGTCAGAGCTGAAGAAGCTTCTTGGATGAGAAGTGAAATATCTTTCAAAGAAAAACAAGAAAGTCCAATTGCCTAGTGAAAAAGCATCTTTGGGATAATTTGTGTGTGGTTCATTTTTCTTGCTTCTTTTAGCTATCAGCTGTAAATACTTTTAGAATACAGAACATGGATTGGGATTAGAATGTCCAGTTGTGAGGGGGCTTTTGCATGCATGTGCAGAGATTTATTTCACTTTCTATACCAACTTTATGAGTGTGCTGTTAATTTGCTATTAATGCTCTGAGACTGAATATGAGAAGATAAGATTGAGGAGAGACTTGCACATATCAGTTCTACTAAAGCAGTGATTCTCAACCTTTTTAATGCCGTGACCCCAACCGGTCGTAAGTCGAGGACTAAACCGGTTGTAAGTCGAGGACTACCCAACTGGTCATAAGTTGAGGACTTTCCCTGCCTGGGAGCGCCACACATGCGTGGTTCCGCCCCCTGCGCCGGCCGAGGCGTAGCTGGCAAGCGGCAGAGACGGAGCAGGCCGACCACCAGCTGGCCCAGCTCAAGGGAGGTAAGGCACCCACCGGAAAAGGGGAAAAAAATGGCAGACAGCCTTGCTTGGTGACCCCCGTGAAATGGTCAATCGACCCCAAATGGGGTCGCGACCCATAGGTTGAGAACCGCTGCACTAAAGCAAACAGCATTGAGTTAAGCCCATCCTAGATATGCTTTGTAATTTACAATTGACCCTCAATTAAGGTCTATTTGTTCAGTGACCTTTCAAACTTACAACAATGCTGAATGAGTAGTACTTAGGACTAGTCCTAAGTTCCAGCTGTGATCTGGGTGCTTGCCTGTTGGCCCAGATTTCCAACTATTACAGCATCCTGCCTTCAAGTTTTGCAACTTTTCTTACTAACTTCCCTGAAGAAAAAGGGGAAGCTAGCACGTAATTGGAAGAAACAGTTCCATAAAGCCCTTGTTTAACAACTGTGGCGATTATATTAATGATGGTAAAGGGAGCTGCTGGAATTGCATTCATGTGGCATTGTTCTTTATGACTGCATCACTTAGCGACAGAAATTCTGGTCCCAATTATTGTCATTAAATGAGGACTACTAGTACTTCTTAATGTCACTGATTTCATCAGCCTGGGTTCAGGCAACAATCTTGACTATGGAGACAAAGGAGAATATGAATACGAATGTATGTTATCTTTCAGGTCTTTAATCTTTTTGAGATGAAAGGTCATTGAGCTTTTCAGTATCAAACATGAATACTGCAGTACTATACTTCATAGAAGGAATACACTGTAAAGTGATTTGGAAACAAATGCAAGAAGATTTTATGTGCAACACTTGTCTAGAAGTTATTTGCTATCCTGAATATTATTTTGGGATAAGTCTAGACCAGGGGTAGTCAACCTTGGCTCTTTTATGACTCTTTTAGGAGTCTTTTATGACTCCTGCTGGCTCAGGAATTCTGGGAGTTGAAGTCCACGAGTCATAAAAGAGCCAAGGTTGACTACCCCTGGTCTAGACATTGAATGAATTTAATTAACCCCAAAAAAAAAAAAACCCTACCCTTTGTTTAGCCAGGCCCCCAAATAAAAGCATATTTAGTTATTTTTTAATTTGTTCTTGCTTTATCAGTCATAAATTAAGTGCACTTTTTCCATTTGTTAAATTACTATTAATAAACTAGTATTAATAAAAACAGAACAGCAAATGCTGAGAATTTTGCCATTGAAATATTTCTGTTTTCAAGTATTCTTTTTACTACCTTATTAGACTAAAGGGCTTCATGGAAGCATTTCTTTTCATTGTGAATGCTTCACAGGTTGACACATGAAACCTCAAGGTAGAAAATACAATTTATATTTCTAAAATGTTTTCCTACTGGTCAAATGCTTATTTAACTCAGTGTTGCAGTCTATTACTACTTTTTCAGTGCTGTAAACCAAAATATATATCTGAAATGAAATTGTACATATAATGTACAGAATGATTTATTCCAATTTTAGCAAAATAAGCCAGTGCTTGAAAAATGAAAATGAGGCATCCATGACTAATATATCTCTAAAGTATTTGGTTATTTAAACATATTAAAATGTGTTTCTGAAGCCCTGAGGTTCATGTGAGTATTTTTGGTCTTGTATATAAATTGCCTGCATTCGCCTTTTTTTCTCCCTATTTTGCAAGCAGCATAAGCTAGTTTGTATCAAAACTAGGGATTTTAAAATATTTTTGGGCTGAAGATCCTGTTTCTAATTTAAGCAGATGTTAAGAGGCATGTTTTAGTGATAGAAAATTGGCTTTTCCGTCTTTAACCTATCATGGAATCTCATCAAGTGATCTTTCCAGTTTCCAGGGACCACACTTTAGAAACCCTGTTGATGATGACCTTCTACAGGTTAAATTTCTTCCCTTTTTTCCCCAGCCACTGGCCCTTGGGTCGTATAAATGGTTGATAATGGGGAGGGAGTCATGCCAAGACTATATTATTTGGTAGCTTAATGCCAGGCACTTTCAGTCTTTCCCTAAGGAGTTTTGACAGTAGGGAATGGCTGAAGATAGAATTCTGGAATGCAGTTCAATGCAAGGATAGGAATAGACTACTAGGGCATGCAAGAGCAGTCTGTAAGCAGGAATCAAGGTTTATCACTTTAGCTGTAATCCCCTGCGTGGAAATGCTCTTTAATTAACATTTAGGATTGCATTGCAAGAGTGCTACATCATTTCAGCTCACATCTCTGAATAACAGTTTTGCTTTTAAAGCTTAGGGCCAGTTTGCTTTCTTCTTCTTGGATAATGAAAACTCTGTTCGCCTACATGCACTGAGAGAAACCTTTGTATCACACAATTCTTAAATGTCATTTTTATGAGAACGGGGCAAAAGGTCTAGAGTTTAGAAGCAGGATACATGTCTGAAAGCTATTCTTTTTTTCTGTTAGAAGGTAAGTCTTCATCCTGGTTCATCCAAGCCGGGAATAAATAAGCAAACATGGCGACTGCTTTGGGAAGAAGGTTACAGTTTATTGCAGAAGACAGATAAGCAGCAGAGGAGAAGAAAAGAGAGTGAGCACATGGGTAGAAGGCCTTTTTATACCCTCTAGCCTTGCCTGGAAGTTTCCTGTTCCTGTGGCA
>NW_015386419.1:432758-433981 GCF_001527695.2 Protobothrops mucrosquamatus
TTCCTCACTATCCGAAACACCTGGCTCCTGGCCAATCTCAGAACCACCTGGCTCCTGGTCAATCTCTTCTCCGTCGGGAGACACCTGAGGCATTGCCAAAGAGGAGGGTCCTGGAGAGGGAGGCCTGGCCATCTCCTCTCCTTCATGTTCGGAGCCTTCTTCCTCCGATAAGAGGGGCTCACAAGACGGAGCCACAACACTTGTAGATAGACACACATTTTTCAGGGAAAGGATAGACAGAAAATTAGAATTGACAGAATTAGAATAAAAACACCAAAAGCTACACAACAATAAAATAATTTAACACTGGATTCCCCCTGGAAGAAAAATTAACACCTTTTAGACAGAATTGAGAAGGAGATTAACCCAACAACAGACACTGACCAATAAAAATCAGAAATGACAATTTTGGAAACCACGAAAGGGTATAAGAACTCAGCTAAGGTATGTAGGAAGCACATGACAATAGAACAGTCCAACTAGAGTCTTGGACTTTAAGAGAGGCTTGGGAGGGATTCCATGGATGAGAATCCTCAAGGGGAAACAACTCAAGAAGCTTGGGATTTATTTTTTTTTTTAAAAAAAACATAACCCAGTCTAGCACAAAACCAACAAAGAAGAAAAATAATAGCTCTCACAAGAAACCAGCATGGCTGCATAAAGAACTCTCTGATAAATTGACATATAAGAGGGACCAGTATAAAAAAGTGGAAAGAGGGGCACATACCTAAAGCAGAATATTAGCAAATAGTCTGAGCCTGCAAAGATGAGGTGAAGAAAGCTAAGGCTCAAAATGAACTAAGGCTTGTGACCACAGTCAAAAATAATAAAAAACAAACAGTCCAACTTATCAAAAACAGTATCACAAAAAATAGATTAGAAACACAAGTTAAGATAGGCAAGAAAATGGTAAGTGAGCACTTATCCAGCCTAGAAGAGTTCAAATCACCAGGACCAGATGGATTATACCCAAAGTTCTCAAGGAACTGGTAGATGTGATCTCAGAACCACTGAACTATATTTCTCAAAGATCCTGGAGCACTAGGGAACTACCAGAGGACTGGAAAAGAGCTGATATAGTTCCCCTCTTCAAAAAAAAAGGAAAAAGAATAGATCCAGAAAACTACTAACCCATTATCCTGACCTCAATACCTGGGAAGATTCTGGAAAAGATAATCAAACAAGAATCAGCGAACACCTAGAGGCAAACAAAGTCATTACCA
>NW_015386419.1:436517-446433 GCF_001527695.2 Protobothrops mucrosquamatus
TTTGTCTTCTTGATGGCTCTGGCTTCAACTTTCTGATGGTTCCACATCTGCATTTGTATAAGACTAGCTACTGCCCTGGGCAGAGATGAGGCCAGGTTTGGTTTCTGCTTTTCAAAAAATGCTTTTAAAAATCCTTTTGGTGAACAATATCTTTCTTTCTGCCTTTTTAATATTTCCTTCTCTGGGTTAACTTCCCACATTTCCTTTGGAAAACACTCTGAAAACTACTGAACCAGATTCCTAGATAAGAAAGGATATTTGCCTCTGCTTTCAGAAAACATCTTCTTTTTCTGTTGTACATATATAATATTTTGCTCCTGATAAGTAAATCATAATCATCCTGTATTACTTGCTGATTGGGAGTAGCAGAGAAAAGATTACTTTTTGAATTTTTTTTCAAACTCAGCATAAACACAAGTTTTAATTAGTGGCACCTGCTGTTTTATTGAGTTTCTTAGAAAATACTGGATGCATTGTACTTGCACAATATGCATTTTAGCTGCTATGATAGATAATGTCTGTTGAATCCAGTTATAAAAAGGTTAATTTTTAACTCTCATCTCTTTGGAGTTAGTTAAAAGAGATTCTGTAAGGATCTTTTAGATGCATGAAAATAGGCCTGAAGAAAATAGAAAAATAGCACTTTTGTAATGAAATGGGGAAAAAACGTAATGTAATAGTGACACAGGAAATTGCTTTGTACTGTGTAAAGCTATTGATCCATTGGCTCATCTACTTGTGCAAGTTCACGTCAGGAATAGTTTGGGGTGTTCCAGTGTGAAGTTTTTTTTCTTAGTCCTTCTAGCTGAGATGCCAGGTCCCTTGAATGCAAAGCATGCCCTCTAACTATAGAACAGCATTTCAAGAGAGAAAATAACTTTAGTTTTGTATTCAGTAGGAGTTATCTATTAATATAGATATGTAAGGAAAGCATGCAGAGCACGGCTTTATTGAATTCTTTCCGACCTCTTTTCCAGCACCAGCCATAGGAAGTCTATATTTTTCCCTGTTTTTTTCTAGTCAGCAGCATTCTGAGCCACTGCTCAACTATCTCTCCAGTGCAGCTGCAGATTTGTATGGATCTTTTTAAAATTGCAGTTGATTTTATTGATTCAATGGGCTTGTGATAATTTTAGATATTTAATAAAGTTTTTGTCATAAAATGGGCTCATTAAGAATACATAGACAGACATCAGGTGAAAAATCTGAATTCAAGTAAAAATAGTTAATGCTTTGTTAAACATTTCATTAATAGATTAGAAAAGGTAGCTATAAACCTTAAATTTGGGGTAGGTTTGCACTCTGAATTATGATGTGTCTTGTAATTACCATGATTTGTTCATTAGGCCATAGTAACTGGTTCATATAGTCTTCAGCCTAACACATATTTGAGTCTGGAATTATTATCATAAATCATGGTGGTTGTTAAGTAAATCACCACATGACTATGCCTGATTTTATGACCTTTTTGTGGTGGTCGTTAAGCTAATACAGCAGTCAAAAAGCAAACAAGGTGATGGTTAAATGAACCTGTTTTCAGTGGGTAGGTTTTTTTCCCCCAGAAACTAGAAGTAAATGCCAGAAACCAGCAAAACCTGCCAAAAATCATGGTCATGTGACAGCAAGACACTGCAAATGACCATAAATGCAATTAATTGCCAAGCATCCAAAATCAATCACATGACCACAGGGGGTGGAGGCGGCATGCTTCTGCTGTTGAAACTCTGAAACCAGATTTTAAATACCCTTTGAGACTGGTCTTTAAGAAGGGCTACTATACATAGCATTGTTATAAATCAGGGGTGTCAAACTGCCGGCCCGCAGGCCGGATGGGTCATGCCGAAACCGCTCCCACCCCATTGCTGGCAATGGAAAAAAGTCGTGATACATCGCAACACGTCACATGACATTGTGAGTTTGACACCCTTGTTATTAATCATGATATTCAACAAAAGTGGACTTGCCATAGACACCCACGTTTGCAATCTCCAGAACTCTCTGAGACTATCCCACCTCAAATTATGTGATATTTGATATTTATTATCTGCTCAATTTCTATCCCACTGCAGTGCTTGTATCCAAGGAACAGTATGCTGGAAATGTGCCTGTAAACCTCTACAAAGCAAATTGTATCAATTTCTCTTTTTTGAACCCATTATGGTGCAATGGTCCTATATCTATATGATGCTGGCAAACATCCTTTATGACCTATTTTCTTCTTTTTTCAAATAGGGCATCACTTACCTGAAACATTCTTTTTGAGAGACACACTCACTGGCTTCATACTGAGCTTAATAAAAATAATAAAAAGCTTTATATTTTAGGGTGATTAGTTGACATGACCAATTGTATTCATTCTAAAGCATTCTGAAGGATAAACGAAGATCCCATTCTTGAATCATTAAAGCAGCCACATCCAATGCTATACTCATACTACTTTGACATTTGTTGCTATTTATCTGCATGTGTGCTGGCAATCCCATCAGAAGCATATCAGTGCGGGTATACCTATGCACATATGTGCATATACGCTGACAATAACAGATTTTAAAGTAGCAACATGAGTTTTCCAAAGGATGAGACTGTTAACACACCTCAGAGGGATATTTCAGTTGTGCTAACATGATTTGCTAAGTGCCCCTTTAAAATGCTTTGCACAGTTAGAGTTGCTATAGTTAAAATCTAGCATATGTTTCAATGTTTGAAATAATATACAAGCTGGCTCAAGTTGTTTCAGGCTATGGTTTTTAATTTAGAGATTGAGATTTGTGCTAAAAATGGCATTTCTAACAATCAACCTATTTTTTTCTCAGTCTAAAATAACCAATAAAAGGTGACATAAAAGCTATAATAAGTTTGTTTTTGTAAACTGACTTCTTCACAAATAAGATGCAGAATAAATCATTATATTCATACTGTTCTTCCACAATCATGAATTCATTGAGATATAAATATTAAACCACAATTTGACATAAGTATAAATTGTGGTTTGGCTTTGAGGCCTTTGGTTGCAGTTCAGAAATCCTAACCCTAACCATGGGTTATGAATCTGTATCTTGACAAAACTGTGGTTTATTTTAATTATGTTTTGACATTCTGTTTCTAATTTAAATTAACCAATGTTTAAACTAGGATAAATGAAGTAAATGGTGAGACCATACATTTATCATTTGATTCTTTGTTCATTCTACTAAATGGAAAACTCTTAATTAATGAGTCATGCTGGCAGTTTTGCTGGATGAATGAATATGTGTGTTTTGATTGGTTTTCATCCTTCCCTTTCCCTCCCCTTCCTTCATCAAGAATGCATTTTTAGAGAATGTTATTGGAGTACTTTTTTAAAGCTTTTTAAATGGTTCTCATTTATTTCTTCTAAAATTTATTCTTAGTTTTTTATATTTAAAAATAATTCCCTATTGAATTATGTAATCCATTCTTCCTTTTAAACATGTTTCCTTCCTTCCTAAATGTTTAATATAAGAATGTATGTGTATATTTAAGATATTTCTCTTAGGTTAAAGATTAATATTTTCCTAAGTTGTTTTCAACCATCTTAGTCCCAAAGGATTCTTACTTGAATTTTTTTAACCAAGTAAATCCATTTTGTGACGAATCATTTCCAAGCACATTTAAGGAACAGGAAAGGCTTGAAGTCAGTAAGCTCTGAAGTACTGCAGGATCTGCAATAGGCTTTTCACACTTTGAAGTTTGCCTTTTTAAAGTGGCATAAAATCAATCATTCCAGATTTTGTTTAAGAAAAACCATATTTACATTTGACCTCATTAATTATACGAACATGCTTTTTGAGGAAAGCAATACAAGTTTATGTATGTTCTTAGATAACCAGATGTCCTAGCCAGCTTTAAATTATTTCGGGTTTTTTTTAACCCAAATTAAAAAAAGCCATATAACAGCTTTTGACATTTCTTAAAGGTGACATCTCTTGGGGGAAAAGGCAACTTCTGAAACAGGAACAAATTGTGGGAGAAGTGACATTTTGATAGCTGCCAATCTTCCAAATGAAATAATTCAAAGGTTTTGTGAAGAGGTTAATTTAGTTTGAACTTATTGAATTAATTGTATTATGCACTGTGCAGACAGAAAAATACTAGAAGATACTGGTAGCAAATGAAGTATTAGAATTTCTCAGTTAATTAAAATCCATTGGGCTACCTGCACATCAACTCATGCTTACAATAGTGCAAGTCTTGGGTGGGGGGGAATTTGAGTTAAATTGAACACTTAGCAAATCTATACAATTGGGGGAGGCCACATTTCCATAAGTGTTTTTCCTCAAATGCAGTGGTACTTTGCCTCCCCTAAGGCATGCTTAACTAAACTCAAATACGTAAACACCAAAGGGCGTTTACTCTGGCATGATGTCATGCCTTCCTCTCAGCTGTCCTTACCAGCAGAGACAATGCCCCTGTGTCTATGGACATTCAGAAACAATAGAGCATGTGCTTCTAGACATTCATACTAGCATCATCTCACAATTATTGCATAAATACCCAGAGCGCACAGGAGAATTCTACACTACTCTGTTATTTTCAGATACCAAACATGCTACAACCATCAATAGATAACGTTGACAGTTTCTGTGCAAAAACACTAAAAATTCATTGGATGATTACCTGTGCTATAAACTAGATATATTGAACACATAGTTCACCTAATTAAAGTGTTTTGTAACTTAATATAGTCTTCCTTGTACTAAACTTTTATGTTCTCCTAAGCCCATCTAATGTTCCTATCCTTCTCTTGGATTCTTCTAGATTCTTGCTTTTTATATATACTTTTAATTTTTAGTTTATATATCTTTTATATATTCTAGCTTTTCATATTTTCTTAGGTTTTAATCTTTGCTCTTGCATACGGACAGTTATATGTAGAGACATTCAAAGTTGATTTGCCAGGTAGGTTTATAATGAACAATTGGGACAATGAACAAGTAGGAAATTTAGATTTTCAAAAATAACTATAATTGTGAGAAGAATATAAGGCAATATACTCAGTTTTAACATCAGTCGGGTGAAAAATTCAGATGCATTAAGTCCGTTCTATTAATTTATAAATTGAAATAAATATTTTTGTTTCTCCTGTACCTGAAGCCTACTCAGCCCAATATGTGACTTTAATGTTGCTCTCCACCACCTTGGTTTTTCCCTTTCCAGTGTAGTACACAAAGTATCAAATTTTATGCAACCTTATTGCATGCAAAAGCCATGTTTGTTATTTATTTATTGTTTATTTTTAAATGTATTTTCCCTAAATTGCACTGATTTAAAAGATGCACAAAGGCATTTTTAAAAAATATCTGCAGCACTGTTTGGAAAACAATGTAACCAAATAATAATAGAACCAAGACAAATGAAAATTCCATTTCTACAGCAAGCAGATTACTATTACCAAGACTTGTCTGGATATTTTTAGACTGTTCATTGTTAAAGGACTAATCTGCTTTGGAAAAATTGAACCAAACAGAAACATGATTAATGACGTTATGTGAAGAGCTTAAAAATACTGCTAAAAAAAGAATTGTAATTAAAAACGAAATAAAACCTGAATGCTTTCCAGCATCTGTCTTAATTTTGAGTAATACTCAACTTGCATCATTTGGTTGATGAATGCACAAGAATGGAACTGTCATAAACATGTTGCATCTTGCAAGACTCCTACGAAGATCTAAGAGATATTTCTGCTTGATAGTACTCTATAAATGTCTTTATCCGGAAAGCTTGAAAATGCAGGCATTATAAATGTCCATGTGATAATACTGTCAGAGGTACTAAAGAAACATAGTATGATTCAAAAGTGGCATCATAATATTGCAAAGGGAGCAGGATATAATAGAACTGCATATTTGCAGCAGTGTCAAGGAATCTGGAATGGACTTTCCAAATTATGAATGCATTTGCTTTTAAGCCTTTCTTAATAGAGGTTCTTTGTATCACTTTAGTAGTAATGCACTTATGATGGATGCAGTGTCCTGAGGTCATGTTTGTGACTCTTCTAGCCAGCTTCTGACAAGCAAAATATACTTTGGAATTACTTTGGAATTACAAGTGTACTTTGGAATTACAAACAAAATTAGATGTGTGACATTTTCTCTTACAGTTATGAGATGAAAAGAATCCTGTGGGATCTGTATTTAATCAGAAGCACTTTAAGTAAAACTGAAATGACATGCTCTATACTATATCATGTTAGAGACTGAAGTCTAGCTACATGACCATTTGGTTACCAAGTGAGAGAGGAAGTAGATTCATTTACGGAAAGCATGTCAGGAAGAATTGTGTCCCCTGTTGGCTATTTAAAGGGTGTCCATTGTTTGAAACAAAATTAATTGAGGGGTGGGAGTAGAATGCCTGACAGACGACAATGTCATCTGGCTGTAAATAGAAAACCACAGAATTTACATTGGAACCAAATTATACCTGTGTTGCCAAGATCTGTAATAGATACCAATGGAATGTCTGAAGTGTGACCCCACAGACTGGAAAAAAGCTAGCTTACTTACAAGCACACCCAAAGCTCATTCTCATGCTGAACTATGCCTGCTTTTCTCCAGAAATTGCAAAATAATCCAGCAGAAGAAGGATAGTAGTAGTAGTAGTAGTAGTAGTAGTAGTAGTAGTAGTAGTAGTAGTAACTTTATTGCTCTTAATTGAATTCTAAAAGCCCAAATATGAACATCATGGCTTAAAGGTAATAGGAGATGGTCAGAATGGAAAGGTTCCATTCCTGCTTTCTCTCACTCAGTTGCTCATCATGGACCATAATTTCTGCAGAAGAGGATAAGGGAACATGCCTGAGAGTTAAATAGTGGGACTTAAATTCAGTTGGTTTTCCTTTCTTTCTACTTATAATTTGAGCAAGGCTGATGATGGAGTAGACTAAATTTGCTGTGGGCATGGCTTAGAAGAGCAGGTGATAGCAGGAAGTTCCATGAGAGACTTATTTTCTCTTAAGATTTCGGTGAATTTCAAGTAGTCTTAGACTTGCAACAATTTGTTTAGTGACCATTTGAAGTTACAGCCGTGCTGAAAAAAGTTACAACCAGTCCTCGGACATATGACCATTGCAGTGTCCCCATGGTCACAATTCAGGCACATGGCACCTGATGTGCACTTATGATGGATGCAGTGTCCTGAGGTCATGTTTGCGACTCTTCTAGCCAGCTTCTGAAAAGCAAAGTCAATGGGGGAAGCCCAGTTTTGCTTAACAAGCATGTGATTCATTTAATGAATGTAGGGACTCGCTTAACAACCAAAGCAAAAAAAAAGAGCATAAAATTGCCTCACTTAGCAACAGAAGTTCCAGTTCCGATTGTGGCTGTACGTCAAGGAGTTCAAGCTTTGGGGGAGAATTCTTTGGAAAAGCTTAAAAGTGTCCCTGTTCTGAACTGGAATGGACAAAGCTTAATATATAGTTAAAGATTCGACCTTCAATAGAAAGAGAAGATTGCTGACTTTTTTACTGTTGAATATTTGGGTACCCATAGTGTTGTAGTTGTTGTATAGGTCAGATGGGTAGTATAATCTCTGCTTGTATTAACTGTGAGGGTGATGGGAAATACTATGATTTATTCAAATAGCTAGACTTTTTTAAAAAATGAAGTTTCTCTCAGACTGCACTTAATTATATGCATCCATGGCAACAGTGTAGAAGCAACTAGCTATTGCCACCTTTGCAGGTGATTCTTTAATTTCCTAGTGATTTAATGATCACTGCATTTAGATATGGATTTCTTGTGAGTTCCCGTTTAGATATTGACCATGACTGATCCTGCTTAGCTTTTTGTGATCAGCAAGGCTCAGCTAGATGCTGCCAAATGATATAAGATGGTTTGATTAAGGAAAGCTTTGTGTAAAAAAAAATAGGAAAGAAAAATGAGTGTATGCTACTATAAAGAAGGATGCTGTTCAGATAACAACATGAGAATGAAAGAAATATAATTTGTCTAATTTCAAGCTTGAAGCTGGAAGAGATGAAGAAGGGTTTAAGGATAGGGTAAGATAAGATATGCACTGGCATTCTAACAGATCAGATCTTCAGTAAAGAATGATTGGATAAGAAAGTTTATTATGCTGCAATTCAGCTTTTGATTTTTGTGGGCTGATGTTTTGGAGTTCCACCCTGTTTTTTTTTAAGTCCAGTGATATTAATTATGTAATCTTCATCTGGCCTTTTGCATCCAGTGGGGAAGGCAGTTTAGATGAGAGGCGTAAAGCAGCTAAGAATTGCTAGCTCCAGAAGCAAAGAAATTAAGATTAATTAGGACCGTTACCAATAAATGATGCAAATATTTTCAGCATCCAAGAAGAAAAGCATAAAGAAACCTTTCTCATGTGAAGACAGAAAAAAACCCCATAAGATTTAAAATCTGGGTCTGTGTTGTTGAATTCTATAGTAATTGATAATCATCATTGGAGCTTTCTTATCTTCAATATAAAAACATCTATCCAAATTTAGTTCTTTGCTCTTCCATACCTAGTTGCTGAATGTTAATTTCTGGATAAAAATATTTTACCCTAAGTGAAACTGTGAGAATTGGTTCTTTAATATGGTATATCAGGAGGATACTGTTACCAATTACAAAAACTTAAATCCGGAATTTTCTTTGACTCACTTATCTCACATTTTCATTTTTAGTCTCTAACTTAATTTATTTGTCTCTTGCCCCATGTACGATTTTTCCCATCTTTAGGGATAGATCTGTTTTTTAAAAAAAGTTGCTGGGTAATGTATGTTTTTATTGCTGTTTGCCTTCCTTCCTAAACTACAATAAAGGAGTTCTTATAACAAGAAGAAATATCTACCGGTATTATGATGCATGGTGAGATTGTCAGTTAATGCATAATTTTGTGACTGATATAAATGTTTTTGAGTTGCAATGACAATCCAAATATAATGAAGATTATGGGAGAGTATTGCAATCGAATGTGGCAATTAGAATTTTGAAGCTAGAGATAATTGAAGTACTTTTGAAATATTAACTCTACAGTTAATATATATATCAGATTTCTTTTTGCTGACAAAGAGTTAAAGAATTAAGTGGGAGACTAGAATAGCTATTTCGAGCTCATTTGCTCTCATCAGCTAGCCACACCTTTTATGGGATTCGAACCTATGTAGCCTACATGCTAGGCAGTTGTATTAACCACCAGGCCACCGGCTCTCCTCCCTTCTTTGTCAGCCGAGTCAAGGGAGTATATACAGAAAGTTTTTCAGGCAGACCGGTCTGATTGATTACACCTTGGCATTTTGACTGCTATACTGCAGTTCTACTTTTTTTATAATCACTTTTTTTATAATCACTTTTTGCCTTGCAGCCCAACTCGGGGCATTAAGCAGGTTCAAGTCGTTACTGTGATACATTACAAATTCAGATTTCTTTTTGCTGACAAAGAGTTAAAGAATTAAGTGGGAGACTAGAATAGCTATTTCGAGCTAGCTGATGAGAGCAAATGAGCTCGAAATAGCTATTCTAGTCTCCCACTTAATTCTTTAACTCTTTGTCAGCAAAAAGAAATCTGAATTTGTAATGTATCGCAGTAGCTGTTCTGTCCCCCGTCCGACTCACACCCCCCAACCAGTCAGCCAAGGGCTGAAAAACTGCTCAGCACAGTCAAATACAAAGGAACACTTGGCAGCAACTTCGTGACTGCCTGCCAAAGCCTTTACTGATAATACAAAACAAAACAAAATATACAATAAGTCCAGGATAAATAGCCGGAGTGCTTGCAACTGGAGATTCAGCAAAATTGTCCGTCACAAAAGTTTCACACGACACACCCCTGGCTTATATAGCCAGTGGGGTGTGGTCCAGTGACTCAGCTGAAATCTCTGGCACGGCGTTTCCGCTGCTGCGCACGCTTGTCCCTCCGACGCTGGCGTGGATCCAGCCAAGAC
>NW_015386419.1:447418-480721 GCF_001527695.2 Protobothrops mucrosquamatus
TCGTGAGCATGTCCACCACCACGAGGACGGTCGTGAACGTGGCGGACAGTGGTAGATCCGTCAGGAAATCCATGGAGATGGCACCCCACGGTCTCTCCGGTGTCGGCAGCGGTTGGAGGAGTCCAGGAGGTGGGCCGGACGCGGATTTGGCCTGTCGGCACGTCACACAGGACGTCACGTAAACGTGCACGTCATGCCGTACCCTAGGCCACCAAAAAGTCCACGTCACCAGGTTCAAGGTCTTGAAGAACCCGAAGTGCCCCGCCGCGGGATTGTCATGGCACTGGTTCATGACGAGGGCTCGGAGCGGACTTGTAGGCACGTACAGTCGGCCCCGGTGCTTCAGCAAGCTGTCCTCCAAGGTCCATGGGGACGCTGGGCCAACGTCCGCTCTCCGCTGCTGCGACCAGTCATCACGGCGCTGCGCTTCCAGCACCTGAGCCCGCAGGTCCGCCGGTTCCTGGACCGCGGCCAAGGCCTCTGCGGGCAGCACCGTCCGAGGGGGAAGGGGGTCCTTGGGGCAGAAGTATTCCAGCTTGCGGGATAGCGCGTCCGCCCTCTGATTGAGGCCGCTCGGAACATAGGTGACGTGGAAGTTGAACCGGGCGAAAAACAACGACCACCGGATCTGCCGCTGGTTCAACTTCCTGGCCGTGGTGAGGTGCTCTAAGTTCCGATGGTCCGTCCGCACCTGTACCTGGTATCGGGCATCCTCAAGGTGATGCCGCCAAGCCTCGAACGCGGCCTTGATAGCCAGCAACTCCTTTTCCTAGATGGTGTAGTTGCGCTCGGAAGGATTGAGTTTCCGGGAGTAATAAGCGCAGGGAAAAAGAGTGCCACCATCCACCGGAGCCTGTAGCAGAACTGCTCCAATCGCCACGTTGGACACATCCGTCTCAACCACGAATGGACGGTGTGGATTGGGATGCCTGAGGACCGGCTCTGTGATGAAGGCCCGCTTGAGGACCTCGAAGGCCTGCTGCTGCGGGGGCCCCCACTGGAACGGGACCTTCTTCCGAAGGAGTTGGGTCAGCGGCAAGGTCAGAGTGGCGAAGCCCGGGATGAAGGTCCGGTAGTAGTTGGTGAACCCCAGCAGACGCTGGACGTCCTTCACCCGACGTGGGGGTTCCCAACTGCGCAAAGCCTCCACCTTGCGCGGGTCCATTGCGATGCCCTCGGGGGTGATGATGTGCCCGAGGAACTCTATGGAAGTCTGGAAGAAGTAACATTTCTCCACCTTCGCATAGAGTTGATACTCCCGCAGGCGCTGCAGGACCTGGCGGATATGCTGGAGGTGGCTCTCCTGGTTCGGGGAATAGATTAAAATGTCATCCAGGTAGATCACCACGAATCGGTCCAACATGTCCCAGAACACGTCGTTCATCAGGTGCTGGAAGACCGCGGGAGCGTTGGTCAGCCCGAACGGCATGACGGTATACTCAAAGTGGCCGTATCGGGTGCCAAACACCGTCTTCCACTCGTCCCCCTCACGCACGTGCACCAGGTTGTAGGCCACTCGGAGATCGAGCTTGGTGAAGATCGAGGCCTCCCGCAACCGCTCCATCAGCTCGGGGATGAGCGGCAGGGGGTAGCGATTCCGCACTGTGATGGCGTTCAAGCGCCGGTAGTCGCAGCACAGGCGTAGGTCCCCCATCTTCTTCTTCACGAAAAGGACCGGGGCCGAGAGCGGGGAGGACGAAGGCCGGATAAACCCACGGGCCAGATTTTTCTCCAGGAAATCCCGTAGGGCGGCCAACTCAGGCTCCGACATGGAGTACAGGCGGCCCACGGGCAGTGGCGCGTTGGGCAGCAGATCCACCGGGCAGTCGTAGGGTCGATGCGGGGGTAATCGGTCCGCCTCCTTTTCGCTGAACACATCGGCGAAGGACGTCAGCTCAGGAGGCAAGGAGACGGCTGGGGTGGAGACGTCCTGGCCGGCACAGGTGTGGCGGTGGTGATCAACACACTGCAGGCTCGGGAACGAGATGGCGTTTCTCGACCATGCCACCTGAGGATCGTGAGTCCGAAGCCAGGCCATCCCCAGGACTAAGGGAAAATGCAAGTCCGCCATCACATAAAACTGAATCGCCTCCTCATGGGCCCCAATGGCAAGGCGCAAAGGCTGGGTAGCGAATTTGATGGGCCCCGCCACAATAGTCTCGACCCTCAACGGAGGGTCCACTGGAACCAGGGGGACCTTAAAATGGGCCACAAAGGCCTGGTCCATAAAGTTCAACGTGGCCCCCGAGTCAACCAGCGCATGTGCCTGGAGCCCCTCCGACCGGTTGGCCAACAACACCCGGGTGTCCAGAATCAGGTGCCGAGGGGGCTCATAGTCCACAGACGCCGACTCCGGTGGGGCATGTTCACGTGCCCGACCCAGGGTTTCCCCTAGGCCGGGCCTGGCCCATTTCCCGGCTGATCACGCCGAGACTCCGGAACAGGCTTGAGTGCCCCACTCCGCTTCCTGGGACATGAGGCGGCAAAATGTCCAGCCTCACCGCAATAGAGGCACAATCCCCCTTGGCGTCGCCGCATCCGCTCCTGGGCTGTCAGGTGAGGTCACGCTGCTCCGAGCTCCATGGGCTCCTCACCCGTTGCCACAAAGCGTGGGGCGGTCCGGGGTCCTGTTGGAGCGCAACACGGGGGTGCCGCCGCTGGCAGTGGTTCCGGCAGGGATCGACGAGGCCGTCGCCGTTGAAGGCGGGCATCGATACGCAGGCACTGGAGCACCAAAGCATCAAGGGTCGGGGGCACCTCCATTCGGACCAACTCATCCTGCAGGTCATCGGAGAGGCCGTCCTGGAAGGCATCCATCAACGCCGCATCATTCCAGGCTGAGTCCTGGCCGAGAAGGCGGAACTCAGCGATATATTCCTGCAAGGCGCGCTTCCCTTGGCGGAGGTCCTTAATGCGCCTTGCTGCCGTCTGCACGCGAAGGGGGTCTTCGTACATGACGCGCAGGTGTTGCAGAAAGCCCTGGTAGTCGAGAAGTAACGGACTGTTTTGCAAAGCAAGGGCGTGGCCCATCGGGCGGCAGAGCCAGAAAGGTAGCTGATCACAAACGCCACCCGAGCCCGATCATCCGGAAAATCCTCCGGCCTCATTGCCATAAATAGTTGCCATTGTCCCAGGAAGGCCGGGAACTGCTCCGTCTGCCCAGAAAAACTGTCTGGCACCTTCACGGGGCATCTTGAACGAGGAGGAGGAGGAGGAGGGGGAGGGGGGGAGGAGCAGCAGGAGCAGTAGCCAAAGCAAGTTGAGCCGTTAAATGGCCTACTTGCTGTTGCAACATCTGATTAGCATCCATCAGCTGTTGAATCTGCTGCTGCTGCTGTTGGTCCATCGTGGGTTAACAATGGTTCTGTCTTGGTGACGGACAAGATGTTCTGTCCCCCGTCCGACTCACACCCCCCAACCAGTCAGCCGAGAGCTGAAAAACTGCTCAGCACAGTCAAATACAAAGGAACACTTGGCAGCAACTTCGTGACTGCCTGCCAAAGCCTTTACTGATAATACAAAACAAAACAAAACATACAATAAGTCCAGGATAAATAGCCGGAGTGCTTGCAACTGGAGATTCAGCAAAATTGTCCATCACAAAAGTTTCACATGACACACCCCTGGCTTATATAGCCAGTGGGGTGTGGTCCAGTGACTCAGCTGAAATCTCTGGCACGGCGTTTCCGCTGCTGCGCACGCTTGTCCCTCCGACGCTGGCATGGATCCAGCCAAGACATATCCTCTTCGGAGTCCGATACACCTGGCTCCTGGCCGATCCCAGAAGCACCTGGCTCCTGGCCAATCCCAGAAGAACCGGGCTCCTGGCCAATCCCAGAAGCACCGGGCTCCTGGCCAATCCCAGAAGCACCTGGCTCCTAGCCAATCTCCTCTTCGGCGGAAGGCACCGAAGGCCGCACCAGAGGGGAAGGTCCTGGAGAGGGAGGCCTGGCCATCTCCTCTCCTTCATGTTCAGAGCCTTCCTCCTCTGATGAGAGGGACCCACAGGACGGAGCCACAACAGTAGCGACTTGAGCCTGCTTAACGCCCCTAGTTGGGGGGCTGCAAGGCAAAAAGTGATTATAAAAAAAGTAGAACTGCAGTATAGCAGTCAAAATGCCAAGGTGCAATCAATCAGACTGGTCTGTCTGAAAAACTTTCTGTGTGTGTGTGTGTGTGTGTGTGTGTGTATACATATACATATACATATACATATACATATACATATGTAATATATTTCTTGCTTTAGTGGTTGCTGTATCGCAAGATTTTGCCCTTTTTGAGTTTCCCAGTAGCTTCAGCATTAAATACTACTGATTCTACTGTAGCCTTTAGGCTTTATATAACTGCTTTATTAATGGAGTAGTTAACTCATATAATTAAAGCAATTTTAATAGAATTGTGTTTTGTTGCCAACTAAGCCTCACCATTTTTTCTGGTGGTGTAACAAGTTTTTAGTGTATTATGATAGTTATATTTGCACATTAAAGGTTATTTATAGTACAGCATTTGGTTTAAAGCTGATCTTTGTCATATGTTCACTGGATAGCTTAAATAGTGTACTGGAAATTATATTTCAATACATTAAATATGTGAGGAAAAAATGTAAAACCATCTGAATCCTAATGCAGCAGCCCCCAACCTTTTGGACACCAGAGACCAGTTCTTTGGAGAGAGATTTTTCCATGGATCGGAGGGAGTGTGGTTTCTTGTGCAGCCTGCATCCCATGGATGGGGCTCCGCTTGTTTGTGTGAACCAGTTTCTGGCATGTCGTGGACCAGTGCCGGTCCATGGACTGGGGGCTGGGGACTTCTGCCCTAACGTATGTGAATATAACAAATATTTTATTATGTAGAACTATAATCAGGAAATTATGAGTAATCACAGCTGGGTTTGCCACTGAAATGTATGCATTGAATCGGTTTGAAATTATTCCTTATGTAAATGTTAGTGTAAATGTCTATTCATTGCAGAAACACAATTCTTACTAGTTGTTGTAATTTTTAGAAAAACAAAAATTTGTTCTCTGTTCTGCCCTCAAGTGGCTGTGAATCAGCATGTTATACTTCAGACCCTTTAATCCAACTACTTATAATAGATTGACCTATTCATAGTAATGCCTACATTATTCATATATAAAGTCTTCTGGTAATTAGCCAAGCCTGGGAAGAACCTCATCTGGACCTAGGAGATCCCAGGGTGCTTTGCATGGTTCTGGGTATCCTGGGATTCTTGGTTTATTAAAACATGATCTCTGGGCCTCAGCAATTGTCTGCATCAATTAAACTACAATTCCTTTTTACCATGTCATTGCTTGCCATTTTATATTCACTGACCATCTCCTCATCTGAAAATCCAGCAGTTCTTACATTTTCATCTCCACTGCATGTAAGTCAAAATCCCTTCTTTTTTTCTTCGCTGTAACCCAGTAAAAATGATCCTGGATATTAAGAAAATCTTGGAGTGATATGAGTTTAAATGATGTGCAGTTGGAATCCCATTTATCTGACACCTCATAAAATCAATATTTAGGTCAGTAAAACTTAATGGATGATGACTGAGAACCAACAGAACACTTTGCTTCTTGATTCTGTTTTGTAATTACAAAGCTGTATGTTATATCCAGATGAAAATAGAAGCACACCATGTACTAAACTGTCACGGTGCTGTTTTATTTTAAGTTTGTGTTGGGTCATTCAACTTATTTTTGACCCGGTCCTGGTTGTAATAAAGTTTATGTATACAGGTAGTCCTTGACAACTACAACTGAGCCCAAAATTTCCATTGCAAGTAAAACAGTTGTTAAGTGAGTTTTGCCCCATTTTATGACTTTTCTAACCACAGTTGTTAAGTGAATTACTGCAGCTATTAAGTTAGTAACATGGTTATTAAGTAAATCTGGCTTTCTAATTGACTTTGCTTGTCAGAAGGTCACAAAAGATGATCACATGACTGTGGGATGCTGCAACCGTCATAAATACATGCCACAGTGAGCCGTGGTAGCGCAGTGGTTAGAATGCAGTACTGCAGGCTACTTCTGCTGACTGCTGGCTGCTTGCAGTTCAGCAGTTCAATTCTCACCAGCTCAAGGTTGACTCAGCCTTCCATGATTCCGAGGTTGGTAAAATGAGGACCCAGATTGTTGGCGGGGGGGAATATGCTGACTCTGTAAACCATTTAGAGAGGGCTGTAAAGCACTATAAAGCGGTATATAAGTCTAAGTGCTATTGCTATTGCTATAAATACATCCCATGGGGAAGCTGCAACAGTCGTGTGAAAAATAGTCATAAGTGCCATTGTAACTTTGAAATGTCATTAAATGAATGGTTCTAAGTCAAGGACTACCTTTATATTCTAGAGCAGTGTTTCTCAACCTTGACAATTTTAAGGCATGTGGACTTCAACTCCCAGAATACCACAGCCAGCATTGCTGGCTGTGGAATTCTGGGAGTTGAAGTCCACATGCCTTAAAATTGTCAAGGTTGAGAAACACTGTTCTAGAGTAATTTTTCAGGGAAAATTAGGATTAAAAAATTGTCTCTGCAGTATCTTGATTTTACTCATTTTTTCTTTATTTGGTTAAAACATAATCATAGCATCTGATCTGCCCCCCCCCCCAGTTGTAAGCACTGACCAAGGAAAGGAGAAAGTAAATAAAAACTGCATCTGACTTCAATACCCAATATGGGTAATGCAAATACTTGTACATGTTGATCTAAGATAGCTTTAGTGTAAACTGTGCACTGGTTGAAATAGTTGCTGTCTGTCTTTTGTTTCAAGTCTACCCTACATTGTAAGACAACAGTAACTGTAGTGCTTAATCTGACCCTTTTCTTTTGAGCATGGAATGCTGCCACCTGTCTTTCCCACCAACTAGCCCAGGAAAGAATGCCCATATTGGCAAGCTATTATGTGGCTTATTTGATTTTGCTTAAGATGAGCCCTAATCTATGTGATTCCTAAACTGCCTGTAAAATTGTATTCCTTTATTCTACTCCAAGGTTACACAGCAATTATCACAATTAAGAAGTTTTGAACTGGTTCCATTAGCCACCAAACCACTGACACTTGTGTTAATATGTAGATAGTAAAATAATATAAATTTTATCTGCCAATTAAAAGTAGAACTTTATGTTAAAAAAAAGGCATTTGTGACTGATAAGGGATGCTACAGTATGTTTGTCTTAATGTAGCATGATTTTCTGCTTAAGAGAATGAAGGTTCTTTTTTATTTTTCAGACAATGATAAGAATATCTTAAAAGAACATACATTTTCAATATTTCCAACCCTTAATAATTAAGTTTTACTGAAGGCTTATATCAAAAATTCATACTTTTGTTCATACTTTTTAAGACTCTCTTCCATTTCATCTTCCATTTCCTATTGTTATTCTCACTGTAGGCTGTAAGAACTGTTTGGCCATATTCTTTCCTTGTGCACCTTCACAGAACAAATCAATTTTGTAAAGGTCTTTTCATTGTTTATTTTAATACCAAGGTTGTAGTTCTTGGTTAGCTTCCAATAGGTTTCCTGTTTGCTCCCCTAACATTTAATAGAGACAATTAGCACTGTGAAAGTCTTGGCAGTCTAAAGTTGAAGTAAAAGGAGTTAGGATACATTGTCTTGTTAGGCATCTTGTCAAAAAATAGTTTGTAACATTTTCCTTTCTTTGTTGCTTCTATAGCCACTTCTGAAGTTGTTTCCCCATTTCTGAAATTAATCTTTTTGTCACATGTGGCTGCAGTTTCAGCCTTAATCATAGAACATTCAAGTGACTATCCCTTTCCACACTTGAAGAAGAAAACTGCCAAAAAATGTTAACTGTTTCAATTGTGATGTAGATATCAAAAGAAATTTTATTTTATAATAGTTTGCAGTGATACAATTTTCCCTTTAAGATTTTCTAAAGCTAGTGTTGTTCTTGTTGTTAGATTCTTTTTTAAAAAAAATATATTTTATTAATTTTCCCATTTTACATTTAGGTATTTAAAAAGCAATGTG
Organism: Protobothrops mucrosquamatus; assembly: GCF_001527695.2. Classification (NCBI taxonomy): domain Eukaryota; kingdom Metazoa; phylum Chordata; class Lepidosauria; order Squamata; family Viperidae; genus Protobothrops; species Protobothrops mucrosquamatus. Next base: position 455,422 of record NW_015386419.1, read on the forward strand.
GTGACTGGGTATCAATAGTTCGATAACAAAATCTTTAGTACAAATCTCAAGTTGTAACATCAAATATTTCTTCTCTTTTTCCCTTAACATTTACTGTCTCGTATTCAAGATAGTACAATTCTAGTTATATCAACTCAATAAAAACATCATTATAACATTTATCAATAAATGTTTAGCTTATACGTATCTTAATTACATTCAATTTTCATAGACAATCCATATCCTGTTATTAATTTTTACCCAATTTTTAGTTTCTCATCAATATTCCAATTTAACCTTTGATATTTATAATTTTCAAGCCTTAGGTAACCAAAATTTCCCTTATCTCAATTCATAACAAAATCTAATATCCAAAATACACATTTTATCTATTTGAATATAATCTTGTTCTATTTCCTAAAAGTTACCTATTTCTGACCATATTAAATCATCTACTTAATAATACAATATCCTCTTTAATAAATCAAAACCATTATGTATATTACCTGGGTTAATCAATAAATCAAACATATTCATAATAATTAATTTTCTTTTTCCTTTTAAGTCTAATTTTTAAATATTAAACAGATAGAGTCCTTATTTTCAACTAATTTCCAAGTATTTTAAATCTAATGACCAGAATTCCCCTTATCTCAACTTCTCCCTTTAACCCTCTAATTAATAATGTGAAATCCCCTTTAATAAGTCAAAACCCCAATTTTCTTCAACCTTATTCTGGATTTCTTCCTTTGCCAACTAGGCTTCCATATCAGTGCTTTTAGATCATCAAATAGATCTCCCTCTATTATTATATATGTTATTTGAAATAAAGGAGATTATTAGATTCTTATCCTGCCTTTTTGAATATATATTTTGGTCAACTCAAGGCAGCAAACATGGTTAATACTCTGGTTCCTGTTTTTTATCCCCCACAATAACAACCCTGTGAAGTGGGATGGGCTGAGAGATAACAATTGGCCCAAAGTCACCTATCTGGCTTTAATGCCTAAGGCAGGACTAGAACTCAAAATCTCTTGCTTTCTAGGCCAACACCTTAACCACTTTCTGTGCGATATGTGTGTGTGTGTAATGCTAGACCATATTGAACTGATAATTCAGAATGGCTGCACTGAATGGGAATCTCTGCTTTCAAACACTGAAATAGCTACTGTGTTTCAATATTTAAAGGGGACTCCCAAGCAATAAATATTGCTGAATAGAGAGCATGAGAGAAATGTGACCAACAAATGCCAAAGCAAGAGCTTTCCTTCAGTTAGCGTCCAAGGAATCCAATATATTGTATATTTGACTAAAATCTGATTAGATATCTGCTGAGATCCTAGGACACAAAATCAGTCATTATCTTGTCTTGAATTTCATGTTAGCACGTACAAAAGATGTAAGAAGTTTTGTGACTTTCAATATATAACAAAATAGCCAAATCCTGGTATATGGAGATGCCCTCTCTTTCATTGCTCTCAGCTTGATTTCAGCTACTGGGGTGGATAGAAATTAAAATTAGAATGATTGTGCTTTCCAACTAATGTGAGTGACATATTTCAATTTTTTGTTGATTCAGTTCTTTTTGTATTTGAAAACAGTGCATAGTAACAACTTTAAACAGCATGCAGATACATCTGCCAACTGTTTCAGTGACAACAATGTAAAATTAATTATACACAAATGAAATTGGCAAAGTAATTGCAATTCTACATTATGTATTTATGAGGCACGCTCTCAGTGTAAGTTGCTTGATGCTTGATGCTACTTTGCAATGAGCCTTTCTTAACTGCTGCTTTAAATGGAAAAGGAAATGAAAAGATATGTTAAATTGCTAATTATGACTGTTTCCCTCCCTTCCTGGAGGATAGATGATTTAATAATTTGCCTACTGAAAGGTAAACTCCTGGCTAGAATCAAAGTGAGAGCTGTCACTTCTGGATACTGGGAGCATCTTTAAATTGTGTTTCTCAGGGAGCCATTTCATTTCTCCCTTCTCTTGGAAGGGAAACCCAAGTTGGCCATGGCTTGAGGGGCCTGGAGAACATCACACAATCCATCTGTAGCCATGGTAACTGACCGGGCCAATCTTTTTCATTCAGCCTAATTGCTGCCATTTCATGTGGGAAAAAATAGTCAAAATCTAGTCAATACAAAGAATAAACATTTCTTAAAGCAATTGCGTTATCTTCATCAACGTAGCATAGGTAGTGCCATTTGAAGAAATATTTACCTTAGTCTTAGTTTGATTTTGCTGGTTGGCATAATACTTTGCTAGCTGGTACTGTGAAAATAATCTAATACAATTAATAAACCTTGGTTGGTTTACTGTGGCAGTGTTTAAAAATTTCAGGCAATTTGTTTTAAATGCATTATTTTCCTTTAAAAGTCATTACCTATACTTCCTTTGTCTTTATGGTAATGCCCCTACTCATTTAAGGGCTGCCACAAAGAAGAGGGAGTCAAGCTATTCTCAAAAGCACCTGAAGGCAGGACAAGAAGCAATGGATGGAAACTAATCAAAGAGAGAAGCAACCTAGAACTAAGGAGAAATTTTCTGACAGAACAGTTAACCAGTGGAACAACCTGCCTCCAGAAGCTGTGAATGTTCCAACACTGGAAATTTTTAAGAAGAGACTGGACAGCCATTTGTCTGAAATGGTGTAGGGTTTCCTGCCTGAGTGGGGGGTTGGACTGGATGACCTCCAAGGTCCCTTCCATTTATTATTATTATTATTATTGTTGTTGTTGTTGTTGTTGTTGTTACTATTACGATTATTATTATTATTATTATTATTAATAATAATAATAATACTAATAATGTTTTCCTACACTTCTTTTTCAAGTTGAGTTGTGTATATTGGTACTTTTGTAACTTCATTGAAGGGGGAGCTAATAGGCTTAAAAATCTCTGCTCCCATTGTAGCCATTCTTTGAGCAGCATATTATGTCATGCTGAATGGAGCAGGCTTTTTGGATGAGCTTTTTGCCATAGTTAATGACCCCCTGTAATGATGGCAATTTTTTCAGGCTCTCAGTGAACCTTCATGGGGATCTCTGCTTATGTTTTATTTTATTTTGTTTTTTTATTATCTTGTTTCTAGAAGTTGTTCCTCTTAGTGAATACCTAAATTGTTAATTAGGGAAAGTGTTGGAAGAAATGCCCCTACTAAGTAATAGTGCTTGTTTGCTTTCAGTCATTCCTCACAGAGGGACACAGCAAAATTTCCTCCTTTTTAAGATTAAGGGGAGACTGCATGATACATCATTTTGTGGATCATTATTCAGGATTCAATAAATCAGGCAGACATTTCAGTGAGTCATGTAGAAAAATGAGCTGTCTCCACAAAATGTCAAATTCTTTCTCTTACACAGTAAGAGTAAGCATTTTCAGTTACTAGGAGAGCATACTTTTGTATTTAATACAGATATATTTAAATCCCTGGCTACCAAAAATTTAGGAAACACTACCCTTAGTGGTTTTGGTCTTAAAATATAAGAAATCTACTTGGTTTTCTGATTTCTAGATATTTAATAATAGAGTTAATTTACAAAAAAGAATGGTTAGATAAAACATTTTCTTACAGTTGAAAGTCTGAGATAGCATTACAGTATAACGTGAATGACTATTATAGGAGATTATATTGAAACCTACTTATTTGCAAATGGACAGAAACATAGTATTAGGAATTTGTATACTATAGCTAAAATATATATCTGACCTTGAATTCAGCTCAAGGGAACTGAAGTTCATTCAGTAACTCACTAAGCAGTTGCTTGCATATTTAATGACAACATTTAATACTGTATGCTGGGGTTTGTTTCTTAGAATGAATCCAGATAGATTGACAGTAAGAACATCCTAATCAGAATGCAAATGCATGACAAATAATTAGTTGATTGGGCTTGGATGTCATTACTTTCATACTGAACAGGTATACTATAACTCAAATGCCAGTGTGAAGACAAGTATGAAATTATATCAAGACACCTGGTTTCAGTGTATGTTTTTAACTATAAGTTCTGTAGCCTGAATTTGTAATTTTGGAATAGCCTTAATGAGTATATCCCTGATTCAAATGTTGTCTCTGTTACAGATTTACTGCATGGCCTGAGCCCTGCAAGTCTCTATAAATGTGTTATTTCTCAAAAATGTACAATATACAGACAAATAACATTGAGCTGAGATTCATTTGTAGTAATAACAGATTATTGAGAACCCTTCAAGACAATATTTTTGTGTTCCTATTTGCTTAGAATTCGATTTGCTTAAAATAGCTGCTTAGTGGCATTTAGGTTAGATTTCTGCTAAACATCTAGAACTTCCTACAGGAGAGCTTTTATGAGAAAAAACTGATTTTGAGAGCACAAATAGTGTAGCTCAGGGGTGTCAAACTGCCAGCCCACAGGCTGGATGCATCCTGCAGAAGCTGCGCCCACCCCAGCTCCAGCTAGGGGGAAAAAGTCACGATACGTCGTGACATGTCACATGATGTGGCGAGTTTGACACCCCTGGTGTAGCTGCTCGATTTTGAAGTTTCCAGTCCACTTTCAAAGGCAGCTCCATATATAATTCACTACTGTAATCCAAAATAGGCATTCTGAGATTGTGAATAAATTATTTCAGGATTCCTTCTGTCCCAGTAAAGTTATTTTTTATTTTTATTTTATTTATTTGTATCCCACCTTTATTATTTTTACAAATAATTCAAGATGGTGAACATATCCAACACATCTTTCTCCTCCTATTTCCCCCACAACAACAACCCTGTGAGGTGAGTTGGGCTGAAAGAGAGTGACTGGCCCAAAGTCACCCAGATGTCTTTCATGGCTAAGGCAGGACTTGAACCCACAGCCTCCTGCTTTTTAACCTGGTGCCTTAACTATTAGATCAGATTGGCACTTGTAATTGCTATATTGTCCAAAGCTGATAAAAACACTGGACCTCCTTATCTTCTATGATGACGGTTGACAAGGATGGGTGTAAGAATATCCAGAAACTAAACTTCTGAACTGAGAGAACCCTACTTAACAGAACTGAACGACTACCCACAAACCCCCATGTTAGTATATAGTAGCCAAAAAATCACTTGTCTTGTATCACCTTTTCCAAGTAACATATTTTATTAAAAGGTATAAACTTTTATGTGCTGCAGTTCACTTCTTCAGATGCATTGCGTAGTGAAATAGATATGAGATTTAAATTGCGGTGAAGAAAGAGGGAGAAAGGACATGTTGGTTATGAAGATGCAGGTTACACTTGAGACACACTACAAACATCTTATCAATTAACAATTATGTTAAAAACACAATGTGACCTTTTGAGATCTCCTGAAAGCTTATGCTTTTAAACCAAATTTGTTAGTTGGAAAAGATGGTACCAGATTTCTTCTAATTTTTGGCACCCACAAACAGAATTATTAGTTTATCTGGACAGAGTATCAGTTCATTAGCTCAGTCTATTCATTCCATTCAAGTTCAGATCATCATCAGTTATATATTGGATTGAGTGTATTGGATGCACAAATGTCAAAACAATATTTAATGTTAGATAATATATTTCTAAAATGCTTGATAATGGTTGATTTTTGGAAATCAATGTTATTTAATGCCACTATCTTGACAGAGGAGATCAAATTCTTGGGTGCTGGCATCAAATTTTAAACAATGTTTATCCTGTCCTATTTTATTACTGTACTCTTTTCCCAACTTCGTTACCATTTGCAGAATATTTTTGCTTCATTAATAATTCCAGTCATACTTCCTGTTCTCAAAAGAATGTGTCCTTAGCTACTATATGTCTGTAAACTTCCATCATTCTTATCAATGTCCAAATCTCTAAAAACAGTGCAAATTGTTATAATATTTGTGATGGTATATCATAATTATCTTTAATGAGGCATTGCCTCCCCTTTGCTGTCATGTAGCACATTTTTTACAATATGAATTATAAAAGAGTTTATAATTAATAAGCTTGTAGGTTACTGAGGTCATGTCTCCAATACTGAAGTCTTTTTCCAATTTGCTAATACTTTGCACCTTCTCTTTTATATGTTATGACCAAACCAAAAGAAACAGCTGTGGGAAACTAGCCAATTCAATAAATGGGAGCCAGATTATTCCTGCCTTTGGTAACCCAGTGAGATTTTAGTGGACATTCTTTTGGACCTATATGAAACTACTTAAGGAGAAATACAATGGTTTACTAAACAAAGTGAATTGTTGGATCTCTCTTAAAAATGTTCTGTTTTTAAAATGTGTATGTAACTTCTGGATTCCCTGTTGAACTACTAGAACTCATAACTAAACAAAAATTGAATACACCTTATCAACAGTATCACATTTGATGAGAAGAGAAGATGATAGGTTTCATGTTTAAATGTAGCACAAGAATCACAGAATCATAGTGGTGCAAGGGCCTTTGGAGGTCTTCTAGTCCAGCCCCCTGCCCAAGGCAGGAAACCTTATTGTATCCTGGACAAAGGGCTGTCCAATCTTTTCTTGAAGATCTCCAGCGTTAGAGCACCCACAATTCTGGGAGACAAACTGTTTCATTGATTAATTGTTCTTAATACTCAGTAAATCTTCATGAATTATTGTATGTATGTACTGCTGAAAATACTTTTTAAGAGTTATGATTCTGTTGTCTCTTCTAAATAATGTCAATAACTTTGCTATTTTAGGTCAAAGGCTGTTTTATGAATGTTTTACTAGCACCCATTTAGCTCCAGATTAGCTGCAATATTTTGCAAGCAAACTGTATTGAAGAAGTTACATTTTGTGGATCAGTTACTGAGATTTACCTGCAGAGTTTTCATTATCAGGAAAATATATGGGAAATGTTGACATAGGTTGGATTGATTTCTTGTGACAACTGGCTGTACACATAATTTCAAAGAGAATATTCAGCTTTTATGCAAAAAAAATGGAATGAATAACAAAGGACTTGACAGGCTATAATCATGATAGGAAGCTTGCAGAATTAGGTTAATTAGTCAAATTATCAGACAAAGAATTGAATTTCTTATAATCTTATTTACTCTTTCATAGTACATAATAAAATCTTAAATACAAAACACATAGCCAAACTCTAAAAAGCATGTTGAATAAATATATAATTAAAATAACAACTAATGCATTGTAAATAAAATTGTAACAGTATAAAGTCTTAGTTCAAAGAATAGCACCCTATAATTAATGTAAAGTGGAATGCCTATTTTTAAAACATCCTGAAAATCAGAAAAGAGGTGATGAGATAATGGTATAATAAACTGAAATTACAAAGATTAAAATCTAAGTTAAACATTAGAAAGAAGTACATGTCAACAGTTCTGCATAGTAGGTATGGACAGTCACTTCCTTTCCTTCAAGTTCTCCAGCATGAGGGATGGATAATCCACATGATTGGGTTTCCTGAAGTCCCTTATACCCAATAAGACTAAGTCTGAGATAGCCACGCCTCTTGCCTGGTCGCACATGCCCAGTTCCGACTTAGTCTTTACCCAGACAAGGCGTGTTGTTTCTTCTCTCCAGACTCAGGTTTTATTAAACCCTTTTTTCCCTATCGGTGGATTATCTCTCCCTTTTCCCTCAAATCCTCACTATTGGTTTGTTTATTCCCCCCATCCCTCAGAACCTTCCTCCTGTTGTTTCATTTGGGGTTTTTGTTTTTCCCTTTTTCCCTTAGCTAAGGGATTGGAGGGGTTTTTTTCGTTCAGTGGATCCCTGCCCTCCCCCCCTTTTCTTTCGTTACGGCTTCCAGGGATTGGGGATTGTGGAGTCTTTTCTCCGCTCACCCCAGTAGATCGGCAGGTCTCCGCGGAGGCTTGGGAAGTGGGCAATTCAGCCGAAGGGGAGTTTTTTCGCTCCCTCTGGCTGCTGCCCGTGCATTTTCTTTTGTGCGCGATCGTTTGGGGGAGCGTGGGACTGCCGCCGAAGCCCCAGCTGCGCAGATCACCCTAGCCTTTCTGGACGAGTGAAAACTCCTCAGTTCACTCGTGGATGTGGTGACCATTTTCTCTTTCACTTTTAGCTGCTCCATTGCAGAGCCACGTGGCCGGTGGCCGCTATCTTAGATTGAGGCCTGCATTGCAGGGCAGACATAGCATAACGGTTCCATCTCCATGTGGCCGGCATCCGCCATTTTGTATGGTGGCCTGCACTGCAGGGCCGGCGTGGGACAGCAGATCTATCGCCACGTGCCTGGCGGCCGCCATTTTGTATCATCTTTAATATACGGATTAGTTTTTCTGAATCCTTTCAAACCAAAACATCCTGGTGAATTTGGTGGCTGGTTTAGTTCCCCCCCCCCTTGTTTTCTGGGGAGGGCAGAACCAAGAGAATTAATATCTACTGCAGTTCCCAGCCACATCTATTTGACATTGCCTCTGGCAATTTTATATATATACTCCCTTTCTTAGAGTGATCACTTGTCTCTCATTGGGAGTGGGTCTTAATTATAATTTTCTGGGCCCCTCAATCCTAGCCTGTTTTTGTTTGACCCACCCTCAGACTTGTGCTGAAGGGTCTCAGGCCTAACTTTTTGATTGGTCACCAGATTAATATTTCAGCCTTTATCAGCCTGATCATCCCACCCTCAGTCTTGTGCTGAAGGGATAGAGGCTGTCACTCCTTGGCAGGGGGGCCACTTCGGTTCTGTCCAGCCTTTGCTACCTGGTTATCCCACCCTCAGACTTGCGCTGAAGGGATTCAGGTTTCTTGCAAGGAGTTCATACTGGTTTTCCAGTCCTCTGGTTCTTATTACCTGATACAACCCATCTTCAGTCTTGTGCTGAGGGATTCTCAGGCCACAATATCCCTGATAAAATCTCAGGGGTGTTTCACAGGTTGTCTACCTGTCTATTCAACACTGGGGTTTTTTTGCTACCCTTTTCAGTCTTTAACTATAGATTCATGTGCAATGGCGGAAGATTCACAGCCCGATCTGGTTCTGGCACCAACCAGTCCTCCTGCTAAGCGGAGGCGCAAATCATCAAAGACTGAGGTAGCTGACCAGAGCAAAAGCTGTCTCCAGTAAAGCTCCATCCAAAAGGGCTGAAAAAGAGGCTGCCAGGAGACATCAGGCCCTAGAGAGACAGATATCCAGGGCTCAAAAGGCTGCGTTGCCACAACAGGTACCGGTTGTTCCTGAACCTCCTGGGGTTTCTCCTTTCAGCCCCCAGGTCACCACAATTGCACAGGTACACAGACCATTGTCTCCGGACGGTGGCTCTCACTCTCTAGCGGATAGTCCCATGACGTCCAATCCAAATCCGACATGGGGGGCTCCTCAGCCTCCCCCTCCCCATGCTCCTTCGGCCACATTCACGCCCATGGCCGCTGGTCTCCGTTCCGAGCAGCCACAGACGCTTGCTCCAGAACAATTGCAATCTATGCTCACGCAGGTTTTAGGATGTCTTTCATCTCTACAGAAATCTCAACATTCTACACCCTCCCAACGTAAATCCACCACACCGGATTACGTTTGTTCCATTCCTTCTGAACATTCCTCACAGAGCAGAGAATCTTACTCTGATGTTGAGGAATCACGGGGAGCAGCCTTATCAGAGGATGAAGATGATTCTCAGGAGTCATCTCCTTTTGTAGGGCTCTTTGATCCCGCCCTGTTCAAAACTATTCTTACCAAAGCCACGGCTTCATCCCAGATAGAGCCAGAACCTGAACCAGAACCCACCCCTTCCACCAGTCAGACTGCAAATCCTGTGTTCGCTGAGCGCACGATAACTCAAAAGCACATTCCCTGTCCCCCCATTTTTTCCAATACGGTTAAAAAGCAGTGGACTAACCTGGGTCTCTCTCTGGCTCCTGGGTCCTTTGACAAGAAGTTGTTCAGCGTGGCTCCATCCCTGACCAACCTCTTGGAGGTTCCCTCTGTTGACACTTCCCTCACTCCTATCTTCTCCAACACCACGATTGCTGGGGATATGGCGGAGGCATTAAAACCAGAGGACAGAAAATCAGAGTACTCCCTCAGGAGGGCGCATCAGGCGTCAGGGTGGGCGATAAAGGCTTCCACGTCTGCCTCCTTTTTCTCTTGTTCCTCTATCACTTGGCTCCAGGAGCTTCAAAATTTGATTCCTCAGGATCAAGTTCGTGCCCATCAAACATTGGGAAAAGTGTTAGCGGCGATTGAGTACACAGCAGATGCTACGCTGCATGCCGCCCGTTTTTCAGCCAGAGCAATAGCAGCCAATATTTCGACCAGGCGCTTACTTTGGCTGAAGCAATGGAAGGCAGATTTAAAATCTAAGAGTCGTTTGTCCACCGCTCCTTACTCTGGTGGAAAACTATTTGGAGATGCCCTGGAGCCATACCTTGTAGAGAATAAGGACAAAAAGAAGGTACTGGCTCACCAAGGCAGGAGAGCAGATAGAAAGCCTACCCCCTTTTATCGCCGACAGGGATTCAGGGGCAATACCCAGGGCTCTACCTGATCACAACCAGCACGTCCCTTTACCCCAAAATCGGACCAGCAGGCGGAACGTTTTGGAACCAAACCCAGGCAACAACAACAGTCTAAGCGGCCCTTTTGAGGTGCGGGGGGGCCGTCCCTATCGGAGGAATAAGTGACTCCGTGGAAGGTCCCCCCATAGGAGGTCGCCTATCCCTGTTCTCTCGGAACTGGGAGGACACTACTACAGACGCCTGGGTTTTGTCCACAGTTATCCATGGATTGACCTTAGAGTTTTTCGCAAATCCGGCAAACCGCTTCATCTCTTGCCCAACACCTTCAAACCCTTCAAAACGGGCTCTCATGAAGGAGGCCATTACCCACCTTCTCACAATAAGGGCAATAGAACCGGTTCCTCCCGATCAATGGGGAAGAGGATTTTATTCAATCCTATTCATAGTTCCAAAGGCCTCGGGAGGATGGAGGGCCATTCTGGACCTAAAACGCTAAAACTCTTATCTAATATACAAAAAATTCAAAATGCAAACACTCCAATCTATTCTGGCCAGCATAAGGAAGAACGACCTCCTCACGTCCATCGACCTCAAGGAGGCGTATCTTCACATTCCAATTTTTCAATCACATCGCAGATTTCTCAGATTCTGTTACGGATCTTATCATTATCAATACAGGGCACTTCCGTTTGGCCTTTCATCCGCCCCGAGGGTATTCACAAAGATTCTATCGGTCCTGGCAGCTCACCTCAGACTGGAGTCCATATGGATCCAGTGTTATCTGGACGACATCCTCATACAATCAGGGTCGGTCCAGGCGGCGCGGTCAGAGGTGGCCCGCACAATAGAGGTACTCCAGGATCATGGATTCTTGGTGAATTTCCCAAAAAGTCAACTGTTTCCATCCACACGGCTTCTTCATCTTGGAGCAGTAATAGATACGACCCACTGCATGGTCTATCTTTCACCGGACCGCATAGCCAGTCTCAGGGCTCTTGTCCGACTGGTACAACGCACCAGGTCAGTCTTGCTCCTCACTCTTTCCCAGCTCTTAGGCAAGATGATCTCTTGCATCACCATTGTACCCTGGTCCAGACTTCATTCGAGAGCCCTGCAATGGTTCCTCCTTCCTTTTCAGAGGAAGAAGTTAACATCCTCCAACATATTAGTGCAGTTGACTCCCCTAGTAGCACGTTCCCTCCTGTGGTGGCATTCTTGAGCAATCAACAAAGGCTCGAAATTCAGGGAACAGTCACGGATAGTACTCACCACGGACGCCAGTCTCTTTGGCTGGGGGGCTCACCTCCAGTCTCAGATTGCCCAGGGGAGATGGTCAAAGGAGGATCTGGCACACAACATAAATTGACTGGAGCTCCGGGAAATTCATCTGGCGTTGTGTCACTTCAAGCACAAGGTGAGAGGCCAACACATACTTGTCCTCATGGACAACATTGTGGCCAAAGCTCATGTGAACTGTCAAGGGGGCACCCGATCAAGCTCTCTGATGACAGAGGCCACACTGCTCTGTTCTTGGGCAGAGGCCAATCTGTTATCAATAAGGGCGGATCACATCTCCGGGGAGGTCAACCAACAGGCAGACGCTCTCAGCAGAGCGATGGTAGATCATTCAGAATGGCGACTGGATCCAGACCTGTTCCTAGCCATATCTCGCAGGGTGGGACACCCAGTCCTCGACTTGTTCGCCTCGGAAAAGAACTCCCAACTTCCAAGGTTTTTCTCCCGTTTTCAGTCTCCAGGGGCAGAGGGAGTGGACGCTTTGCGCATCCCGTGGCCCCGGGGCCTTCTTTACGCTTTTCTTCCGCTTCCTATTCTTCCGGCGGTCATCCGCAAAATTCTGCGGGAGAGGGCGGAGGTCGTTCTCATAGCCCCTCATTGGCCGAGGCGCCTTTGGTTTGCAGATCTCATGAGCCTATCTGTAGCCACCCCGTGGCGGATACCTCCAGACCTGATAGCACTCACTCAGGGGGCACTCCGCCATCCCGATCCTCAATGGCTACAGTTAACCGTATGGCGATTGAGCGGAGACGTTTAACTATGGAGGCTTATTCTCCGAGGGTCATTGATATCATCCAGGCATCTAGACGTCCCTCAACAAATAGAGTTTATGACTCTACTTGGAGGAGTTTTACATCTTGGATGTCCAAGCATCATGTACAGTTCTCATCTCTCACTGTACCTCAGGTTCTACAGTTTTTGCTGGACGGGATGGACAAAGGGCTGTCTCCTAGTACTCTCAGGAGACAGGTGGCAGCTTTAGCCACGGTTCTTTCCTGCGACGACGCTTCTTCTCTTGCTCACCATCCAATGATCAGTTCCTTTCTTAAAGGAGCAGCTAATATCAAGCCCCCAACGGTTCATCGGTATCCTTCCTGGGATTTGTCAAAGGTTTTACAGGCCCTTACCGGGTCACCCTTTGAACCTCTTCGCTCATGTGATCTCAATCTGTTATCCATGAAGGTGGCCTTTCTGGTGGCAGTGACCTTTGCCAGGCACATTTCCGAATTGGCTGCTCTTTCGGTGATGGAGGATCTTTGCTTGTTTCGCCCTGATTGTGTGATTTTACGTTTGGATCCCACATTTGTTCCTAAGGTGAATTCGTTGTTTCACCGGTCACAGGAAGTGGTGTTGCCAAGTTTTTGTCCTCGTCCATCTAGTGACTTGGATAGCAAATGGCACACTTTAGATGTTTGTAGAGCACTTCGCATTTATATTAAGAGGACATCTTCTTTCCATAGATCTGAGGCACTCTTCTTGTCATTCGCTCCGACCTCTATGGGTCTCAAGGTCTCTTCTACCACAATCGCCAGATGGATAAAGGCTTGTATTGCTAGAGCATATCATTCACAATCATTGGCTGTGCCGTCACGTATCACAGCTCACTCTACTCGTAGCGCGGCCACTTCTGCTGCCTGGGCTACTCAGGCGCCTATCGATGACATCTGTCGGGCGGCGACCTGGTCGTCACCTTCGCCATTTATCTGTCATTATAAGATAGATAGTTTTGCTTCTACTGATGCTGCCTTTGGCCGTCGTGTATTACAGTGGGTAGTATCATCTCCTGCATCACGTGCCCCGTCTGTTAACCCTCCCTAGGGACAGGCGAGCTTTGGTATGTCCCAATCATGTGGATTATCCATCCCTCATGCTGGAGAAGGGGCGTTGGTCTTACCTGAACGCCTTTTCTCAGCATGATGATGGATAATCCACCCCCGCCCCTTTTTCTTTTCCTGGGTTCATGGGCATGGTGATAGGAGTCTGGAGACCAACATGCCTGACTTTGTCTGTTGCTTCGCCTCCGTCGGAACTGGGCATGTGCGACCAGGCAAGAGGCGTGGCTATCTCAGACTTAGTCTTATTGGGTATAAGGGACTTCAGGAAACCCAATCATGTGGATTATCCATCATGTTGAGAAAAGCCGTTCAGGTAAGACCAACGCCCCTTTTCCTTTATAATAAATGGGAAGGAAAAAAGAAAATTGCAAGAATCACTTCCGCTGATATATAATCTACAAACGTCATTAGGAATTAGTGACATTCCTCCATCTCATCTGAGCTCTCAAGCAGCACATATAAAAAAAATAAAGAGTAATTTGGGACTGTTATTTAATTTTGAGTGAAGTTTGAAGAAGAAAAGCAGAGGGAGATTTTTTTTAACTAACCTCAACACCAATGAGTGATACTCATATTTCTTCTTTGAAATATCTGTGCTTCTTTAGGAAGGAAAAAAAAGGGTTCTCAAGAGCTTAGAACTTCTTTATAGATTTGATGACTTTGAAAGGTCACTCAGCAGTGAGCCAAGATATTTAAAGATTATATTCAGTTTTCTTCCATAGATAATTGTCTCTCAAAAACAACAAAAAATACCAGCACCAGCACCTTGGTATGTCTCTTTTTGGGAATACTTCTTTCTGATTAGGTGGCAGCTGGAAGTTACAAGTTGTCCTCATGTAACAACTACAGTTGTGAAGGGTTGTTGAGCAAAAAGGTTATTATGTGAGCAGGTTGTTAAGAACTGTGACACCAGCATTCCCTGTTGTAAACCGGGTCTCTCTCAGTGCCTGCTGAGCTGCAGGGAGGGAGGGATTTTGAGCTTAATGTGTGTAGCAGACATAAGTTTAGAAATGTCTCTCCGTGAAAGCAGGGAAAGAGAGACTTAGGGTTCCATGATTTTTTTGGATTTAGGCTGATGAAGTTGAAGCAGGCACAGAGCTTGAGGTCCTTCTCTCCCCATCCCTGCACAGAGCTCTGCAGGAACAAGACAAGAAGGATCCCAAGCTCAGCACATGTCTGGACAATGGCTGCCAAAATATAAGCATACGTGGAGGTTAGACTCCTCCCTCCCCATCTACTCAGAATTTTCCACAGAGCAGGGAAAGAAGGACCCTAAGCTCCGTGTCTGTCCAGACCTTGGCTGCCAAGATTCAAGCAGGCACAGAGAGCTCCACAGAGGAAAGAAGGACTACAAGTTCTGTGCCTGTCTGGGTTTTAGAGATGAGCAGGAGTCTTTTTGCCACATGGCAGCAGCTTGCAATCTTTTTTGTTGGCTTCCCCAGTAGTTGGAGACCCTAGCAGAGAAGATTGCAAGCTTACTTATTTACTTACTAGATTTTTATTTCACTTTTATTATTTTATAAGTAATTTAGGGCAATGAAAATACATAATACCCTTTCCTCCTATTTTCCCCACAAAATTAATCCTGTGAGGTGAGAGGTGGACTGAGAGAGAGTGATTGGCCCAAAATCACGAAGCTGGCTTTCATTACTAAGGCAGGACTGAAACTCACAGTCTCCTGCTTTCTAGGCTGGCACTTTAAATACTACACTAAACTGGACCTCCGTGATGATTATATAATCATGGGGAGCTTGGCATGCAATCATGTGAAAACAGGGCTGTTTATGACATTTTGCAATGGCTGGAAGTGCTTCACCGGATGGTAAAGTGCCCTTTCTGAAGCCATTATAACTTCAAATGGTTAAGTGGCTGGTCATTATCTGAGGACTACCTGTAAAGGTCTTGCCAAGGTAGAAACTTGGAAAGTTTCTTTTAGAATTGAAATTCCTACATTGTTTGCTACTCATTTTTTGGTCTACCTTTGGGCCAAGCAGGTGTTGAAAGCCAATAATATGTGTTCAATTACTAAGTAGGAGTGAGAAGACCACATTTCCCACAAATACCGTATTTTCCGGCGTATAAGACGACTTTCTAAACCCTGAAAATCTTCTCAAAAGTCGGGGGTCGTCTTATACGCCCAGTCGTCTTATACGCCGAAAAATACGGATATTCAGGCAGGCTTCCAGAGTTCGGCTGGCAGGATGCAGGTAACCCCTGCGGCCTCCCACCGCACCGCGCCGCTCTGCGTCCCGTGCCTCCGTGTCTCAAGCCTCTGTGGCGCAGAACTGCTGGCGTTATGCTTGGGCGGAAGACTTTTTCTTTTACAGATGGGGCGGGTGGGCCTGACATTCGCGCGCAGGCAGGACCCCGCCCGCCGAGCCACCGCTTCCCCATCGCCCTCCACGCCAGTCTGCTCCGTCTCCAGACCTCCCAGCTGACAGGCGCAGGTCCGGGGGTCGCCAGCTGACGGGCGCAGGAGTTCGGCGCTGCAGCGGCCTCCCCTTCGCCCTCCGCACCGGCCAAAGCGTTGCCTGACGTTCCGGCTGACGGGCGCAGGTCCGGAGGTCGGCAGCTGACGGGGGCAGGAGGTAGGCGCCGCCGTGGCCTCCCAGCCGCTTGCTTCTTCGTCTGGAGCAGTTGCAAGGGCTTGCATGGTCGGCGGCGGCGGGGAGCGCGTCAGCGACCCTTGCAAGCCCTTGCAACTGCTCCAGGCGAAGAAGCAAGCGGCTAGGAGGCCGCGGCGGCGCCTACCTCCTGCGCCCGTCAGCTGGCGACCCCCGGACCTGCGCCCATCAGCCGGAATGTCAGGCAACGCTTTGGCCGGTGCAGAGGGTGAAGCGGAGGCCGCTGCAGCGCTGAACTCCTGCGCCCGTCAGCTGGCGACCCCCGGACCTGCACCCGTCAGCTGGGAGGTCTGGAGACGGAGCAGGCTGGCGTGGAGGGCGATGGGGAAGCGGTGGCTCGGCGGGCGGGGTCCTGCCTGCGCGCAAATGTCAGGCCCACCCGCCCCATCTGTAAAAGAAAAAGTATTCCAGCCAAGCATAACCTTTAAGTATTTTAAGGATCTTTGAGAGGGAGAGAGAAATAGAGGGAGAGAAAGAGGGAAAGAGAAATAGAGAGAGGGAGAGAAAGAGGAGAGGGAGAAAGGGAGAGAGAAAGAGGGAGGCAGGGAGAGAGAGAGAGAAAGAAGGAGGGAGAGGGAGAGAGAAAGGGAGACAGGGAGAGAGAAAAAGAAAGGGAGACAGGGACAGAAAGGGAGAGAGAAAGAGAGAGGGAGAGAGAAAGAAAGAGAGAGAGGGAAAGAGAAAGGGAGAGAGAAAGAGAGGGAGAGAGAGAAAGAAAGAAAGAAGGAGAGAGATTAAATTAGTAACATGGCTGGCTGTTCAGTGAATCTGGTTTTCCCACTAACTTTGCTTGTCACAAGGTTGCAAAAGGTGATCACATGACCCTGGAACAATGTGACCATCATAAATAAGAATCGGTTGCCAAGCATCCAAATGTAAATTACATGACCCTGGGGATGCTGCAGTGGTCATAAGTGTGAAAAATGGTCATATGTCACTTTTTCCAGTGCCGTTGTAACTTTGAACAGTCACCAANAAACAGCATGGCAGCTCCCATGGGTTTATTGTCTTATCCTTCCTTTCAGCTTTAGAATGAATTAGGAAAAGTTTAATCCACTTGCACTGTTTTATGTTTACATGTTTGATGACAAACAGCCTTATGTTTATAAGTGACAGTTTTCCTGCTAAGTACCTGCATGTCATAAGCATTTGAATTAAAATTACCATATTGAAATAAAATCTGATGTTTTTTAATTTTTATTTGGTGTGCGTTGGAACAGGGGTAGTCTTATACGGTGAGTATAGCCCAAACTCTATATTTTAACTGGAAAAGTTGGGGGTCGTCTTATACACCCAGTCGTCTTATATGCCGGAATATACGGTATTTTTTTTCATCTTCAATTCGTCTTTAATATTTTGAGTCTGCAAATAGGCAGTTTCAGAATAAGCTGTGCAGTTAAGGTATATCACAGTAAAAAAAAAAAACCAGAACATTCAACCTCTCTACATGTCTCTTGCCTGCCACAGGTCTGTGCATCACCTAGCTGTCAGAAGGTTGCCCATCCCTATTAAAAAAAAATCATCATGGTCCAAGATCCTCAAAGACATAATCTCTGACTGTAATATATCTAATGGTGCTGAAAATATCTCTGATGTCCTAGCCAACTTTGCAAAGTATCAGATTCCTTGCAATGGATTCTATATTTCAAAATCAGCATTTTTAAACAATATTCTGCTGATGCATATGATTAGACTGCAATTGGGATGGCCTTGGTAGCCAGCTATTATTTCTAGTTGCCATGGCACCCTCCCACAAGACTTCTGGCATAAAGCATAGGACACTGGTGAGTGAGAGAGTCCCCTCTGACTTTGCAATGTATTTTGAAAGCACTCTGATTATGAGAATGTGAGAAAAGGATACTATCGCTTTCCAAACTTCAAGAATCACTGAAGAGTTCGATTCAGTCCCTAATTTTGTACTTTGGGGTGTGAATATATTTGAAGTAGGGTGTAAAGTCAGAGATGAGATAGATGGATACTGGTCACCATAATGAGTTCATTTGTGGACCTTTGTCTTGATGCTTTATGGCAGAAAGAGACTTGGATGATCAAATATGAAATAGATTTAAAATTAGGTAGGAAAGTTAATCATTTGGAACTGTATAGGAACTCATATATGGCTGATTTTATTAACCTGACATAACTTTACTATGTTAACATTATTAAAGATGCTAAAATATAAGTATAAGTGGTTTACAACTCAATTTATTGTATTTATTAGATTTACTCTACATCCTGACTTTATTTTTGTACAGCTCGAGGTGGCATACGTAATGCTTTTTATTTTCTCCAACCACAACAACTCTGTGGGCTGAGAGAGACTGGCCCAAATCACCCAGCTGGCTTTCATGCCAAAGTTTAATTCATTTTAGGCTTAAATTATAGATTTAACTTAGTACCTATAATTACATTAACATAGATTTCAGTTGGTGAAAAATAGATGAGATGATTTAAAAATAATTTGGAAAATACTCTGAGGTCATTTAAAAGAAATTAGGATGCTGCTATATTAAATTTGTTAGGGATTATTTCAGGGAATTTTATTTTTATTTGAAATACATTTTATTATTAGCATTTATACCATGTTAAAAAAATTAAGATAAATCAAAATTGTTTATTTTCTCTACTTTCTTGCTATCGGACAATTAATTCTAAAACAATGTCAAATTGTCTGTAGTAAGCTGTTGAAGGAAAGACTGACTTGATCTTTATGAATTTATGACCTATTTTCTGAAAAAAATCATAAAAAAGATCATATGTGATATAAAATCTTAGAAAATGTTAGGACATAAATCAGTGATAGAGCTTATGTGTTTCCAAAAGCTTCAGGTTTCTTGAAGTCTCTAACTTCAAACTGTGTACTGTTGAACCATTACCAGGCAAGAATAGTTAACCTTAAATTAGTAATTTTAAATATCTTATAGTCTTCTGGTGGAACCATGTTGATTTGCATTCCACTTAATGGGATTATTCACTGGAGATGGCACTAATAGAGCTTTATGCTTTAATGTGCACTGTATTTCCAGAAACCTATTTTAATTGTATAATGATTTAAAATAGCATATAGAATATAACATTGTTATACAGAGGGTAAGTGTTAAGTGGGGAAAATTATTTAAAAACAAAGTACAAACCAGGCTACTGCACTGAAAGTCAAACACTAAGGTGATAGCTAACTCTTTCATTTAGCCTGTGGAGGAAGATCATTGCTGAGAAGGGTCTCTTCTTGTATAATGTTTCTAATGTACAACCTGGTAGCAGATTGGCTACAAGTACTGGTTCTTTAGAACCTGTGAAATACTGTTTCTGAAAGATACTTCTAATAGGATTATCTCTGAGAATGGTGTGACCCAGAATGTCTCACAGTTATCTAAATAGGGGAGTTACCAGTAATGAACATAGATAGTAACTAACAGAAATTGACCAAGGGCACCTTGAGATAGTAGAGCTTCTGTGGACAAAGATGTTTGTAGCAACACTTTTAAGCAATGTTTGTGGTTGGTTCATGTTTTCCTATATTGTTGCTTTTACTGAGAAGTGTCTCCTCCTGAGGATTACTACTCTAAAGTGGTAGAAGAGCTAAATAGCTCACTGAACCTAAAGACAACATTGGTAAGCACGGGAACTCCAGGGAGAGTTGGTAAAGCTAAAAGGAAAGGGTGAAGGCTCAGAAGAGAACATGAGCTGGTAAAGGGCTATTTGAAATCCTCCTATAAGACATAATTCTAAAATAGAATCCAGGCCAGAAGCAAGTGGCAACAGCAATCACTTCTGTGTTGTTGGCTAGACCAGAGGCCCCCAACCTTTTGGGCACCTGGGACTGTTTCTGTGGAGAGAGGTTTTTCCGCGGACCGGAGGGTGCATGGTTTTGTGTGCTGCCTGCATCTTGCAGATGGGGCTTTGCTTGTTTGTGCGGCCCAGTTGCTGGCATGCCATGGCCCAGTACTGGTCCACGGACCAGGGGTTGGGGACCACTGGGCCAGACAATTGTATGGATATGGTTGAAACATTTGAACAAGTTTGGGTGCCAATTGTGGTATAGAAAAAAGGGGCCAAAAACATTTCAGGTCTACCATGTTCAACATCAGATTCAGAGGTTACTTTGAAAGAGAGGTCAAGTAGACCTATCCAGTCGTGATCATTAGAAGGTCTAGATTTTCCCCAATTTCTTGCATGATAATGAGGGTGCCTGATACACACAAACTACGGTTAGATGCAAAGTACCCACTGCTCTGTGTTGGATTCTGTCTGTGTTCCATTTTTGCTAATCAGTAAGCCTTTTTCATTCCAGATGCAAAGTTCAAAAGCATGTGTGTTTTTGCTAATATTTTTGTAAGACTATGAGTTATAATCATTACCATTGTTTAATGGGGGGGATTTCCATGAAAAAAATAGCTTGCTTAAAGATAAATCATTCTATATATCTCTTTCTCCAATTTATTTAAAATATTTTTAAGGATGATTTTGTTATAAGTTCCTTTTCCCAGATCTTGGTAAATTCTTTGTCAGAACCTGACTCAGGGTTTCTGGTTCTTTGCAGTACTTGGCCAGTCATTTGGCCCTCCTGTGAGAATTGCCAATGCATGCAATGCATATCCTAGTAGTGATGCATTGTTTAAAATCCTCCCAAGCATATTGGCAACCACCAATTGTAATAGGCTGGATTTTCAAGTCAGTTAGGATTCCTGCGGTTTGTGTCATTTGGGCAGGAGTGTGAAAATTGCCATTGTATCTCAAATGGAGGGGCTGGAAAACTGCTGTTCAGTAACTTGAGTGAGCAGCATATGCCCTGAAATTACTCAGTGAAATTTATTTTTAGATTTGGTAAGAATATTTTGCACTATATACTTTATCTTTGTTTGAATTCTTTTTCCTAACCAAAACCAGGGAATAATTTAAAAACTTGCTGGCTTGCAGTTACTGGAATACTTAAAAACCTGAGCTTTTAAACACTTGAAAAACACATTTTGTTTTTTATAATAAATGTATTGAATACATTTATTACTATAGTAGTGCAAGATTCAGTATTAATGTTGATCAGGTAATAGGACCAGCAGATTAGCAATGATCAATAAAAGTTGTCTCATAAGCAGATTCTAATATCTTGCAAATTATTTCTGTGATTTTCCATCCACCTACCTCTTAAAAGTTTAATCAGGATGTCAGTTGTCTGAATGCTGTAATTTTATAAATAAAAATAGTGACATTGCTGTACATAAATAATACATAAAAAGACATGAAGCAGGGGTGAGCTGACAGGCCAACATAACCCAAGCTAAAATGTGCCACAAGTAGAAAATAGGAACCCAGAGTGCATATAATAAAGTGTGCCAGATGACAGAAGCAGTGAAGTCAGCCTCAGATCACATAGCAAGTCTGTCTTCATTGTTTCTGCATAGCTGCATATTTCTTAGTCAATATAATTAGGTAAATAAATTTGACATGATAAAACAATTAAAAAGCAATCCATTAAAACAGGAGAAATAGGAACTGGATCAAAAGAACTGAGAAAAAAATTCCTCTTAGGCACAGGAAAAGAAGGCAATATGGGGCCAGTAACCTCCTGGGAAGGATGTTCTATTATCAAGGGGGATGGGCCTGTGATGGAGTACCCATATCCTGAGTAAACCACCTGTTATACTTCAGTATATGAGGTAGCCAAGAGCAGGGCATTTAAGGGGAGCACAGTCGGAATGTATGGGAAAAGTAGTCTTTCAGATACAGTTGTAAAGTGCTGCTGAAACACAAGCATTTCAAATGAACTATAGAAGATCAGGGAAGATAATTCAACCAAGATTGTATTATAACATTCAGATTGATTCTGTATTATGCCTTATCGCTGGATTTTTTTTTGCCATCTTCAAGGCCAGCCCCATGTACCAAACTTATTTGATTCAAACTAAAGCAGTTCAAACCATGGATTTATAAGGAAAACGGCTTATTTATATCTATGTGTTTTTGTATTATTTTAAATGTACAGTATTTCTATCCAGCTTTATTATTAAAAAGAGTTCTAGGAATTTAAATTGAAATAAAGTTTCTCCCTGATAGTTCTTCACTTGATGCAAACTGCATTACTGAATATGCAAATTTTAACCCACTAATGCAAATTTTAACCCATTGTACTTTACAACAATGAGGAAGGTATACTTTGTACAACTTTTATTTGCTCCACTATCTGAGGTAGAATAATAGTTGGAAGGCACCTTGGAGGTCTTCTAGTCCAGCGTTCCCCAACCTTTTCAGGTTGGCAACCCAGCGCGGAGAGGTGGGGAGGATGGTTTTGTCTGAGGGACAGGCGTGTGTGCCTACCACTCACATGAGTGAGCTGCAAGTGCTGGCGCCTGCCACTTGCATGAGTGGGCTATGTGCACCAGCACCCGCTGCTTGCATGAGTGGGGCTGCTTGCACACGTGCACGACCCAGCCCGCCATTCACACAGCCCGGTTGCGAATAGGCCACAGCCCAGTAGTGGGCTGTGGCTTACAGGTTGGGGACCCCTGTTCTAGTCCAACCCTCTGCTCAAACTCTATACCATTTCAGACAAATGGTCGTCCAATCTCTTCTTAAAAATCTCCTGTGTTGGAGGTTTCTAGAGATTAAATAATTTTATGCTAAGAGATTACTAATGAGATTAAAAAATTCTAAAAATGGCAAGAGGAAAAAAACGCCAGGGTTGGATGGATTTCTTATTGAGTTGCATAAAACATTTATAGATGTTTTGATGCCAAAAGTTTGTTAATTGGATGAGATATTTGATAATATCAGTGACATTTAGTCATACTACAGTTATATCAAAAGCAGTTAAAGAAGACACTCAGCATGCTAATTATTGTCTAATTTCATTTGTTAAAGTTGATACAAACTTTAACAGCAGTATTGGCAAAATAGATTACAAGATAATATTGTTCATTAGTAAGAGTGATCAAGCATATTAATAGCGTATTTTCTTCTATTTTCCCACTATTTAGAGAAACTAGAAAAGGATGTCCACTTTCACCCTTGTTTTGCTATTAGATAACATAGGAACATCTACATTTTTTCTGTAATTCAGTGTAACAGAAATTTGTTTTATTTGGAAAAGGTATTCTTTTGTTGATTTCTAAACCTCAATTACTGTTCCAGTGTTGATGCTAATAATTAATGCTTTTAGTAACTGGTTCAATTTAACTGGTTCGTATTAGAATTGATGCCAGTAGCTGAAAATTTGGTTACCTGACCATTTAAGGAATATCAATTCCGTATTTGTACGAAATCCATTAAAAACTAGGGATATTGTATACCAAAAGATATAATTCAATAACATATAATATAAATAAAATATAGAGAGATGTTTCTTCAGATATTAATAGATGAGAGTCATTAAATCTCATCTTTTGGGGAAAGTTGAATATTCTCTAAATGAATATTATTCCCAAATTAATGTATATTCTGAGAACACACACACACAAACATACCTACAGCTGGATCGGGTAATGGTTAGAGCCCCCATCTTTGGTGCAGGCGATTAGGCTTCAAATACTGGCTGGTACCTACCTTACCAGTAGGGGTCCTTTGCTAAAGGGCACATTAACACTTCACCTGTCTACTCAAAATATGAGAGTGACATGAATCAATTTAGTTTTTTCCCACAACCCTTCCAGCTATGCTTTTCCTTGTCCTTGCTTGGTCCAGTTACACCACACATGTGTACAATCATATAGCACAGCAATATCTACATGTGTGTTTGGTGTATTTCTAAAAAAAAAAAAAAACTCTAAAAAAAAATATCTTCCCACTGTCTTAACAATTGGGTGATTGTTTATTACTCTACAATCTGCATCAACATTTGTTTTCTCCCAAGGCCAGAGTTTTTTAAGGATACTCTAACATGCCTTCTAGGAGAACTACTGTGTGAGCCATTCCCTTGAATTTGGTTAGAGTAGTGAGTTATAGTGACTGTGTTCTAGTTTTGTTTCTAGTACCTATTTGTTGTATTCCCATTTCCATTTCTCTTGATAGTTGTTGCATTTTAAACAACTAACTCTAGATAAATTAAGGGGTGGGGAGGAATCCATGTACAGATAGTCCCCAACTTACAACTTATAACACTTTGTTTAGTGACTGCTCAAACACGGAAAAAAGTGATTTATGACCGTTCTTCATACTTATGACCTTTACAGCATCCCCTTCGTCATGTGATCAAAATTTGGATATTCGGCAACCAACTCATATTTATGGCCATTGCAATGTCCTGGAGTCATGTGATCACATTTTGTGACTTTCTGACAAGCAAAGTCAATGGGGAAGCCAGATTCACTTAACAACTGTATTACTAACTTAATAACTGCAGTAATTCACTTAACAACTGTGGTAAAAAAGATGGTAAAATGGCAAAACTCACTAAACAACTGTCTTGCCTAGCAGCAGAAATTTTGGGCTCAATTGTGGTCATAAATCAAGGTCTACTTGTATGTATGGATTCCTTTAGCCAATAATTTAAAAAAATGGAAGAAAAGAAATGAAAATCAAGATTTAGAATTTTGGAGCATGTTTATTTATTGTTTAAATTGAAAAAAAGGTGAATAGCTTTCACTTGGTGCATACTTCAGACTGTTGTTCCCTCCCTTTAGTAAAAATGGTTTGTAAATTATATAAGGAAAATAAATATATATATAAAGCCAAAGTCTGAGAACTGTTTGTATATGAGAAATGCATAATTTACATAAACACATATCTATTTTTTAAGTATACTTTTCCATTGGACTTTTTTAAACATGATATACAAACAAACAAGAAAAAAAGTAAGCATAAAAAGAGCCTATTTAAGTATCTTGAAAACTGAACCAAGAATCTTAAACTTTCTGGAATTTACAGACTTACTTCAAATATAATACAAACACTGTTTTTGTTTCTTTGTAAATGAGTCTAGAATTACTGTCAGACTTGATTTTTCTTTTGTACTGTCTGTGACCGGAATGTACCTCAGGTTGGAACTGCTGGCCCTGCGCGATTCCCCCCTCGCGCAGGCATGGCCCAGTACAATCCCAAGGGCCGGCCTCGATGAAGGGGTGTGGGACCCCGAGAGGTGGTGTGCAGCAAGGGAGCTAAAGAGGAAAAAATTGAAAGCTTTCTTAGAAGGATGTTTTAGCAAATTTTTAG
>NW_015386419.1:483326-490209 GCF_001527695.2 Protobothrops mucrosquamatus
ATTATTATTATTATTATTATTATTATTATTATTATTATTATTATTATTATTATTATTATTATTATTATTATTATTAAATGTGTCAAGTTGATTGATGGTTACAGCAAAATTCTCAAGTTAGAACGTATTAGTAATCATACAGAGACTCCCTGTTTTCTTGAACAAACAGTGCAGCCTTCACTTCTCCCAGTCTAGTGACTCAGCTTTGTGTGCCAGCAACATATGACTTGACATGATTCTGGCAGCCATGTTTTTAATTCTCCCAGCTGCTGCAAGAAGTCATTTTTCTTCCAATTACCTTTCCTTTCCCTTGTTTAAATAAACAAATAAACTACAGGGTACAACTGGGGTTGGTGCCACAGACAGGTTTGAAAAAAGCATACCTTCATACATTTTGCCTCTTTTTCACTTCCTGTAGGGCATTAAAGATAACATTCTAATGAACATTTAAAGAGTTATGAACCTTTAAAGAGTTACAACTGAATAGAGTTGAACAGCCTCTGGCCATGCCTGCAACATCATGCATCATTGCTCTCCTAAACAATTTGTTTAGTAACTAAATTCACCTTTTATCATCAACGTTCCAAGAGCAAATTTAAGGTAGAACTCTGTGTTCTATTTTCTGTACTTTCTGTCCTGGTCATAGATGCTGTTAGTTACTAAACAAATTGAAGCTTGTAGTAACTCCAGACAACTAGCTTCTCATACTGGAGTGTTCCCAGTAGTCTTGTGCCCTATGACTCCACTTTCCACTAGCACAATAGTCTGGAATATTTAACAATCAAATGTCTAGGACAGCAGTGATGCATGATGTCGCAGGCATAACCAGAGGCTATAGCACTCTATTTATTCAGCAGCCATGCAATTTTGATGAGTTGATGGTTTTGTCAAAGGTACAATGATGACTTCTGGGAACTGTCAAATAATTAATTATACTCTTAGGATTAGCCACAGTATGTTACTTAATGCTTCAGTGGACAAAATATCACTGTTTTTTGAGCTAGACCATTTTAATGATCTTGGAGGGAGAAAATAACTGTAATCTGGCAATTAAATATTAGTTGGGGCCATTTGTAACTTCCTCTCTCTATATAGTTAAAGATAATTCTACAGATGTTGCTTATGGACAGGAAATTCAGCTTCTCTCTTCCTACTCACAGTCTACAATGTTCTGGATGTCAGTTGTACAATGTCCTGTTAGCCTGCTGCCTCAATCTTTTAATAGCATATGCCTGAAATGAAGGCTGTTTGAATTAAGTCTTATGAATTTGACAAGCTGTCTTAGAGGATGTGGCTGTCATAAATGTCATAAATGTATGGGGAAGAGGAAAGAAGGAGATCTGTTTATATTATGTGAGCAAAGCAATTTTTTGTAATACTAACAATATGATATTTAATACTAATAATAATATGATCTGATTGTGCATTACATTTCCTATATAGGATATATACTCCTGGCAGTGGTGGATCGAGCCAGGTTCAAGTCAGCTATGTAAGTTCATGTAAGTTCATGAGATGACAATGAGGTTTTTTTTCTTTTCAGCCTCACTGAAAATTCTGTTCTTTGAGTATTGACTATAACTCTGAAAAACAGCTTTCCTCAATCTTGTCTGTGACCTCTTAATATGCGAACTCCTAAAATTCTCAGCAAAGTCATGCTGTGGAATTCTGGGAGTTAAGGTTCATTCATTTGGGATGGGACTCAATAGGAAATAGCTGCCTGAAATTGTTATATAGTTGTACTTGAGACAGAAATTAAACTGAATACTGTATACATTTGTAAATACATGTGCCTTGTAGTTTTGCCATAGATTTCAAGGATAATGTCAGCTTTGCGAGGTAGTCCAGATAGGAAGCCCCCTTAGATGAACTAATTCTACTTTATTCTAAGGTTACATTAATAAAATATTGCAAATCTGAAATTACATTTTTCCCTTATCATCTTTAGAGTCCAAGAAGCTTTGGAAAGTCCCTTCTGAGATATTTGTCATGCCCATATATATTCCTTCTGCAGTCTCAGCTAACGCTTATTCAACCATTCTGTGGCTGTGGCTCTTCCCCTTGTCTCCCAAGTTTATTCCCACATAGCATTCCAGAATGTTTTTAATGCTTCTCATCAAGCACCATTTTATGTAGCTACTTTATTTTCCTTCTTTAATTGATTGCATCTTTAAAATAAAGAATAGAAACAGTAGGAAAAAATAATGAATGGGCTATATGTCTTCTGCTCATTCTCCTTTGAATAGTAAAAACAGTGTCCTGAAGAACTCTCCCAGTTTCTATGAAAACAGTCAAGAGTTGTGATAACTGTTTTAGTGCTTGAGATACAAGGATGTTTCTACTGGGGTATAAATTAAAGGGAGTTTCAGACTTTATATGCTCTTCAGCTTTTTTCATTACTTACTGTTGCTGTCTCTAAATTCTGCTATTTCATTGTCACTAGTAGGTTATGCAGTAAATAATAGAATGATGTAAGACCAGTAAGATTTGACTAGTGATATCAGTGAATATTCAAAATAATAAAGGGAGTTCTTGACTTACAACCACATTCAGGACCAGAATTTCCATCAATAAGTGATGTGGTTGTTAAACAATTCACACTCATGTTTACAACCTTTTTGCCATGGATAATAAGCAAATTCCCCATTGATTTTGCTTTTTGGAAGCCCACTGGGAAGGTCACAGGTGTTGCGCATGTGCTGCAACCATTGTCCATACATGCCACAATTTTGATCACGGGACGGTATGGACACTGTAATGGTGATAAGGGTGAGGACTGGTCATAAGTCAATTTTTTTCAGCGCCATCATAACTTTGAACAGTCATTAAATAAATGATCATAAGTCAAAGACAACCTGCACCAAATTTTGAAATAAGAGTTTTCCTCTTTCTGAATGAATATAAACATATCTTCACCTTTTCACCTGAAAAATGTATCTATATATACATTCCATGTTACTCTCAAATGTAAACAGCATTTCCTGATTTCCCAGTTCATGATAGTTATTGACATTATGCCCATTTAAATGTATTTGTCTACAGTAAAAAAAATCTGAAACTGACCACAGTGATGATGCTCGGATTGTGGACTGTCCATTCTAAAGATACCTGAAAGCTATCAAAGATTACTAAGACTAACAATTAGCACAACCATTTGAAATAAAAGCAGACAAAGAATGGGGAGCAAAGCCAGGACCCCTTTTGCTCTCTAAATTATAAATTGTGGAGCAGTTTTATTAAAGAAGATTGCATAAAGTCAATCTTTATCAGCAAATCAATCGAGATTGGTTTTGTTTTAAAGAAATCCAGATTTGCTGTTTTTAATAACCAGTGTTTACAATTATAATCCAGTATAAGTAGTCCTCAATTTATGATCATAATCGAGCCCCAAATTTATGTTGCTAAGTGAGAAATTTGCTAAGTGAGTTTTGCCCCATTTTATGACTTTTCTTACCACATTTATTAAGTGAATCACTGCAGTTGTTAAGTTAGTAACATGGTTGTGAAGTGAATCTGGCTTCTCCATTGACTTCGCTTGTCAGAGGGTTGCAAATGTTGATCACATGACCCCAGGACACTGCAACCGTCATAAATATGAACCAGTTGTCAAATATCCAAATGTAAATTATGGGACCATGGGGATGCTGCAAGAGTTATAAGTGTGAAAAATGGTCATAAGTCACTTTTTTCAATGCCGTTGTAACTTTGAACAGTCACTAAATGAACTGGTGTAAGGCAAGGACTATCTGTATCTAAATGGCAAAAAGCAATTACCCCTTCAAATGTTTTGGGAGAATAATTTCACATATGATGATAACAATTCTATAGCTAAAGTTTTCTATGGACTTGATTTTAACAAATGGATATAATATGAATAATGCCAAAAAGAGAAACAAGCTTCTTCCTTTGCAGCTCAGTCTCTCATTTTTCTGACACAATTATTGGTTCTTGTTGGTATTTCCTATGCATTTAAGATATAAAGAATGTTAAAGTTACTCTTCAACTTTTTGTTACTGCTGCCTCTGAAATTTGGGCTTCATTCCCACTAGTAGATTGTGTAGGATGCTACACTATAATTTAATATTTTAATTAATTTATTTCAAATTATTTGGCATGTTTTTGAAAGATATAAATCTAAACAAATAATAAAAATGAAAAATCTTAAGAAATGAGTTTATATACTATGCCAGTTCCCAATCTATTTTCTCAGATTGCTATTTATTCAAATAAAAGTGCACGCAAAGAGAAATTTAAGAAATAAAATATTAATATAAATATTATTCTATTAGTGTAAATATTATTCTCTCTCTTATCTTTAGCTGCATTGGTTTTCCTAGATGATATTGACATTAAAGAAATTTATTTCTTCTTGGATTAGAATGGAAGGTCACATTTGACTTGTTGCAATCACTGTTTTATCACAATGCAGCTAAGTTAGAATATCTTCCTCTCCCACATTGAAGGTTTCTTGAGTAAGAATGTCAAAATGTGCAAGAGAGATACAACATGAGGAAATCTCAGATGAACGCTATACAAAGAACAAATAATTACGAGTACTTTTGTTGACATTTATTGCTAAGAAACCATATTCACAGATTGGATCAATTTGTATGCAGCCACAGATGTAATTCAACGTTTCTGCACAAATCAGGAAGCTACACTGATTTGCAGGAAGACAAACACTACAAAACAGTTAAGTATTTTAATGAGCCAGATGGTAGGAGAAGTCTAGATCATTCTTAAATCATAACTATTTTGCTTCCTGATATCAAAGAACCTGATGTGTTTCCCTTTTTTTATTTCAGTTAAATATGCTAGTACAGTGGTTACTTGGAAGAAATAAAAATTGAATGTTTATTTTCAAACCTTCATTTTGGCTTTCTTAGATATTATATTTATCTAAAAAAAAGACAACTATAAGTTGAGGAATTTATAATTATATAAAAGAGGACAGTGAACAAAAAAAACACCTCCTTTGTAATACCTAGCTTCGCCATATCAACAGAGACAGCAGAAACAGAACAAGGAAAAAACTTGTACATTGAAAGGGACAGTCCTGTTTAGAACATTTTGAAAATAATTAAAATTTATGTAGTAAGTCACTCCTCACAAGCCATGACTAATCTTTAAAAAAATTACATGTTTCAACATGGATACCTGCAGCTATTTTTAGCTCTCAGTGGGTAATTACTTGAGGGAAACAATCTTACCTTCCTTTAGGGTACATAGATTAAGTTTTATTTATTACACTTTATTTATTACAAGCCCAACCTACTTCAGAGGGAGGTTACTGTGAGGATAAACTGAAAAAGGTCCCACGTAAGTCATCCTGGAACTAGCTTAAAGGCATGATAAGAATCAGCAAAATAAGTGCTGCACTGTAATTTAAGGAGTGAAAGAGATCCCTGCCTTGCATCCTCTCTTTTTTCTGCTTACCCTTTAAAGTGATTGCTTTATCATTTTTCATTAACATTTAGCAGCTTTCAAATGTCTCAGATATGAATGCTCCAGAATTTGAACATTATTGCTGCAGTCAGCTTGAGGCAGATTGCAGCTGTGTGTGAACATATGTATGGTTTACCTAGCTTGGTGAATTTTTAAATGAAATAGGAAAAAAACAAAAACAAGATGAGACTAAAATATTTGATCATGCATCTCTGTGACAGCCTTCTGAGCCCTGTAATAAACAGCCGTAGGCTTTGTGATCCGGCACATGGTCAAAACAGAAAGTAAACGCTTATACTAGCATCAAGAAACAAAATTACTTTGGCCTTCAACTTTTGCTTAGGTTGAAAAGGGCACATTGAAAGAGGATGGATGACCCTTGCTTTTTGTCTCCTTTGATTCTGTTATTTCAGCTGCTGCACTGGCAAAATAATCACTTGTGAAAAAAAGCTCTGTCCCTGTATGTTACATGATGGTCTCAATCTCAATATACCTTTTGATATCTACTCTAAAAACTTGGATGAAAGAGCTAGTTTATAAATCAATAAATGGTTCAGTTACCTCTCTGTTAATATTTCCAAATTCTTCCAAGGAGACTGGATCCTGATTAACCACTTGTTTCCTTTTTCTAAATTTCATTACATTTGCTTAATTTTTGAATCCATATTCACCATGTTTTTGAATGAAAAGTATTACTTAGTTCTTTCTTCTGAAAATTGGCAGAAAGTACTTCTTTCCATTGTTAGTAAGGATTTGTACCAGTGATTCATCCATCAAACAGTCAACCCTTCTGACAACTGATGACACAAGAGGCAGATCTCATGACAATAAATATGCTTGTTCCCAGTTTTGAAGGAACCTCTGATATTTTAAAAGCTAACAGTGAAAACTGTTCTATCCTTGGCCAAAAGCGATTAAATAAATAAAGTTCAGGAAAAATGTTCTTGTGAAGTCTAATATTTCCAGAATTTCTAACTGTACTATGCAACTGTACCACATTTATATGTGCTCAGGGGAGATTACCTACTGTGTACATTTATTTTTCCCTGTTCAGACATGCTTCCTTCCAATCTGGCTCTTCAAGAAGTAGAATAAGGCATCTATGCCTCAGGATCAGGTACGATCAGTCACTTGTGATTATAGAAATGCAAGAATTGTCTACTTTCAAAGGAAGCCTTATGTAGTGATTTATGTAGACTGAAAATCAATTTTTAGGTTTAAGAGTAAAATGTGGCTCACTACTGAGAGATGACTAATCATTGGTGCCAAGAGAGAACATCTTAAAATTAGTTGAGACTCCAAAACAAGTGAACAATTTCCTTTTTCGAAATAAAAGGAATCTTATAATAAAATATCACAAAGGAAACCCAGACTCTTAAAACTACCATCTCAAATGTAGATGGACCCAGGAAGGAGGGGGTGCGCCTCAGAGGAAAAA
>NW_015386419.1:491305-495933 GCF_001527695.2 Protobothrops mucrosquamatus
TTTTTTTAGTGCCCAAAAACTGAGGCGGGGCGGCAGGTTTGTTGTCGCTAAGAGCGGCTGGGAAGTGCTGCTGAGAGAAAAGGAAACCCGACTGAGCAAGTTTTTGGACCCCACATCGGAAGGGGAACATGGGTAGCTGCAGTTCGAGGGTTGAAATTAGGACACCAATTAGAGATTTGCTCGAAGCATGGGACGAGAGGCAGGTGCCTGTCCTGGATGGCATGAAAAAGAAACGAGCACGAAAAATTTGTAATGAGTGGGCTTTGCTGAAAGATGAAAATGGGAGACCAATTTGGCCAAAAGACGGTACCTTTAATTTTTCAACACTAAAAGCACTTAGACCATTGGTAAGACCCAGTCAAATCCCTTACTGGTATTGCTGGGCAGAATTAGCCAGGCTTAAAAACCCTGTCCCAAAGAAAGAAGAAGAGGGAAAAGTTCCCCAAACCCCTTTAGACAAACCTGGGCCAATAATAATGGCCCCCCTCCTGAGTAAACCAGTCCCAGGAAGAGCTAGAGGACAGTTAGAATATGTGCTAACACACACACCATTTTCTGCCTCTGATATAGTTATATGGAAAAAAGACACTCCATCTTTTAGATCAAACCCTCAGGCTGTGATCCAGATGTTAAAATCTATCATAGACAGCCATAATCCTTCATGGGGGGATATGATGCAACTGTTGAACGTCTTTCTAACAAAAGACGAACTACTAAAACTATATGAAAAAACTGCTGAAATAGCCAGGCGACCAACAATAGCCACGCCTGGCCAAATAGCCCCAGTCCGAGTTGCTTGGCCCACTCAACATCCTGATTGGAATTATAATGATAACACCCACTGGGACAAGTATAATCGGGCTAGAGAAAATCTGATGGAAGCCCTCCAAGAAATAGGGAAAAAACCCTTAAACTGGCAGGAGTTCCAAAGAACAACTCAGAGAGAAACTGAAAACCCGGATGCCTTCTGGGTCCGCCTCTCTGAAGCAGCAGTAGCACACGCTCACTTAGATCTTAACTCCCTTAAAGATCAAAGAATCCTCGCCTCTGCCTTTGTGGACCAATCCACTAGTGACATTAAAACGCATTTTCATCAAATTGTGTCAAACTGGTCTAGTCTGGAACTCTCAGAGTTGAGGAAAATCGCAAATTTTGTCTATGACCAGAGAGAAAGACTGAGGGAGGAAGAAAAGGAGCGGAAAGAGATTTTTAGAGAAAGAGAAAGAGACAGGAAAAGGAGAACAGAAAGGAGGGAAGACCTGCAAGTTTTTGCAGCTATACACAATGAAAACAGGCTAATAGATAATCAGCCTTTTGAAAATCCATGTCCACGATGCAGAGAAGAAGGAATGTCCAACTATAAATGCCAACATTGCTATAGGTGCGGCGAAACGGGCCACCGTAAATCCAGCTGCAGAAAACCCTGCCCAAGAAACCGCCATGTGCCACCCAGAGCCCCTTATCCTGAAGAGAGATCATTCCAAAATAGGGAAAGGAGATACCAGGAACAGCCCCTTTGGGAGCAAAACAGAAGAAACGACATTCAAGATCAGTGACTAGAAGCAGGAAAAGAGGAATACCTGGCTACTTTCTCCGGACTGGCCATTCCCTTAAGCAATGGAAGGGATGGAGAACCCCTTGTCACTATCACAATAGGGGGAAAGGAATGTGAATGTCTGATAGATACAGGAGCCACCTCATCTTTAATCACCACCCCTCCCTTTAAAGGCTCCGTAATACCTGGAGCCCAGGATAATATTATAGGAGTGGGGGGGAAAATCATCCCAGTAGAATTCACGGAGGAACTAAAAGTAGAGATTGGCCCCTTTAC
The DNA here is from genome assembly GCF_001527695.2 of Protobothrops mucrosquamatus. Classification (NCBI taxonomy): domain Eukaryota; kingdom Metazoa; phylum Chordata; class Lepidosauria; order Squamata; family Viperidae; genus Protobothrops; species Protobothrops mucrosquamatus. Next base: position 493,137 of record NW_015386419.1, read on the forward strand.
TATAGATCATGCTTTTACCATTTGCCCACAGTCTCCTCTGTCCCTTATGGGCAGGGACTTGCTGTGCAAGATGGGGGCCACAATAAAATGTAATAAAACTGGAGTAGTATTAGATATCCCTGCAAAGTGCAGGCAATTTCTAGCTCTGAACAAAGAGCAGCTTCACGGAGATCTTAGAAACCTCCCTGCCTCCCTTTGGGGCTGGACTCTACAGAGGTAGGATTATTAAAAGGAGCCATCCCTGTTAGGATCCAGGTGAAAAAGGGACCACCACCGTGTGTTCCCCAATACCGGATCCCAGCTGAAGCCATAGAGCCCATTCGAAAACTAATTAAGGCATACTTAAAACAGGGAGTTCTCCGCCATTGCACCTCCCCCTGTAATACACCTATTTTTCCAGTTCGCAAACCAAAATTAGACCAGGATGGAAATCCTGTTTTTAGATTTGTTCATGATCTCAGGTTAATAAATGGTCATGTGATACCCCGTGCCCCAATAGTCCCCAACCCAGTCACCATCATCACTGAAGTTCCAGCCTCAGCTACATGCTTTACTGTCATAGATCTCTGTTCAGCTTTTTTTAGTATCCCGGTAGACCGGGACTCTCAATATCTTTTTGCTTTTACCTGGGAGGATCAACAATACACATGGACACGCTTGCCTCAGGGGTATACAGAATCCCCCACCCTTTTTTCACAAATCCTCAAAGCAGATCTAGCCTCTATTTCCTTGCCAGGGGGATCCACACTAATTCAATATGTAGATGACCTCCTGCTGGCCTCAGACACTAAACAGATCTGTAAGGCCGACACCTATCACCTGCTTTTAACATTGGCAGAAAAGGGGCATAAAGCTTCACCTTCTAAACTGCAATACTTGAAACAGGAAGTCTCCTACCTGGGCTATATCATTGCCCCGGGAACACGGAAAATAGCACCTGCAAGGGTTGAGACCATTCTTAAAATGAAACCCCCTCAGACAAAAAGACAGGTGCGAGCTCTACTGGGTGTTTTGGGATTCTGCCGCCCATGGATCCCAGCATTTGAGGAATTAGCCAAACCCCTTATACAGCTGACTGTCAAGGATATGCCAGATCGTATTGCTTGGACTAAATCATTAGACATCACTCTCTCTAAAATAAAGCAAACACTGGCATCAGCACCAGCATTAGGTCTTCCTGACTATACAAAACCCTTTTTCCTATTTATCCATGAGAATCAGGGGGTCGGATCAGGTGTTCTAGCCCAGCGATTTGGGTCCTCACAGCGACCTGTAGCTTACTATTCAGTGCAGCTTGATCCAGTGGCAAAAGGAATGGTTCCTTGCCTAAGAGCAGTAGCAGCCACCGTAGAAATTGTAAAAAGATCCAAGGATCTAGTTCTGGGACACCCCCTTGTTTTAAAAGTCCCTCATGATGTGTTTGCTATCCTTTTAAAATCACAAACACAAGCCTTTACCCAGCAGCGCTTAGCTCAATACGAAGCCGAGCTCTTCACCTCGGAACACATTTCATTTGAGAGGTGTATGACTTTAAATCCGGCTACATTATTACCAACGGAGCAATCCGGGGAAAACCTACATGATTGCCTCCACCTTATCCAAGATACAGAACTGCCCCGACCTGATCTCACTGATGGCCCCATGGAAAACCCGGATCTTGTACTATTCACGGATGGGTCTTCATTTATGCTGGAAGAGAGTAACAGGAGCAGCTGTTGTCTCTCTCCATGAAATTGTGTGGGCTACGCCCCTCCCTTCTTCTTTTAGTGCTCAAGCCGCTGAGCTTACGGCTTTAATGCAAGCCTGCAAGGAAGCAAGAGACAGGTCTACTAACATATATACTGATTCAAGATATGCGTTTGGGATCTGTCATGCTACTGGAGCATTATGGAAACAAAGGGGTTTCCTGACTGCATCCGGACAGCCCATTGCACATGCTAAATTAGTCTCTGAATTATTAACTGCCATCCAGTTGCCTTCAAAATTAGCAATCATATATTGTAGAGCACACCAAAGGGATGGCTCAGAAATCACCAAAGGCAATCACTTCGCAGATCAAGCAGCCAAATGGGCAGCCACACAGCCCCTTTTAGCAAATCCAATAGCCACTGCCCTAAGGACTGACATAGAAATCCCATACAAAGATTTATTGGAAAAAGGGGAAGAAGAACTATGGAAAAGGAAGTATGAGGCAGAATTTAAGGAAGGCTTTTGGAGAGTCCCGGATGGGAGACCCATAGCCCCTTTTCGCCTCCTAAGACTTATCTGCCAACGGCTTCATGCCAAAGGCCATTGCGGAACACAAGCAATAGTAGATGCAATACGAGGAGTCTGGTATGCACCTGGAGCATATCAGGAAGCCACACGTGTAGCAAGAACTTGCAAAACATGCCAAGCTAATAATGCCACCTCCAGAAAAACCACTCACATTGGGGGTAGACCTTGGGCACAGCGTCCATTTGAAAAATTGCAAATGGATTACATACAACTGCCCAGAGCAAATGGGTATCAGTACGTCCTGGTGTGCAGAGACCAATTAACCCACTGGATCGAGGCTTTTCCTTGTCGCCATGCTACAGCATTAGAAACGGCCAGACATTTGTTAAAAGATGTAGTGCCACGATTCGGGGTACCCAGCCACATAGATTCAGATAGGGGAAAACATTTTGTGGCACAAATTCTCACCTACACATACCAGGCATTGGGCATCACCCAAAACCTACACACCCCTTTTTCTCCAACTAGTTCAGGGGGTACAGAAAGGGCAAACAAAGAAATAAAAACTCTCCTTGGAAAA
>NW_015386419.1:499585-531918 GCF_001527695.2 Protobothrops mucrosquamatus
AGCACTTTCTCTTGTCTCAATTCATCCAATAATTTAATTTGCCAGTCTTGACCCTTTAGAACCAATAAGTCTCTATAAGTAATTCCCTCTAATTTAACTCCCATAGTTACTCCTTGTATTGCATGTTCCGGAATTGCCCACATTGGTATCTTAAAATTTAATTTGTGATAATACTTTTTCCAAATTCTCAAAATCGCCATTCTTAAGATATGAGATTTAAAAATAGAATCAACTTTCTTATCAAAAAATAAATATGCATGCCATCCAAAATATAAGTCCCAACCTTCAAGAATCAATATATCTCTATTAGTTAAATTGATCCAATCAGTAATCCATGTCAAAACCACCGCATCATAATACAATTTTAATTATAAAATTTTCTTTAAAAGTATCAAAAGTCAATGCAGAACAGTAGTCATTTAATTAGAATTTTTCTAGATTTTTCCTTCAATTTTTCTATATTTTTTACAGTCTGTTACAATGTAGCAATCCACAACCGGAAGAGAAGTGAAAGTTTTCCTTTAGAACAAAGAAGCGGTTTGACCGCAGCCATTTTTTTCTTTAAGTTTCACTTTCAGCTTAAACATTACAGAAGATGTCTTTAAAAAGATTGAGTTAGAGTTGAGATTTTATCCAAAAAATCCGACGTTCCTGGTAAGCTCTGTCTATTAGAGCTTTACTCACAGTTCAAATCTTTAGCATTAGAGGTGGAAACGGCGTCTTGCTTCGTTAGAACGAAGACGTCCCGATCTATGGAGATGGCTGTGAGCTCCAGCGGAGTTCACACCTACATCTCCCCGAGAGCCCTCAGGGAGACTAGGGAACTCTACGCCTACTCACCAGCAGCTCACCTTCTTCCCTTTGCCCGAGAAGAAGGCTGAAGCCGGCAAACAGCTGATACACGCTGTTTTGCCGGCTTTTACATAGAACGCTGACGGGAGGCTGTCAGATTGCCTCCATTGGCCGCCGGCAGCCACCGGAAGGTCGAAATAAAAGGAATCTTATAATAAAATATCACAAAGGAAACCCAGACTCTTAAAACTACCATCTCAAATGTAGATGGACCCAGGAAGGAGGGGGTGCGCCTCAGAGGAAAAACCATTTAAAGGACAAGTCAAACGGAATTCTAAAAGACCGAAGTTTTCCTGTCTCGCATTCTTCACTCCCCCTCCCCTGAGCTATTNTCAAAGTACATCTATGAAGATAAAAGAGTTACTTTGATGTGACATGTATAAAATGAACAACTTGGAACCAGGAAGGGGTCTTTCTGGAAACCCGATCCATTGGGAAGGGTCCAGAGGGCCCGTTTGCAAACGTTTCTCTCCCCTTTTCTTTTATTCTTTTATGTAATTACAAATAAACTGACTTTCTGGCAGCTTGCTTTGTTCCTATCATTTCTTCCACCTGAGCTGAAGGTCTGCTTCCCAGCTGGAGACCCAAACCAAGGAAATCTTCCAACACTACCAAAGGCAGCAAACTCTGGTTAACGTAGACAACATAGCCCACAGCTGGATAGTGGGCAGAGAAAGAGGTCCAGAAGGGATCTTTATAGTTTCTTGGGCTACAAAGGAGACAGAGACAGAGATAGAGATGTACTTTCAGACTTGCAAGATTCTCTCAATGTAGCAATAGTTACAATAAAGTAGAATTAACTTGTCTGGTTGCGATTCTCGTCTTGTTTACCTGTGAAGCCAACAGATACAGAATGGCTTATATAGCTTTTATCCATGGAATCATCAGTAGTCAGTTATAACTTCATGGAGCATTGTAAGATAATTTTTTGAGTGACTGGGAATGTACTATAACTATATTAGTCAGATTTCATATCTTGTAAATCTTTCTATAATGAAGACACGGATTTCCTCTTTGCTGCAGACTCTATAGACTCTAATATAACCTTTTGGTCTGGAAGTCTGATTAAACAGAGGCACTTTCATAACTATTGACAGCCAAATTTACCCTTAATCTTGGAGACTTAATCTCTCATACCCTAACCTAGGCTTAGTAGTACAAAATGATGATAACGTACGTGGGCCATTTTGGGCTTCTGGAGAAAAGGCAGGCTTTAAATCTAAAAAATAATGTCAAAAGCTGCAATTGATAATGAAAGCAGCTCCCTATTTGAAAATGTGTTGAGATGAATAACTGGAGAGCATCCTTACTTCATCCTCATTTTTATAATGATCATTAATCAGCACAAAGTATACTACTTCTCAGCCTTTGGGCTGAGATCAAGTGTAGACTGAACGTATTTTCTGTTTCTAGAACAATTGCATCAATCATTATGATTTTAATAAATTGTTTATTTTAAAAGAAGCTTATTAATATTAATGGCAGTGCAATAAATGTCAAAAATTTCATGCCAGGTTTGATTTATAAAGTGAATTTGGCATTTTTCATGAAATTTCTTTTTAGCTACTAGATTAAACCACAAAGATTGAAGACACCATGAGACACCAATGAATCATTTTCAGAATACTTAGAAGCCAGATTCTGAGTTCAAAAATGACACAACAATGCTATTTTTTCTTCTTTCTTCTTTGATGGACTTTCCCCCAGTGGTGTTTATGTAATGCATCTCTTCCCTAATTGACATCTGCATTTGTTGCCAAACATTTATACATTCACAAGAAATGGCAAAAATCCCATAATAATACTTTTTTCCATTTCTGCTTTTTCCATTCCCTGTTTTTATTTAAGCAGTTTGGCATGGTTCTTTCCAAAAAATAAAAATGATAGAAAAAAGATAGCCTTTAGGTTTTAGGTCATATTTTTTTATGTCACTAGGCCTCCTGGGGGTTTGAAGAAATTTAGGTAAAATCAGCAATATTGTTTGTTTGTTTAAATCCTTTATTATAGCTGCCTAGCTTATATCAGACTTTGTCCTCTAACTATTAAAAAACCCTCATATGCAATGAAACCTGCTGCATCATAATCCTTGTGCCATTAAAACTAACTTTAAAAGGTTTTAAAGCTTTCAGTTTGTTCCCTGTCCGTTGCTTTGCTGCTACAGAGGAGGCTTGCGCTTCTGGGCTCAGTCTGCTTTCCTTTTAGTCTTGCCTTTGCCTTTATCACCTCTCAATTACAGCAGATCACTGATGCAGATATGAAAAGCAGGCGGCACTCTCCCACCCCAAACAAGCTATGATAAGTTTAACTTTGGGCAGATTAGAGCACCATATTGGTGGTGGCGAGGGGGTGGGAACAGTATGTAGTCTGATTTTCTCAAGTCAGATTATAGTGAACATGACTGTAATTCCTCTGTTGTCAGAATAATTAGTTTTCCCCCCAAAAAAATTATGTAGTCTATGATTATCTTGTGGTCTAAAGAAGCAATTTCCTCCCTCATGTTTGTGTTAAAATAGTTAATAAACAACATTCCATCCTTAAGTTTACCCTTTTTGATTGTACATTTTTTAAATTGCACATACCTGATAGAATTGTAGACCTTACTTTAGATTGTGTTCTCTTAAATTGCTTATTTTACAAGGTTGTCAACACTGCTAACATCGGATGTTCTTGCTTTGACAACAGATGAAAATGCAGCCATTTTCTATATTGCTTTTAGAGTTAGTTGCTGCTGAGAGGAGGAATAGGGATGAGAGTCTAGCTAGTCATAACAATAATAACTTAGCCCCTGCTTCAAGCTAATTGGGGAACGTGATTTATGACTGTTTATTGGAGGAGGGAATTGCACTTTGTTACTTTGTATCCAGGGGAGGGGAATTTCATTTCTGGTTTCAACTATGTAGTGCCTATACTTTGTTTCTCGAATAAAAAATTATTTAAGGTAAACAATGCCTCAAAGTACTTTTGAAGAGTTTCATCTGTCGGAACCCATGACACAAGTACTATGTAAAATTATCCAGTTTGGGATGGCATGGTGTGAATGTTGGGCTATAGATTGTAAAGATGAGAGGGGAAGATGGTTAACTGGTTAGCCTGACTGGCTGAGGGGATGCGGAATACAAGACAAAAGCATCTCAAAGGTGAGACCAGCTGCTTAATGATGTCATTAGAGATTTGGATGGTGGGATGGGATCCTTGTCTGGGAGGAAAAATGGATTAAATCAGGAAGATTGGGGCAACTGGGGGAGAAAGAGCAAACAAAGTTATTGTGGTGAAGAGCAGAAAATGTCTTCTTTACCAAGGGTGATAAGGAAGGAGATGGGGCAGACTGCTCTACTAGGGGAGATATGGGAGGAGATGGAACAGACTGCTTTATCAAGAGAGTAATGGCAGGAGATGGGACAGACTGATCCCAGGGAGGGCAGTCTCTGAAATAAAACATAAATCTAATCCATTTGGTTTCTGAAGTTGTTATTAGTGTACAATCATCTAGTGTTAAAGGCTCTTTCATCCATCCATCCATTGGCTTGGGTGGGTACCAATGGAGAAGCTTGGAAATAAGGGTGCCAAATGGTAGGCTTGGAGATGTACCTTGCTGAGTTTGGTGCTTGGGCCAGGGCAGCAGTGTAGCCATTGATGTACAAGAGATTCTGAAGGGTACAGTATTGCAATTAGATGGGTGTGAGATCCTGTTTGTGAAGTTGGGCTACAGGGATTAGAGGGGATTGTTGCTAGTGTATCAGCCTCCCTGCTGCACAGCAATCTCCCTAATGAGCTCCTGGAATTCATAATGGGCTCTGGTACATGGTTCAACTGAGACCACTTGGAATCGCTACTTGGAATGGGGTGTGATTACAGCCTTCATCTCTCCCTGATTCAGTTGAATATTTAAATTAAGGAACTGGTGAAGGTCATCTGTCAACATGAGCCAACTATACACCTGTACTCTAGGTTGACCAAGTGATGCCATCAATGTTCTTTCTCAGTATTTGGAAATTGTGGGTGCTTGGATGAGGTAGAACAGACTGCAGCTCAAACCTAAAAAGACAGTAGATGTGGGTTTTGAGATTCCCCTGCCCCCAGACCCAGAGACTTTCCATCTTTATCTTTGAATAGGATAGTGTTCCCTCAGATAGCATTAGTGTGCAATTTATGGGGCCCTCCTGGACTTATGGCTCCTGTTCGAAGAGAAGGTGGCAACTGTGGCCCAGAGGGCATTTGGACACGTTCACCATATGTGCCAGTTGCATCCATTTCTGGATTGAGAAGCCATACTTCATGGTAATTCATGCCAACTCATGGCTTAGTCACCTTCCAGTTGGATTACTGCAATGCGTTCTATATGGGGCTACCCTTGAGAAGCATTTGAAAAATGCAAGTGGTCCAGAGCGTAGTGGTATGGGAAGATTTGGGGCATTTCAAAATATGCCCATGTAACACCTTTGCTCTGCGACTTACGCTGGGTCCCAGTGAGGTTCTTGGTGCAATTTAAGGTGGTAGTTATCACCTATAAAACTGTACTAAGCACAAGGTCAAGTCATGTTACTATCTATGCTCATCCCACCATAACTGGAAGAATTGACATGTTCCAGGTTCCATCTACTATATTTGACAAGGTCATGTTGTGTGACAGGAGTTACTCCTTTTATTTTGCTTCATTGCTCTGTGGAACAGCAATACCCCCCCCCCATCCAGATGACCCCATCCTTGTTGGTCTTACAAAAGGAGTTAAAGATCTGAATGTTCCTAGGGCAGTTAATTAATTTATTTAGTCATTTATTTTTCCACATTTCTACCTCGCCAAAGGTAGTCTCTATAGAGAACAAAAAGCAAGTAAAACATCCATAGTATTCATAGTCGTCATATCAGCTATATAAACAATAAAACAACACCACTGAAGCTGAAAACTACAAAAAATAAAAATTGAAAATGAAGATGGCATATTAAAATCAGGAGAAGATACTCTGGAACAACCCTGTCTTTAAAAGCTTCGAAAACGTCATCAAAAAGTAGGCTAGCCTTATTTCAGCCAAGAAGTTAGTGTTTCATAGCATTAGAAATTCAGCCTCTTTTTGCTTCAGCCCTTCAGACCCGAAAATGTGGGATCGGTAAAGTTTTTCTTGATTTGGTTATGAGATTAAGATTGATTTGTTAGTTTAGTTATTGCTTTAGCACAGTGGTTCTCAACCTTTTTAATGCCGCGACCCCAACCGGTCGTAAGTCGAGGATTAAACCGGTCGTAAGTCGAGGACTAAACCGGTCGTAAGTCGAGGACTAACCGGTCGTAAGTCGAGGACTAAACCGGTCGTAAGTCGAGGACTACCCAACCGGTCATAAGTTGAGGACTTTCCCTGCCCGGAAGCGCCGCGCATGCGTGGTTCCGCCCCCTGTGCCAGCCGAGGCGTAGCTGGCAAGCGGCAGAGACGGAGCAGGCCGACCACCAGCTGGCCCAGCTCAAGGAAGGTAAGGCACCTGCCGGAAAAGGGGGGAAAAAATGGCGGACAGCCTTGCTTGGCGACCCCCGTGAAATGGTCGATCGACCCCAAATGGGGTCCCGACCCACAGGTTGAGAACCACTGCTTTAGCAATTCAAAATGGATTGACTTTTTTTAACCCTGGCTATTCATTATATTATTTTTTTTCCTGGATGCTGATTTTTAATTGTATTTTAATCTTCTGCATGCCTCTTACAATTACCTTGGTACCTATATGCGTTGTCTAAATATAAATGAATAAACACTATGATTTTTCTTCTCACCTTTTTAATGTGAGTGGTTTTGTGAAAAAGTAGGGCATCAGAAATCTGCCAAGGGATAACGTGCATTTTTGCTTGAAGAAAAGTTCTCTGAGGTCTCAATTCTGGCTATTTGGAGCATCACTATGCAGCTGATAAAAAGAGTAGCTCAAGAATATGTGGTGATGTGGTTACTTTTCCACACTAGATAATAGTTTCAAATAACGAACACATTGATTATGTCTGCCAAGGGCCTTAAAATGTTCCCACTGCAAATCCCATATTTTCTAGGCTTTGTGACCATATTGTTATAATCTGAACTGAAACTTGGCTTGTGTTTATTAGCAGATAAGTTTTCTTTAGCAAATTTAATATAGTAAGCTGTTCCCTAAATTCTGGAGGTGGCAGTTTTTCTTTTACTTAACTAGATGGGATATTACTTTCCAGTCTACCGACTCTAATTAGATTTATGAAAACAAAAATCCTGCTCACTTTAAAAATATGCACATTTTTTATGTTTCATTTGCCACAAGATTTTGCCTCCAAATGGTCTGCTTCTTTGCTTTGGCCAGTAATTGACTAAACACCACCTACCTCCCCTCTCATTTCTCCTTCTATGTGCATATTTTCCTTTGCAGCGTTATTCCTTTCAGCTGCTGTTTCCTTTTCTTTGCTGCAGTGCATTTATAAGCGTCTTTGGAAGAATGACTGTATTAGGTTCTTGTGGATCTGATTCTTGATCTGGATTTGCAAATCTTTATGGTAAACATAAATATATATACTGAATTATTCAGGAATTGAAACATTTCCAACCAGTATCACTGTCAATTCTTCATCCTGATGCAACATATTTTTCTGATCAAGATTTTTGTGGCAGATCTGCTTGATGTTACTATATGAAAGCTAAAGGTATTTTTTATCTTCTATTTTTATAGTGTAGTTAGAAATAGAAAGCAGAACTGTAATTGGTCTGTCACTTCTTTGTTGAATTTTACTGTTTCCCCCCCCCCTTTTTTTTTGTCACTTCCTGAAAGTCTTGTCAGAAGTGAACCCAGGAACTGAAAAGTCACTTGCAAGCTGTTTCAGCTTAAAAGAATTATTTTTGGATAAACACTGATGCTGTGCTTTGTCACAGGCATCTATGTAATTGAAGATACTGAGAATTGAGAATTGAGTCTGAACTAGATTTACTCAGTAGCAAGTCTTCAAGGACATCTACTACTGCACAGCAGAAGTTGCTCAGGTGGGAATCTCAATGAGTGTCAATGTGTATATTAAATTAATGTGTAAATTGAAGTTCATGAAGTTATTGGTGAGAAATGAGTGTTTTTAAAAAGTTCCCTAGTCCAGCGCTTTTTCAAAGATCTGTTTCGGAGCAGGATGGCAACACTACAAAAATAGGATGTAGCTTGAAGGACTATCACTGGTGTCAGCAAGTGAAGAGTAAAAAATTATATGAAGATGCAGGTTTGGATTTGGCAAAGCTTCTTGGAGCTTATCGATGGCAGACTCCTCGATTTCATGGGAAGACGATTAAGAGAACAGATGCATCCAAAGCTGATGAACAGCCCCTGAGACTGCAAACGTTAATTGCTGATGGCTGTCAAGAACAAAAGGTTGCTATGCCAGCAGCCAGGACATTTCGGGTTCCGTTCTGCAGGTCTATATCTGAACCTGCACCATCCTGGAGAGACAGAAATCCAAAGCCACTTCTGCAACCGGAAGGTGGTGAGCCGGACACTTACTTTATTCGTGGTTTCTTCTCTACACTCTCTGGCAGCCTTTCTAAGGTTTTGAACAGGAGAGAAGAACAGGATTTAGCAGTGACAGATGAAATGGAGGAGAAACATATGGATTTGGCTGCAGGTATATTTGTTTTGTTTCTGAGCCAGACTACTTCCTTCATAGAGATTATGATTTGAATGTTTTCATTTGGAAAAGTTAAGTTGTCTTTTCTCTACTGCATTTATTTATTTTATTACCTGAAGAAACTGGTATTGTATTCCCAGATGAATTGTTTAAACATTTTTATGGTCTTTAAAGCTGTTACTTTCTCAGTAATTGCTCAGTGTTTCTAGCATATTGGCCCATTAGAATAACAGTTATTAAAATAAGTGAAATTATATTTCTGAATTGTCAATCAAATTAGGTAAGCTAACGTTAGAATTAATCAATTTAAGATTCTTTTAATGGAAAATAATAGTTTTAATGAATAGATAATACATTACATTATGTTATGTAAGAGATATTAATATTTACCAAACTATCATTGTGTTAATCTCCAGGCCCAATTAGCATTCTATTCTTCTTGCTTTGATAATGCACCACAAAAGACTAAACTCATTAGCTTAAAATCAATCAAATACCTGCCGCAGGATGTCTACCTGGCAGTGTATAAAGGTGCTTATAGTATGGCAGGTTAGGGTAAGTTTTCCTATTTTTTCCTGGAATTAGTTTTCCTATTTTTAACTTTCTCAGTTTCAAATTCTTTCTATGCATTCCTCTCACTGTTTTCGCACAAAGGCAGGAAATGACATCAGTGTGTTCATTTAAAAGGAAATTATGCTAAGTAAATGTGTAGAAAAATAAAGTATCTTTAAATTGTACCCCAGTCAGTGAACTGATTCTTCTTACCATCTGATACCTTTAGCTTTGTCAACTGTCAGTTAATTGATGAATGCTAAAAAGTCAAGCAAAGAAAATTTAAAGTTTTTGATGGGAGGAGATTTAGATTACTTAGTATCCTACTATCACACTCTGGATTTCTGGTAAATTTCCACTGAGAAAATTATTATCACAAGAAGATTACCTTTTCAATTTTATTACCCATTTAGATTCTCAATACACAATCTAATTTGATAGAAGTTACTCATTCAGCTATAACATACTGTAGGTTTTTTAACCTTTCCCTTAAAAAACTTGTCTAAATTTTTCTGATTACTGCAGTAAATGTCTGTAAACATCTGGAAATCATTGAGTCTGTGGCTGGTTTGGCTGGTTTGATCTTCTACAATCAAAACCTCTTACCGTATTATGAGCGAGCAATGCTGACGTGGGCATTTAAAACCTCTTAATCACAGTCTAGTGCACTTTTGTATTGAGTAACTCTGCAATTACTTGACACAAAACAATAACATCAAAACTAGATACTTAAGTTGAATTTGAAAATCTGTGTGAAAGTATGGCAAAATAAAAACTTATCTCATTGTAAATATTGTTAGAAGTAATTTTCTGAATAGAGCAATGATACAAAAATGCTATATTTAGTTATAATAATTGGACTACAGTGTGGGCCACAATAGTACAAAGTTAAGATTTGTCAATTAAATGAGAGGGGTGCAATGTGGAAAATAGATCACAAGTGAGGGGTTTTCTTTACTCTTATTTCTGTTTAATTTCTTTTATTGAAATGTTATTGAAAGATGCCTTGGAAACCTGGTGAATAACATAGTTTGAATCCCTTTAAATTTTATTCAAAATAATAAAAGGGAGAAAAGTGCAGTGGTTAATGTACCAGGTTAGAAACTGTATGGGAAACCATGAGTTCTAATTCCACATTAGATATAAAGGCTGCAAGGTGACCTTGGGCCAGTCACACTCTTTCAGCCCTAGAAAGAAAGCAATGACAAACCATTGCAGTGCATTTCTCCACTGCTGGTTCATTTATTCTCCATACTTGGTCCAAAAGTCTTGGGACCTTTCAGTGTCTTGGCTAATTTGTTGGAACTATTCATAAACTGTTTTCTTTATTGGCTCCTTTGAGAAGCTCAGTGATTGCCAGAAAAGTTTCAATATGCAGGTATTTTGCTGGGCCTTTTTCATGTTGTGATGTGAGTGCCAGATAATGTTAATACCACTTCAGCTGAATTCAGCTTCAAGGAAGAAAAGAACATCTATTAGTATTTGAAATGGGAAGCACAATTGGGCATTATTAAAGCAAACATTGCATTGAGAGCTAGATCCTCAAAATAGCCAACTCACTTCCTTATATTGAACAAGTTGGAAAGAACTGATAAGGACTGATAAATCATCACTGAGACAGCTTTTATTGACACAGTATTCACCGTCTAATTATTTGGACTTTAAATCCAACCAACTTTCTTGCTGCGCGCAGCTAAGCATCTTTTCAACATGTGTGTGTTTGCGTGTGTTTGTGTGTGTGTATGAGAAAGAGAGAGATACAAACACTTCATGAGCTGGAAACTGTTAATCAGTTTGGTGATATAATTACTGAATTTAAAAAAGTAAATGTGAAAACTGTTAAAATACAATTAAAACTGATTTTAACAGTTTATAGTAGATTAGAGATGAGGTGTGGTTATGTATGAGCCATGCTGAGAATGACTAATGATGATATCCTTTTAAAATAATTTACAACTGAGCCCTTATAGCTTCTAGCTGGTTTAAGATTCTTTGTCCAATTGTTCCAATTGTTTCCCAAATCCATTTTAAGTTGAAATAATGATCAGTTTAGTGAGAATTCAGGGGTGTGGGGTGCTAGTATTAATAATAACCTAAAGCACCTACTGCTTTTATAGAAAAGAATAGCAGTGAAATAACTGGCAATTGTTGATATTTAAAATACTTTGAAGTACATTGAGAAATCACATAATCAACCCATGTTAGTGATCTCTTTGTTAGAGTTATATTTCTGTCTTGGGAGGAAAAAGTAACTCATGTTGTCCTTTCCAAGTTAGGATAGGGTTTTTAAGCATCTTCTAGTCAAAATGGAATGCTAGCCAAATTGGGCTGATCTTTGATTTTTAATTTTTTTTTATTTTGGAGGCTCTAGTTCTTTATAACGTAAGTATGTTCTTATTTGTTTTATTTGTATGCCATTATTTCACCTGAAGGAATACTATACTGTATAAAGAAAGATAGAAGTTATATAGGAACATCTATTAACTGAAGCAGTTGGGTAATGAATGAGTGCATTCTGTGTTTTGAACCACACAGATGAAAACATTAATAGCAGGATGAATCCATTGTAGGTCTTCATTAAAACCAAGTTTAGTATGGTAGGTTCTCATTTATCTGTGTAAAACAGACTGTCTGGGCCTGGACTGTTCAAATCATGGGTGGCTCTGAAGCTCCATTCCTGATGTAATTTTCAGGATCTAATTCTCTTTGACCACACTAAAACGCAGAAGAAGAAAAAACTTGGAGTTTTTGTAAATGCTATAGGAACAGGTATGGGATATAGTGGATTATTGATCAGCAGATTTAGCCTCAATTCAGATTTTTTTGTTATCATGACATCTTTGGTTATTCCATGTCGGATATTGGAGAGAATTCCCCTCCTTTCTCTAGTCTTATCACTTCCCTGTTTGACTATTGTAATGCATTCTACATGAAGCTGCCCTTTAAGAGTATTCAGAAACTTCAACTGCGAATAGTGGCATTGATAGTTATATGTCTTTCTAGTATACCCATTACCCCTCTGTTCCGCAAGTTGCATTGGTTACCAGTTTGACCTGCCTCTTCCTGATTACATCTTCCATGCCCATCAGATCCAGCAAAGAAAGCATGCTATGGGTCTTTCTAGCTAGAGCAGGGGTGTCAAACTGCCGGCCTGCAGGCCGGATGCATCATGCCAAAACCGCGCCCACCCCATTGCCAGCAATGGAAAAAGAAGTCGTGCTATGTTGTGACACGTCACATGATGTTGCAAGTTTGACACCCCTGAGCTAGAGAACTACGTTTGGTGGGCTCTAGGTGGGAGGCCTTCTCTGCTGTGGCACCTGCCTTATGAAATCTCCTGTCCCCTGAAGTGGAGCTGGCTTCATCATTTTTGTTTGCCACTGCCCAGTTTCTGCGGGATGCAGGCAGCACATGAAACCACACCCCCTCTGGTCCACAGAAAAACCTGCCCCTGCTTTACAGGCTGTAAAGCAGCCATTTTATGACTGGTCATTGAGCCAGGACTTTCTGTATTGATCTTATCAGAACTTTCAACACCAAGAGCTTCCTAAAACTGGGAGCTCTTCCTCTCTTGTCTGATTGTTTCCTAGCAATATCTCTTCTCCCCTTTCCCCAAGGTCATTCCCATATTCCATTACAAAAACTCAGCATGGCAGCATGGGTGAATGACTGTTCGTCTTCTGAGTTCAGGATTTGCAAGAACAGGAGATGTTTATACAGTATCTGTGTTGCTGAGTTGAGTTTAGAAGTCTTTGCAGGTAGCAAAACATATTTGGGGTGCCTCTAGGTTCTGCACAAGATCAGAATTGATACCACACAGGGCATTCACAGGATTAAAAAATGTAGAAAGCGTATGATGAAAGTAGACACTTTTGTTTCGTACTATAACCTTTACATAAAAAAATATAACTAGATTTAGAGTCTTACAATAGTTCAGTGCATGTATTTAGAGTGGAGAGAGAATGCCCAGTCAGATCCAGTAAGTTTCATTTACCAGTTTCTAAAGGTAGCAAGCACAGTTCTGCTTGCACGGAATTCTGATATTGGAAGCTACTCTTAATACAGTTGCTCAGTTAGGTCCATGTGCTAAGGCTGGCAGTCTTTAATCCCTGGTTAAAATTTGCATTTTGTTTAATGGGCCTACCTCCACTAGAAATCTTGACCTGATCTAGAGAAGGGCCCTGCTGCATAAACTGCTGACATTGTCTGGAGAGTTTTTGCTCTGAATGGGCTATGATTGAGCTTGACTGCTGCTTAAACACCAAGTTCTGCACAATGAATTGCAAGATGAATTTAATCTGACTCCTAACACTGCTGGGTCCGGGAGGGTGAAGCTGAATATTTTTCTACCTGAGAACTGCCTATTCTCTCAAGCTATATGTAATGTTTTTTAAAAAATATTCTGGAACCAGGCTTAATATAAGCCCTGTATGTGGAACATATCTTGCTTTACAGGAGATTTTTGTAGGGCATATGGATCTGTGCAATGAATTTGTCATGTCCCTTTTAACTACCCTTTTCCCCACGAAACAGTCTCCCTCCCTCTCTCTCTCTCTCTCTCTCTCTCTCTCTCATTTTGAAACTAGAGGGAACTCATTCTTAATTTCCTTAGCCACTGTTGTACAATCTCAACAAACTTACTGTTGCTGTTAAACTTTAAATAAGAAAAAAGTGTTCCTATTCTCTCTTTCTTTATCTCTCTCTCTCTACCCAGATGACAACATTTATATGTTTTCTAAATTTTGCCTTTGATTAATCCATATTTCTATTCATTCATTCCCAAATGCTGATTGGAGATGCAGTATGGAAGCAAAATATCTGCTACTTATTGAAACTCCAGCTTCCTCAAATGCAGTTAATACTGTTTAGTAGTCCTCATACATTTTTGCACCTCATTATACTTTTTAGATGTTTAGATGCTCTTGTTTGACTTAAAAGATATTTTTGGGAAGGATCTTGATTCACTGTTGGGATTGCAATGCAAATTATAAATAGTTGCAGCAATTAGAGATTTAATTCAATGGATTAATTATAGACAACTCCCATGTTTTTCTCATTGTTGGCCTTTCTGGCTGAGGTTTTTGGAAACTGTAATCCAGTACCATTGGAAGATTATAAATTATTTTCTTGCTTTATAACTGCCCCAAAAGGACACTTTATCTCATATAACATCAGATGATGAACATGTCATTGAACAAGTACATCTGATAGTGGTAGAAGCTTATCTATCTGTGAGAATTCCCTTGTGAAGTTTCAGATTTGACAACTACCTGCTACATGCAGTATTTGGTTTGTAAACTGAGGCTCTATGCTCTAAAATTGCTATAATTTTGAAACATTTTAAAGTGTATTTCTTGTAATATTGAAGATAGATAGATCCTTAACATTCAGATAAAGCATATATCTTTTTTTGCACCTTGTTCTTCACTTTTATCAAACAGTTAATGTTCTTGATAATTGGTCATTGTTCTTGAGAATCTTGAATGATAGTTCATCCAATTTTAGATTTTATTATCACAAACGGAAGTGAAGAAATTATTTGATCAATGAGAGTTTGATCGAGTTGAGCCAAGCTTAGTTTAAACCAATCCTTGCAAATAAAATTGACTCATGCTATTTTGGCATAAAAATGTAAGCTTGAACAGTTCGGTCTGACTGGGAAGCCTTCTCAGAAGCTAACTTATATTGGCAGAGAAATGGCACATTTCCAGCAGGGTCACTTTATGGAAATGAATCTCCTGTAAAAAGAAGATCCATTGTTCTCAAAGCTATTGGGATCTCTTACTTTTCACAAAAGGGTTTAACAGGGGTTGGCCTAACCACATGCCATAAACGTATGGAGCCAAGGGGCAGGAGGGTAGATAAAGACTAGATATTCTTTGGGAATATTTTGTTGCCATCTAGCGGAGATGAATATCCTTGTTCCTTACAGATAGTTATAGTATTTCATGTCTCAATCTCTGAAATAGAGGGAAAGTAGCAAGGGCTCAAAATACAGGAACCATAGATTTAGTGATAAATCCGTTATTAATTTTTATCAATGGAGGCAGAAGGGAACTGATATAGTTAAGATACTGTTTAGCTGAGTTTTGTTACCATTAATCTTGTGTAAAAGCCTGTATATTAGTTTTTAATACACTATATTAGTATTGAAGATATAAAGAATATTGCTGCATATGATTATATTTACAGTATTACTGTTGCTTGTTACCATTTATTTCATTTTGTGCAGAAAAAATAGTTAGCTATAATTAAAAAAATTAAAATATATACCCAGGTTATGCATTGTAGAATGACATGACGTTCTAATATCACAATAGACATAAAATACAATTTGTAAAACCTTAATTTATTTAAGTCAAAATTTTGAGAATATGTGATTTATTTCAGAAAGAAGAAAAATTTACAGGATTCTCTCCCCCCCTTCCCTCTCCCACCTAATATCTTAAAAATCACACAAAATATTTGTTTGGTTTTTAATTTCTGTTTTCTTCTGAAGGCAACAGCTGACACAGAGTCTGACAAGTAGCTTTTTAAACAATACCCTCTATTTATTTTATAGTTCCCTTACTTCAACAAGTGATAGAGCAGCTATCCAGGAAGGTAATTCATTATAATCTATATATATACTGCTCAAAAAAGTAAAGGGAACATTTTACCATGGAACTGAAGGGGTTTGTGTTCCCTTTATTTTTGTGAGCAGTATATTATTATTATTATTATATATATACTAGCTGTACCCGGCCACGCGTTGCTGTGGCTCAGTCTGGTAAAAGCGTGTGTTGCTTTTACGTCCAACAGATGGCGCTGTTTTTCAAAAAAAGCATGTTTTTACCTGTCACAGGTGTGACATCTATATAATATAGGTATATAAAAACATGCACGTATTCGAATGCAACATTGTGTCAAAATTTCAAAGCAATCGGTGAAGAACTTTCGGAGATTTAAGATTTTGAACAAACAAACATTTACATTTTTATTTATATAGATATGTGCTATAATTTTTTTGGGGGGGGGGGAATGCCCTCACTAGGATGCCAGCATTAAAATACTGTATGGTGCCTATAACTGGCTGCTGAAAATAAAAGCATTTTGAAAGCACAACAGCAAAACAAGTTCTATCTTCCATTGTTGAATATTCGTCATGGGCTTCTTGTTGCTGCTGGTTTCCAAGGCTACCAGAGCAGCAAATACAGAACAAGCTTTGATATTCATCCCTAAATTAGACATTTATCAGACGTGTTTTTTTCTGCTTAAGAATATATTAGAGACCCACAAATTCTTAAGCAATTCCCCTCTCCCTCCCTATCACGTTTTTATGTCTTGGAGAGTCTCAGAGCTGTGTGGTTGAAGTTATCTACCCTTAAGTGAGATTTGAAGATGGAAGGAGAATTTGTCTCAAATGTCACAAGTTGTCTTTGTGGTATAAAGAAGGTGGCCCAATAGTCCTTGAATTGAAGCTCACAGTTTTTCAATGAAACACATAAAAGAAAATAAGTTTAATATATAGGAAAGTAAAAAAAACCTGAATAAAAATAGGTAACAAAATGCAAACTATTGTTTCTTTTGCTCAGTAATCCAGTAAGGTTTTCAGGATCCTGTTTAGAAAATATGTATTTGTATTTACATAGCATATTTACTATCTTCTCTAGATTGCCTACTTATTTATGTCAAATACTTAAATGTGATTGAATTTAAGAAAATTATAATGGATAAAAATGTTTTGAATAAGAGTTAAAGGACTAGATCAGACATGTCAAACACAAGGCCCGGGGCCCGGATGCAGCTCGCGAAGTGGTTTCATGTGGCCTGCAAAGCCATCCTGGAAACAGTGAGGGAACGGCCCCCGCTGCCTTGGCCCTGGCCCAGGCCGGCCGGGAGCCAATGTACAATTTTGTGGTGGCCGTCTATGCTGGAACACATTCAGTCTTAGCTCCACAAGGCTGTCTAGAAACAGCAAGGAACCAGCCCCTGCTGTGTCAGCCCCGCCCCCTGGGTGCATGCTGGGGAGGTGTCATCCTTTGTGAGGAATGAAGAAATGCACCATGCCTTGGCGCTTGCCCCGGTCCCATCACCTTCTGCCAGAGACCCTCAGATCTGTCCCACTCCTGCCCAGGCCCCCACAGGCACCCTTGATGTGAACGATGTAGAGCTGGCCATGCCCATCCAGTAGGCCACATCCACTCCATCCACACCCACCCAGTAGGCCGCACCTACCCTGGCCACACCCACCCGGCCCCCCCAAGGGCAACCGCAAAGCTGATGCGGCCCTCAATGAAATTGAGTTTGACACCCCTGGACTAGATGACTAGATGTATTAAATGTTTGAAGATTAAACATATCTTTAATTATGGGTAAAAGAATAAGAAATTTAGGAAATAAATATATTAGCTTATTTTAAGTAGTATGTTATTTTTTATGTTTCTTTACTCTTGCTTTCCTTTCTTTCTTTTTTCATTGTGCTATCTCAGGGGTAGGCAACCTTGGCTCTTTTATGACTCGTGGAATTCAACTCCCAGAGTTCCTGAGCCAGTATGGCTGGCTCAGGAATCGTGGGAGTTGAAGTCCACGAGTCATAAAAGAGCCAAGGTTGCCTACCCCTGTTCTATCTATTCCTTGATAAATGTAAAAGTGTGAGATGGTTCATATGGAAAAATAGACTTAAATTTTTAAATGTAATTAATTTTTGAGAAAATTCTAACCAGTAATAATACCTAGAATTTGGTGGGAGAAACAAATTAAAATAAGGACTGTAACAGGATCTATGATAAGGCAACCAGAATGATTGGATAGAAAAGAAATATTATATTGATGTGACTATTATTTTTAGGAATATTGGGAAAAATTATATATTTAATTGTTATCTATCAAAACAATAAGAATTGTATTAACTCAATGTTTGCAAAAGAGGATATTTTGGGAAAAGAGGAAATCAACTAAAACCATTACGTGGATTATGGGTTATAGAAATCAATTGTTAATGATTGTTTTACAAATGTAACCCAGACAAAACACTGTTCACCTATTATTGTGATTTATGTTTTTTTAAAAAAATCAATAAAATATATTACAAAAAAAGATGGAAAAGGACAAAAAATGATAGGACATCAAGAGCCATAAACAATGAGAATGTTAAAAAGGACAGAACTTTGAGAGTGATGAGAAACCAGTGAAGGAATTTAATGCAAGACGAAGTAAATATATTAATACTGTGACCATTTGGAGAGTGATAATATTATAGGAAGGAAAGACCAGCATGGCTTGGCTCTTTATGCAATTTCTAAAGTTACTGGATACTTGTCCAATAAGGATTTGTGTGTGTGTGTTTGAACTTTTCCTTTATGCCTTTCTCTCTTAGCATGGATTCACCACCCCCTAGTGGTGACGTTTAATTTACAAGTGATGCTACTACAGTACAGTACTTTTGGTCAAACTCAATGAAAATGAGAGCACTTTGAGTCATATAGAAAACACAGATTGTTCTGTATAAATTTATAAATACATTTGCGGAAATAACAACCATACATTTCCTCCTGTTTTGCATTTCTTTTGCAATCAAACAAGCCCATCATATGGATATATATTAGTTGCCTGCTTGATACTTGGTTTTTAAACATTATAAATGAGTCAATTCCGTTCAAAGGGACTCAAGGGAGGTGGGAAACAGTATGTCATATGCCAAGTCTAATAATAATCATGATGCTTAATTAAATAATATCTTCATTTTATATTTTTATTTTTAGAATCTTAGTAATAATTTCAATCAAAACTTTAAAAGTTTCTCTTGAAACTTGAAAGAGATAGCATTTGTGATGGTGGTGAATATCTGTAGCTCAGGTGTAGGATGAAGGTGGAGGTTCGTTCTCTGAGCTTGTGGGTTGGTTTCCAAATGTTTCATTACCAGGCTAGGTAACAGCTTCAGTGGAGTTTAGGGGGTGTCTGTGTCGGTGTTTTTCTGCTTATAAGGGCTTCGTGTGGTCTTGTGATGGGGAGATCACATCAAATGAGGGTCTTGTGATGGATCTTGTGATTGGATCAGGTGTGGGTCATGTCAGATGAGGGTCTTCGGATGGGTCTTGTGATAGGGAGGTCACATCAGGTGAGGGTCATTGGGAGGTGAAGTGCCGGTTGGGGGGCTTGCATGGGTTGGTTGAGGGTCAGGGCTGTTTCTGGATGGCTGTGCAGTTGATTTGAATTCTGAGGGGTTCATAGGCTGTAGGTCGATGTGTCTGTTGATAGAATTCCTTGTGGAGTGCCAGGCTTGTGCATGGCTGGTGCTAGTGTCGTTGATTATTCTTGTATTGCTCCAATACAAGAAAATGCATAAAGAGCCAAGAAAATGCATAAAGAGCTGGTCTTTCCTTCCTATAATTGCTCCAAGAGATAGTAGTAGATGATTTTTTAGATATGAAATGTAAAACATGCTACAGATAGTCCTTAATTTATGACCACAATTGGAACCAAAATTTCTGTTGCTAAGCAAGATGGTTAAGTGACTTGTGCCCGATTGTATGATTTTTTTTGCCACAGTAATTAAGTGAATCACTGCAGTTATTAAATGAATCAGGCAGCCATAAAGTGAATCCAACTCCCCCCCATTGACATTGCTTGTTGGAAGCCAGCTGGGAAGATTGTAAATGACCCCAGGGTACTGCAGCCATCCTAAGTATATGCCAGTTGCCAAGAACTTGAATTTTGATCATGTGAATGTGAGGATGCTGTGAGAGGCTAAGTGTGAAGACTGGTTAAAAGTCACTTTTTAAATACCATTGTAATTTTGAATAGTCACTACTAAATGAATGGTTGAAAGTTGAGGACCACCCGTGTTCCAATAGAGAAGATCAAGGAACACATGATTCAGTTGGTTTAGACCAGGTGTTCTCAAACTCTTCAGCTCACTGAGCCCTTCATGAAGTTACAGAAAGAGTTAAATTTAGACTGGTTTCTGTGCATCTCCTTAGGTTAAATTTCACATTCAATCCATATTTCTTGGCATAGATACTGTATAATATTGTTAAAGCTGGTTAGACTAACAAATTGTGATAATTTGAGTAAGATTGCATGGGGAGGCGGGTTGTTTATTGGATTGCTTTTACAAATTTGGTAAGCAAGTCCTAATGCAGTGGTGGTGAACCTATGGCACTGGTGCCAGAGGCGGCACTCAGAGCCCTCTCTGTGGGCACACGCGCCGTTGCCCCAGTCCTAGGCCTTCAGCTGGGTTTTATAAAACCTTTTCACTTTAGGCCTCTGCCACCTTTTGCAAAAAAAAAAAAAAAAAAAGATTCAATTAGTCAATTTCAACTTCTTGCGGGAAAAAGAAGATCTTGCAAAGTTGGAATTGATTGAACTTTTTAGTCCCACCCAGTCTGCCGTTACCACCGCAGCCACACCCAGCCAATGGGCCATGCACACCCGGCACTCGACGATGCATAAGTGGGTTTTGGGTTGCAGTTTGGGCACTCGGTCTCTAAAAGGTTCGCCATCACTGTCCTAATGTAAGATGCAGGTTTGCTCTGTTGATCTGCTAAATCTGTATTTAGCAGCTGAGTGGGTGGCTGACATGTTCTAATCGTGCTATTTATTTATTTTTTTACAGATGTGAAAGGACCTGCAACTCATAGACTCTCTTGTGGTCAGTCCCCTGATTCAGAGACTATAATATGGGAGACAAAGTACTGTATTCTGACCAACAGCCAGCTTGTGTTGCTGAACAAGGAAAAGGAGGTAAGAGAGAGTTTGTTTCTTCTGACTAGTATTGACCCCAGCAACATTTGCATAGATTCAAGTCCGTTTGTTTAAAGTATGTATATTTCATTCATTACCCTGAAAGGTTTCCAGACTTCATCTGCTTCTTTATTTCTCCCTGCTATCCTACCCCACCCACCCAGCTTTGAAAATAGAAA
The DNA here is from genome assembly GCF_001527695.2 of Protobothrops mucrosquamatus. NCBI lineage: Eukaryota > Metazoa > Chordata > Lepidosauria > Squamata > Viperidae > Protobothrops > Protobothrops mucrosquamatus. Next base: position 520,493 of record NW_015386419.1, read on the forward strand.
TCTCACTGATTGCATGTGGCTTTAGGATGAAATTCTAGGTGCTTATCACCTGTAAAGTCCTTCATAGGGCCTGGCAACTTGAGGAATCATTATTTTCCATATCATTTACCCATCTGGTGAATTCAGTTACAGTGGGCGTACCCTGGGTACTGTTGAATGAAGAAAGTCATCTCCTAGGACCTAGGAACCATATCTTTTCGGGGAGAATTTCTGCGCTCTGGAATAATATCTCCCCAAAGATCTATACAGGTAGTCCTCGACTTATGACCATAATTTATTTCTGTTGCCAAGTGAGACAATTATTAAGGGAGATAGTTGTCTTGTGACTTTTTACAACCATTATTGCCACAATCGTAAAGTGAATCACTGCAGTTGTTAAGTTAGTAACCTGTTTGTTAAGTGAATCTGGTTTCCCCATTGACTTGTCTTGTCAGAAAATCACAAAGGGGGATCATATGACTCTGGGACACTGCAACTGTCACAAATACATGCCAATTGCCAAGCATCCGAATTTTGATCATGTGCTACACTATTACAAAGTTAAACTTCCCACCCCAATATGATGCAATCCACTATGTTTTTCAATAGAATAGTTTGGCGGGCTTTCTAACAGTACACCCAACCCCTCAATCCGACGGTAGAAATGACCTTGGTTCCCAACGGACAGAAAATTGTTTAGACTAGCAGAAAACCTCCACTTCCCCCTTCCCGTTCTCGTGGCAACCTAGAAAGAGCGAGATGGCTTCAGCCAGGTTCGTTGTGGAGTTGACACATAATTTATGTTGTAAATATTTTTTTCATGTTTTGACTCAAATAGTATGAAACAAAATAAGAAGAAAAAGACTGGCAATATCTAGGGTGCAGTTAAAAAAAGAATGTACTGCAGTTTTTATTGTCATTCTGTAGTTTATAATTTTTTTTTCTTATTAGACAGTAATAGACTTTAGCCTAACAAGACATGAACAGTATGCTGCCCATTTGAGCTGCTGAATGACACAGATTGAACTTCAAAAACATTTTGAAGTTCTTAGACAAAAAGAGATTTTTGCCATGCCTTTGTTCTTTTTTAGTAGTCTAGGCAGCTGACTGGAAATATAGAAAAGTGCATTAGTATTTTGTTAAAGCTGGAAAGATGTGTGTCCTTTAAAATTTATGCAGTTCTAAAGGACATTTCACTTGGTAAAAATAATGTATTTTATCAAAGCCAGTTCTAAGCTGTTTCAAGCAGAAGTTTAATAGATGTAGGTTTGGCTCACCAACCAATGATGTGAAAGGTATATGTAGCCATAATGACTGTGGAATCCTGTCCCAAACCATAGGTAACAAGCAGTTAATTTTGCCCAAAAGCAAGGGCCATAATCTGATCTGGGTACCATTTTGGATAATTGTGCTAGAGGCAGGAACCATAGGCCAGAGAGATAACATGGGCGGGTTTCAATGGAGCAGCTAGTGGGATGAAGAATGAGTTCAGGAGTCAGCATAGTAGGTTAGTTTTCTTTGGGAACAAGTTACTGAGACTGAAGTAAAGATCTAAGATTTTATGGAAAGAGCAGCATCTGGGTAAGATTTCTGTGTAATACCAATTAGTCTATATAAGCTTTCTTACCACTGCTGTTACACTTCTTGGCAAGCTAGGCTTAAAATACTCGAACAAGCAACTAAGAATCCAGGAACTTTGATAAATAATTTATTGTAGAAAAGCTGAGAACCCACAAATATCTTCAAGTCCCCAAATCCTGATGAAATACATTCTAGAATATTTAAGAAACTGGCTGACGATCATTTGGATCCTCTCTTAGTAAACTTTGAAAATCCTGGAGCTTCTGGGAGGTGACAGAAAGTTGGAGAAGAGCAAACATGGTCCCTCACTTCAAAAAAGAAAGAAAAAAGAAGCTCCAAATAATTATCAAGCATTAGTGAGCATCAATACCCAGAAAGACATTGAAGCAAATGATAAAGCTGACTGTTTGTAAAAAGTAGCTTGAAGACAATTCTATGATTGCTAAGCATCAGCATGACTTTGTCAAAAAATAGGTCAGACGAGACAAGCCTTTTCTCCTTCAACAAAGTAACTACTTTATTGAATAAGGAGAATGCTATTCAGCAGAGTGTCTGCCAAGTTCCACATAAATTGTCATTGACAAGTTGTTAAAATGTGGGTAGGCTGGCACTACAGTAAGGTAGTTCCATAACTGGCTGGGTAGCCACGTTTAGAGTGTCAACATTGATGGTTCTAGATTGAGTTGGAGAGCAGTGATCAGCATGTTCCTTGGAGATCTTTCTTGGGGCTAACATTAACATTTTTATTAATGGCCTGGATAATAGTATTGATTGGTTGGTTATAAGATTTGCAGATGAAAAAGATTGAGAGGACTTTGCCAATATATAGGATAAAGAACGAGATAGCAATGTAATCTGAATAAAGCTCCCAATCTCTTGGCATTCCTCAAAGGGATCAAAATCTGGCTGTGTAGCCTTTGCTTGTAGGACACAAGGGTCCACACAGCCACATGGGGCTGGTTGGTCCCACGAGAACTCCCCCCCCCCCTCAGCGTGCATTAACAACTCCTAGTCTCCCAATCTTGGAACTCTTCATTTTTGTAGTTTTATAATGTTGTTTTACATTAAAAATTTGTAATCCTAAATTATTCAGTTATTAATGTTTTATTATATTGATTAAATTGTATAATGCCCAAAGCCTCTCTGTTAAGGAGATTTGTTTGGAAGAACCCATTAGATAAAAACTTGGTAACTGAGCACGATACTGAAAACTAACTGAACGTGATACCTTGTTGTAACAGAGACATTAATTATCAGACCTATCAATACCAATGAATACTATTTATTACTACTAATAATAAAGTCATAAAATCCTAACATCAGCAAGCCAGAACCAGGAACTGTTGGGAATCAGGCTGCACAAGCAGTAGACAAGCACACAAAGCTTCATTTGCACATGTGCAGAATCTAGGTTGCGCCCGCGAAACTATCCCTCCCCCACCCACTGCAGCCACCAGTGCCAGTCCGTGTAGGCGGAAAGGTTGGGGACCGCTGCTCTAGGTAGGAGGCCCAGATACCCTCCATTTTTGTTTTGGCAATGAACAGATTTATATCTGGTTGTTTTTGTCTATTGCACAAGAACTAACTTCTAAAGTTCTTGGCAGCAGCCAAGATTCAAAGGAAGTATCAGTTTAAGAGTTATAATGTACTTTCAAGGTAATCGCCAGAAGTCAGCATTGATTCAAAGGCTGTACTGTAGTTCTCATTTAATGCCTGTATAATTTAGTGACCATTTGTAGTTAATAACTTTACAACCAGTTCCCACATTTATGATCTTTGCAAGTAGGTAAAACAAAGAAAAGCTGAAGTAACAACATAAGAATGGTTGTGGTTTTACTTAATAATTACTTTGCTTAATGACTGAGCTGCTGATCCCAGTTGTGGTCACTAAGTGAGGACTATCTGTATATATATTATTTTATATTTTAATGCTTCTTTTTAAAAATTGTAGCCAATCTCTGCTTTATTAACCATAATAAACACAGATTGATAGATAGATTGTAAAGTTTTCTATAATCTTTCTCTTTATACTTAAACTGTGGACCAGTACTGGGCCACAGCATGCCAGCAACCAGTCTGCACAAACAAGCAAAGCCCCATCCGCGGGATGCAGGCAACACACAAAACCACGCACCCTTCAGTCCATGGAAAAACCTCTCTCCATGGAACCGGTCCCTGGTACCCAAAAGGTTAGGGACCTCTGCTTTAGAGTATATATTGGTGTTCATGTAGCAGCTATCGACAGCTCTTTAAACCAGACAATCTTTTTGACACTCATAATTTGGCATTATTAGTGTTTGCCATGGATAGTGTAGCACTAAAAGTCTTTGAACCACTATACATATTTGTTGGAAGATTGATTTGAATGTTCCTGGCATCTGAATTTGCCCTTGGAAGGCAAATTGAATATAGCCCACCCCTTTTGAATTAGAAAGTTGAGAACAGTAGAGATCTGCTTTTTTCCCAACTGCTCTTCTTGCCAACCATGCTTCACTCCAGGAAATTACTTCTCACATATTTTTTTATACAAGGTGTGAATCAGAATGCCAGCACTACTCTCTTCCCAGATAAAGATTTGCAGTCCCTCTATGGTCTAAATCAGAATTAGGCAAGCGGATTTGCACTTGTGCAAAAGGATTTCCCTTCCTTGTCTCCTCATCACCATAGAGCAATTTTGGAGGTCACACAGAGAGGGATCAAGAGTCTCTTCTACTGGTATTACATAGATGGCATTGAATATTCTGAAGCCAAGGGACCCAATTGCTCAATCACTCCAGTTATGGCCACCACCAAACTGCTATTTTGGAAGGGAAAAGTACAAATCTGCTTGCCTAATTCTGATTTAAACCACAGAGGGACTGCAAATCTTTATTTGGGAAGAGAGCAGTCCTGTCATTCTGATTCACACTTTGTATAAAAAAAATAACTTTATGCTGAAATCAATTATAACAAGTCTGATTAGAGTTGAAACATTTTAAAGTTACTAGAGAAATATTGGCAAGTCGTGAGACAATTATTTATCAGTTGTAGGCTAGTTTGAGTTCATGGTTTGCTACTTATTTATTTAGAAATGGATGCATTTTTGCAGAAATGATTTGGAAAAATCTTTACATTGCTAGAATATCTTGCTGGATTTTCCATTCTTTTGATGTGAGAAATAAACAAACTGCAAATTATTTAATCATTAACCTTCATAAATGCTATAAAATTACACATACCTGTCTCTTTGAACATATACTGAGAACAAGCATATCTAAAATCATAAGTTAAAATGCCAACACTGTCAAAATTTTGTCCAACTGAAAACAGACATCTTAGCTAAAAATCCAAAATGAAGCAAATAATTAAAGTTCTTGAGTAAAATTTCTACACAAGGCTGTCATAACTTCCTCATCAGCAATTCTTGGACATCTTGAAAACAGAGGTTTTCTAGTGTTTCATGCAGCAATATCGTAATTTCAGGCCACCACTTCTGGATCCTGACTTTGAAAATCCTTATCTAAACTCATTTTACAAAAGCTCATCCTACTGTAATTCAGTTTCTGTGCTTCTTAATAATTTGCTCTTTTCTCAGTATATATATATGCAACTCATTTGATAGCTCAACTGCCTGAAGGATGAAAATCTGATATCTTGCTTTCTGTACCACATAGTTGAACAAGTAAACTTGAACCATATTTCATATATCAGAAAGCAGTCATGGAAGCTAAACAAAAAAAATGAATTCAGAGTTCAGTGTCTAAAATTGCTCATATCAGGATATCAACACAAACTCACTATACAGGACACAATGTTGATAGCGGTTGAGCATACATGATCGTTGCTTTCACCTCAACCACAATTATTATCCCCACTGATTATATCACACGGTACATTTTTTAAAAATAATACAGTTGAAAGAACATATAATTTAGAAAAGGGACCCCCAGATATTATTCACAGCATGTCCAAGGTCTTAGGTGCCGTTCTAGGCATACAAAGTTAAATCTTGGCTCAGACATTGATGAAATATCTGCAATGTGCATTAGTAGCAAAGGCTTTTGAACCACAAAAAGTAATTTATTCTTCCAGTTTTTTAATATTGAGAGCTGAAAATTGTATCATTCCTGTATTCTTTTTCATGTACAGATAGCAATCGAAGGAGGACAAGAACAGCCTGCAGAGTCCTCCAAAGGGCGTTGTCTACGACGTACTGTGAGTGTTCCTTCAGAGGGTCAGTTTCCTGACTATCCACCAGAGGGAGCGACTAAGCTTGGTAATTATATAAGGAAACTTGATGTTCTACGCTAATATTTCCCGTTCAAGAAACCACATCCTGCTGTACTGTAATAATCTTGTCTGAACTAAAAGCCTTTTAGGAATGTTCCAGGAAAGGCCATATAGCAGTGTCATTCTGAATTGATACTGAACTGTTTATTTGCTTTGTGGATTTACCTGAATTAGTAAAGTTCCTATTACATTTCAAGTAGGAAGCTGATAGACTACAAAGACTACGTTTGAAGTTTACAGCCTCAGGTTCATAGCTATTTATCTTGGCCTTTGGGAATAAGCGCAGAATCTTTTTATATTGGTTTAAAATGTCTCCTGCTACTTGTTGGAGTTGCTTAGTTAAGACTTTAATTTTCTTACAGTGTCGGAGCTCTTCATTTCTGCAAGGATTAAACTATCATACAGTATACAAATGTGTAATTTTTACTATTTGGTATCCCTGCTCTGTTTGATATAACAGCAGTTCATATAACTGTTGTTTAAATAAGCACCTGGTGTAAAGGAAAAGGGGAGAGGTAAAAATTAAGAAGCCCTGGATTATAAGAGTGGATTTCCCTCCGAGCATCCTGGTGTCACAGTGCATAAAAAATAGTGCCCTTGGTATTTCGATAGACAGCTAATAGGATAGACCAAGTCATGAGTGGGTTTTTTTTTCATTAATTCACAAATCTGACATCTTTATTAGGTATATATGGATAAGGAAATATTTTTACAGCAATGCAAATGGTTTCCCCTGCTATAATTGCCCAAGAGATACAAACAGAGAAAAGTTGGGTGAGAGACATGTTCCTCCTCTTCCTACTCCTTCTTCTCTTTCTTGACCTAGTTTATGCAGAATTGGCTGGAGAGGAATTCTTAATGATGGGTTATGAGCATGAGCATTCAAGGCATGTAAACAATATATTAAAGACCTGGAAGCCCGAAGCATTTTGGATTAAGATTTGGTGGAACATTCAAAATATTTTTAAGAAAAAGATAAAGTTTAAACCACAGATATTTTTATTGGGTATTTTGGAAGATTTGGATTTAAAAGAAATGGAGTTGATGTTAAATCTTATAACGGCTGCAAGATTGCTAATTGCTCAGTATTGGAAATTGAAAGGTATACCTACTATAGAAGATTGGGTAGTTAAAGTCTCAAATTTAGCTGAAATGGCCAAGATTTCCGCTTATGTGAAGGATTACTCACAAGAAAGATATATATTGGTTTGGAGAAGATGGATTGTTTATATTGAGTTGAAATATGGAAAAAAAAATATCATTTGGTTTTTGAGTGAACTTCTGATTTTTAATATTTAAAATTATGTCAAAATGATGTTTAATAATTGTATATTTGTTTTAAAAGAGAGTTAAAGGAACTTATAGATTTGTTAGACTAATAGTTGATTAATGTTAGTTAGATTATGATTATTTTATTTTTTATTTTTATTTTTTATTTATTTATTTTAATCCTGTGATTGGCTCTGGGAAGTGAGGGGGGGAGGGAGGGAGGGTTGGGTTTGGGGGGAGGGGGGATTTATATTGTAAAACTTTATAAAATTTTCAATAAAAAAAAAAAGAAGACCTGGAAGCCCGACAGGACCAGTCGGTACTACCTAAGAACATTTTTCTAAGAAGTTAAGCCCCTTTTTACAAACCAGTAAGATACTTACACTACATAAAGGCTTCCAAATTGCGAAGAGCACTAACTTTAGCATGCTTAAGCACTTTCCCTACAATAGTTTTGCAATACCCATATAAAAAAGTCCCTTGTAAGCTAAGGCTGTGCCCCCTTTGGACAAAGATCTGTTGAAACTACAACTCATGTCTTGCTATACTGCACCTTCTACAAGGATTCAATGTTTTACCTGGTAAACCACCCAGAAACTTGTGATCCTTTTTATGTACAGTTATTGTTATCAGATCAGTATTGATTCAGGCTCCTTGAACATAGCTAAATTTTGTTCCAATGCCTGTAAAATTAGGCAGACTCGTCCATTTATGAACCCATTACCAGTTGTAATATTTTATCTTGTTTTGATTTTACTTTTTTATTAATGTGTTTCTGTTTGAAATTCTGGTCAGTGACCATAACAAAAATTCTATTCTTCTAGTGTGAGGTTGAAGTAAGTTGAATCCTGGAAATTTATGGTAAAAGTCATGAGAAAAATAAATATCTCTTGTATTACCATTTTTTTGTATCCAAAACTACTTTATTTCACATCTGTCAAGGTTACGAAGGAAAGTTCACTTCACACACAACCATGATATTAAATTCTATGTCACAGACTTCCTGAAAAATAAGCCAGACTATATCAAGATATAAATGCCCTGGTGTCCCTGCTGTGTCAAATTTAGCCTTTAGCAGCAGGTCACCTAGATAAAGCCTCTAATTAATTTCTTGGAACTTATTAGATGCAGATATACAAATGCTCCCTCTTGCACATCACCCTACCTGTTTATCCGGGGATAATGCAGTATTGACTCATTCGCCCTACTTCGTTGGGATGGCATCATGGAATGACTAGTTTGAATGACTAGAATGTTGAAAGAGCACACTCAAGTAGTGTTGGGTGCAAAACATAATAAGCAGTAGCAACAGAAAGATGGAAAGGGCAGAATAAGTACTTAGAAAAAAAATCATGAAGGAAGGCTGAAATCATGTCTCTGAATCACACTGTTTTTTCTATTAGTTTCCCATTAAGTCATTAGTTTTGGTTAGTTTAGGATTAGTTGTTTGGGTGAATTTCATAATTTGCAGCAAGTAAAATGGCATTCTCTCTCTCTTAAAAATTAGAAGGAAAATTGATGTCATGCTGGAGAGCATTGGATGTGACTGAAGCAAAAAAAAAGAAAAGAAAAGAAAAACAGATGGCATTCAGCAGCATGTGCTACCAGCAACGCTGGCAACAGCTGTACCCAAAATAGCTTTGGAATGACCACCAAGTGCTGGAAGGCACAGGAGAAGAGAGAAAATAGCTAAGACAGCAATTGTGGTGTAGAGCTATCCCTCCCTTCACTGTACAGACATGCAGATGATATCCGGCTAGTTTTAATTAGCAAACATTTTATTCAGTGAAAAATAGTAGCTGAAGATTGATGTTGATTTTCCATTATATGCCCCACCTTATGTATTGCAGTGCTTTGGCAATTTGATTTGTACTTTGGAGGGCTGGGTTCAAATCCCTTGATGGCAATGAACTTTAAAGTTAACACAAGCTATGAAAGTGAGTATATGATAGCAGTTATTAGATGCAGTAGTGAAAACATACTGATATGGCCTTTGCAAGCCTTCATCGCTTCAGATTCTATTATCAGGTTATGTGCTCAAATGTTTTTACTAGGATGAAAGACCCTCCTTGGATATCACAGGAAAATATCCAGTCACAAGAAAATTGAAATTCTGTTCCTGATAAAAGTGAGAATAAATTTAATAAATTTGTTAAAATAAATTAATAAATTTAATTTAATAAAATAATAAAATAAATTTATTAAAAGAACAACTCTGGACATATTTCTGAAAAAATGGTCATGTTATATAAAAACACGTGTCAATTTCAGTAACTATCCCCCTACCTCAGACCAAGGCCCAGGGGCCAGATGCGGCCCGCAAAGTGGTTTCATGTGGCCCGCGAAGCCATCCTGGAAACAGTGAGGGAACGGCTCCCGCTGCCTTGGCCCTGGCCCAGGCCAGCCGGGAGCCAATGTACAATTTTGTGGTGGCCATCTATGCTGAAATGCATTCAGTCTTAGCTCCACAAGGCTGTCCAGAAACAGCGAGGAACCAGCCGCGTTGGCCCCACCCCTGGGTGCATGCTGGGGAGGTCTCACCCTTTGTGAGGAATGAAGAAATGCATCATGCCTTGGCACTTGCCCCGGTCCCACTCCCTTCTGCCAGAGACCCTCAGATCTGTTCCACTCCTGCCCAGGCCCCCACAGGCACCCTTGACACGAACAATGTAGAGCTGGCCATGCCCACCCAGCAGGCCATACCAACCCTGGCCACCACCCCCACCCCCCCCCCGAGGGCAACTGAAATGCTGATGCAGCCCTCAATGAAATTGAGTTTGACACCCCTGCCCTACCTCTATGATTTTATGTAGTGTCTCAACTGGGAAAGTTATCTAACGGCAAACAGTTTGCCTTTGATCATTGATGGGTCATTATTGCACATTGTTGTTATAAAGGGGGTCTCAATGTTCATCACCTTGTGCAACTGCTCCTCAGTACTTTAATTACTTTTCCAGCTGCTAAGAGACAGGATCTAGACTTCCCATTTCTGGCTGATGGTTCAATCTAGACTTCCCATTTCTGGCTGATGATGCAATATTCTATTTAATTATAGGATACATTTTATTTATTTATTTTTATTTGCTTTTTGTTCACTGAAGGAAGTCATCCTCAGAATCTTTCTTGAGATGAACTGTTTTAATCGTTATCCTGTATGTTTTTCTAAAAATAAATACTTTCTATTTTCATATTAAAACTATTAACAGGCAGTCTTCTTGTAATCAATGTAGAAAATGTTCTTTTGGGGTACTTCCAAGTAGCTCATTAGTTCTCTTTTGAAAAAAACAAGAAGCCACATGTAAAACTCCTTTAGCTGTTCTGTTTCTGTATTTCCATTATTACCTCATTTGTTCAGCTATAACAAGTTTTTTGATTAAATTATTTAATTAAAATATATAAATAAGAAGTAGCCTGCTTTATCAAATTGTGAGGCTTGAGGGGGGGACAGGAATCCTCAGATTCATCTATTAAAAATGCACTTCAGAGGATGGCAACTGATAGGGCAAATTTCTCTCTAATCAAAGTTTCATTTCCCAGGAAAAAAATCTGACACCATAGCAAGCCTGTAATTAGTAGCAGCACAGCTTGCTGTTCCTTTGCTCTAATTGGGAAGAAGACAAAATACCATTTTAGATTCCCTTGTGTTTGGACAGCTCTAATTGTTGCAAATGAAGGAAAGCTGGCCTAAAATGAGGTCTAGGGAACAGAAATTAATGACCATACCCTCTTGAAGGAGTTCTGCCTTTTCATTATCCTATAGGCTAGAATTCAGGTTTGGTTCATTAGGGACTAACAATTCTACCTAACAGCAAGAAGGATGAGAACAGGAAGAGCATCCTACGCTGAACATCCTACCCCACTGGGCTATTCCACATGGATGCATGCTCATTTTTCCATTTAACTTTAGATTATACATGCCTCAGATAATTGGAACAGGTTGGCACCATCCCATCTTATATGGCTAAAGGTTTCTGCTGATCATAGTATGATCTGCTCCTCCTCCTATGTGTTGCTACTGCTTCTTCACCATTTTTGTTGTCTTCTTTGCCTCCAGGGAACATTAAATTTTTCTTAGCAAAGGCAGCATTATTTGTTGTTGTTGTTGTTAGTTGCGAAGTCATGTCCGACTCATCGCGACCCCATGGACAACGTTCCTCCAGGCCTTCCTGTCCTCTACCATCTTCTGGAGTCCATTTAAGCTCATGCCTACTGCTTCAGTGACTCCATCCAGCCACCTCATTCTCTGTCGTCCCCTTCTTCTATTGCCCTCAATCTTTCCCAGCATTAGGCTCTTCTCCAGTGAGTCCTTCCTTCTCATTAGGTGGCCA
>NW_015386419.1:532018-570503 GCF_001527695.2 Protobothrops mucrosquamatus
CGGTTGATCTCCTCCAGGACTGACCGGTTTGATCGCCTTGCAATCCAGGGGACTCGCAGGAGTCTTCTCCAGCACCATAGTTCAAAGGCCTCAATTCTTTTGCGCTCAGCCTTTCTTATGGTCCAACTTTCATAGCCATACATTGCAACTGGGAAAACCATGGCCTTGACTATACGTACTTTTGTTGGCAGGGTAATGTCTCTGCTTTTTAGTATGCTGTCTAGATTTGCCATGGCTTCCTCCCCAGGAGCAAGCGTCTTTTAATTTCTTGGCTGCAGTCCCCATCTGTGGTGATTTTGGAGCCCAGAAAGATAAAATCTGTCACTACCTCCATTTCTTCCCCATCTATTTGCCAAGAATTGAAAGGGCCAGATGCCATGATCTTGGTTTTCTTAATGTTGAGTTTCAAGCCAACTTTTTCATTCTCCTTCTTCACCCGCATCAAGAGGCTCTTTAGTTCCTCTTCACTTTCTGCCATTAGAGTGGTATCATCTACATATCTTAGGTTGTTGATATTTCTCCCGGCAATCTTAATTCCAATTTTTGATTCATCTAGCCCTGCCTTTCTCATGATGTGCTCTGCATATAAGTTAAATAGGCATGGCGACAGAATATAGCCTTGCCGGACTCCTTTCCCAATTTTGAACCAATCAGTGGTTCCGTGTCCAGTTCTCACTCTTGCTTCTTGACTCACATATAGGTTTCTCAAGAGACAAATATGATGGTCTGGTACTCCCATCTCTTTAAGAACTTGCCACAATTTGTTGTGATCCACACAATCAAAGGCTTTAGCATAGTCAATGAAGCAGAAGTAGATGTTTTTCTGGAACTCCCTAGCTTTCTCCATGATCCAGCATATGTTGGCAATTTGATCTCTAGTTCCTCTGCCTCTTCGAAATCCTGCCTGTACTTCTGGAAGTTCTCGATCCACATACTGCTGAAGTCTAGCTTGTAGGATTTTAAGCATAACTTTACTTGCATGTGAAATGAGTGCAATGGTGTGATAGTTTGAACATTCTTTGGCATTGCCTTTCTTTGGAATTGGAATGTAAACTGACCTTTTCCAATCCTGTGGCCACTGTTGAGTTTTCCAAATTTGCTGGCAAATTGAGTGTAGCACTTGTACTGCATCGTCTTTTAAGATTTTGAATAGCTCAGCTGGAATACTGTCACCTCCACTAGCTTTGTTGTTGCTCAGCTTTCCTAAGGCTCATTTCACTTCACATTCTAGGATGTCTGGCTCGAGGTCAGTGACCACCCCATCGTGGTTATCAGGGACGCTAAACTCGTTCTTATATAGTTCTTCTGTGTAATTTTGCCACCTCTTCTTAATCTCTTCTGCCTCTGTTAGGTCCCTGCCATTTTGGTCCTTTATCATGCCCATCTTTACATGAAACGTTCCCTTCAAATCTCAATTTTCTTGAAGAGATCTCTGGTTCTCCCTATTTTATTGTTTTCTTCTATATCTTTGCACTGTTCATTTAAGAAGGCATTCTTATCTCTTCTAGCTATTCTCTGGAATTCTGCATTCAATTGGGTGTATCTCTTTCTCCCTTGCCTTTTGCTTCCCTTCTTTCCTCAGCTATTTGCAAAGCTTTCTCAGACAGCCATTTTGCTTTCTTGCATTTCTGTTTGTTTGGGATGGTTTTAGTTGCTACCTCTTGTACAATGTTATGCACCTCCGTCCATAGTTCTTCAGGCACTCTGTCTATCAGATCTAATTCCTTAAATCTATTTGTCACCTCTACTGCATATTCATCAGGGATATGATTTAGTTCATACAACTACTTGATGTTAAACAAAAGCACTAAGTAATAGAAGTATAAAGATTTCACATACAGGGGAGTTTTTACAAATGACTCAATGATCATAAAGATTGTTCTGTCCAAATAACTGTCTTTCCTGCAGATAAAAATAAATGTCATGTTTCTAGGAAGTGGACTGACATCTGATTTTCACTCTCCTTCAGCCCAAAGCAGAGGACTTATCACTAGGTCTGTACAGTGCCTCAGGTCTGATTCAGAGGAGGGTGTTAGAGATCAGTGGAAAGTGGAAAGAGGGGTACATAACTAAGGCAGAATATCAGCGAATAGCCCGAGCCTGCAAAGATGAAGTCAGGAAAGCGAAGGCTCAAAATGAACTTACCAAGGCTTGCGGCAAAAGTAAAAAAAAACCCCAAAAGCTTCTTTCAACATGTAAAAAAACAATTAAATAGTCAAGGAAACAATTGGTCCATTGAGAAAGTGACAAGAAGATGACAAGCAATAGGGAGAAAGCAGAAATGCTTAACTCATTTTTAGCATCCGTCTTTACACAAAAGGAAAAAAAAGTCCAACCTATCAAAACAGTACCGTAAAAAACAGATTAGGAATACAAGTTAAAATAGTCAAGAAAATGATAAGTGAGCACCTATCAGCCCTAGAGGAGTTTAAATCACCAAGACCAGGTGGATTATACCCTAAGGTTCTGAAGGGACTGGCAGACATGATCTCTGAACCACTGAACTATATCTTTGAAAGATCCTGGAGCACCATGGGTTAGACAGCATCACCACCAGATGGATTCGTAGCTGGCTGACCGGCTGTACTCAGCATGTGGTCCTCAATGGAACTGCATCTACATAGAGGGAAGTATGCAGTGGAATATTCCAAGGCTCTGTTTTAGGCCCAGTATTCTTCAACATCTTCATCAATGAGCTGGATGAGCGGATAGATGGGGAATTCATCAAATTTGCAGACAACACCAAGCTGGCAGGAATAGTCAGCACTTCAGAAGACAGGCTTAAAATACAGAAGGATCTTGACAGATTTGAACATTGGGCCCTATCTAACAAAATAAAATTCAATGGTGAAAAAAATAAGGTTCTACATTTAAAGAAAAACCAAATGCACAGGTACAGTATAGGTGGTACCTCGCTCAATAGTAGTAACTGTGATAGGGATCTCGGAGTCCTAGTGGACAATCACTTAAATATGAGCCAGCAGTGTGCTGCAGCTGCCAAAAAAGCCAACACATTTCTAGGTTGCATTAACAGAGGGATAGAATCAAGATCACGTGAAGTATTAATACCACTTTACAATGCCTTGGTAAGGCCACACTTGGAATACTGCATCCAGTTTTGGTCGCCACAATGTAAAAAGATGTTCAGACTCTAGAAAGAGTGCAGAAAAGAGCAACAAAGATGATTAGGGGACTGGAGGCTAAAACATAAAGGAAGGTTGCTGGAATTGGGTATGTCTAGTTTAATGAAAAGAAGGACCAGGGGTGACATGATAGCAGTGTTCAAATATCTCAGGGGTTGCCACAAAGAAGAGGGAGTCAAGCTATTCTCCAAAGTGCCTGAAGGCAGGACAAGAAGCAATGGATGTAAACTAATGAAGGAGGGAAACAACCTAGAACGAAGAAGAAATTTCCTGACAGTTAGAACAATTAACCAGTGGAACAACCTGCCTCCAGAAGCTGTGAATGCTCCAACGCTGGAAGTTTTAAGAAGAGATTAGACAACCATTTGTCTGAAATAGTATAGGGTTTCCTGCCTGAGTAGGGGGTTGGAATAGAAGACCTCCAAGGTCCCTTCCAACTCTCTTATTCTATTCTGTTCTAATTCTATTCTGTTCTATTCTACCCTACTCTACATCTGGATAAAGAGTTTCACTAGACTGAGTCTCAAGACTTACCTGAACTGAGTGGACCAGTGAAAGAGACATAGACTGAGCCAAGTTAGGCAAGGTCCTGAAACTTGCCATATGCTATAAATTAGAAAGGGAAGAGCAAAGAAAGGCAAGCTGTATACTTGAAAGAAAAAGTATTTTATATTCTTCCTTTGAAGAGAATATATATAGCTCAGGGTTGAACTTAGTGTTCTCTGAGCTTAATAGTTTGCTTGCAGACATGAAGCAGCCATCAATAGACATACACAGATAAACCATATTTATACAGCATTCAAAAGAGACAGTAAAAAAGCTAAGAAGGAGACAAAAAAATCAGAAACCATCAACTCCAGCAAGCAGCAAGGATGAACATCAGACAAACAATATAACAAAAAACAGTTCCCTAATCAAAGAACTACAAAGAAATACAAAGGAGGAGGAAATCACACTCCCACCAATACTGGCAGGAAAAGCTATTGCTTATAAACAGGCAGCAAATCCTACATTTACTAAATCCCACATTTAGTGGATCAGAGGAGTGTTGTAGATATAATTTACTTGGACTTCAGTAAGGCATTTGATAAAGTAGATCACAACCTACTACTTGACAAGATAGAAAAATGTGGGGTAGAAAGCACCACCACCAGATGGATCCGTAGCTGGCTGACCGGCCGTACTCAGTGTGTGGTCCTCAATGGAACTGCATCTACATGGAGGGAAGTGTGTAGTGGGGTGCCCCCGGGCTCTGTTCTGGGCCCAATGCTCTCCAACATCTATATCAACGATCTGGATGAGGGGATAGATGGGGAACTCATCAAATTTGGAGACGACACCAAGCTGGCAGGAATAGCCAACACTTCAGAAGACAGGCTTAGGATACAGGAGGATCTGGACAGACTTGAACACTGGGAGCTATCTAACAAAATGAAATTCAATGGTGAAAAAAGTAAGGTTCTACATTTAGGCAAGAAAAACCAAATGCACAGGTATAGTATAGGGGGTACCTTGCTCAATAGTAGTAACTATGAGAGGGACCTCGGAGTCCTAGTGGACAATCACCTAAATATGAGCCAGCAGTGTGCTGCAGCTGCCAAAAAGGCCAACACAGTGCTAGGCTGCATTAACAGAGGGATAGAATCAAGATTACGTGAAGTGTTAATACCACTTTACAATGCCTTGGTAAGGCCACACTTGGAATACTGCATCCAGTTTTGGTCACCGCGATGTAAAAAAGATGTTGAGACTCTAGAAAGAGTACAGAGAAGAGCAACAAAGATGATTAGGGGACTGGAGGCTAAAGCATATAAGGAACGGTTGCTAGAATTGGGTATGTCTAGTTTAACGAAGAGAAAGACGAGGGGGGACATGATAGCAGTGTTCCAATATCTCAGGGGCTGCCACAAAGAAGAGGGTGTCAAGCTATTTTCCAAGGCGCCTGAAGGCAGGACAAGAAGCAATGGATGGAAACTAATCAAGGAGAGAAGCAACCTAGAACGAAGGAGAAACTTCCTGACAGTTAGAACAATTAACCATTGGAACAACCTGCCTCCAGAAGCGGTGAATGCTCCAACACTGGAGGTTTTTAAGACGAGACTGGACAGCCATTTGTCCGAAATGGTATAGGGTTTCCTGCCTGAGCAGCGGGTTGGACTAGATGACCTCCAAGGTCCCTTCCAACTTTACTACTACTACTACTATTACTAATATTATTACTACTATTACTACTACTACTACTACTACTACTACTACTACTACCACTGATAATGTTACCTTGTCAGATAATGAAATGTCTGCAGTCAAACAACCAAACTCAGAGAGCACCAAGGACTCCACATGTTCTTCCTTTTTAGGAAAAAAAAAGGAAGCACTGCTCTAATTCCAAAGTAAATGCACTTTACTTATGAGCAAAATCTTTTAATTTCTAATCAATTTAGCCATGTTAAGCTTCATTCTAATAAGTTAGGGAGGGCAAGATTCTTGATTACGTTGAATTAGGAACAATAAGATTCTCAATGCCCTCTGATGTTTTGTGTAATAGGTGCCATGTGATTTACTAGAAATTAGCAGTAAAAATTATACAAAATATTTCCTATAGCAGTGATGGCGAACCTTTTAGAGACTGAGTGCCCAAACTGCAACCCAAAACCCACTTATGGATCGTTGGGTGCCGGGTGGGCGTGGCCCATTGGGTGGATGTGGCCCATTGGGTGGGTGTGGCCCATTGGGTGGGCGTGGCCCATTGGGTGGGTGTGGCTGCAGTGATAATGGCAGACTGGGTGGGACTAAAAAGTTCAATCAATCAATTCCAACTTTGCGAGATCTCTTTTTTTCCCGCGAGAAGTTGAAATTGATTGATTGCACTTTTTTTTTTTGCACACGGCGGCGGAGGCCTAAAGCGAAAAGGTTTTATAAAACCCAGCCGAAGGCCTAGGACTGGGGCGACAGCGCGCATGCCCACAGAGAGGGCTCTGAGTGCCACCTGTGGCATGTGTGCCATAGGTTCGCCATCACGGTCCTATAGCATCAGTATCAGTGTCCTTGAGAAAGATACATATCCAGTGCAATCTAAGATTAGAGACTGGATAGTTGAAGTCTCTACTGAGGTAAGAGTTAATAGATATTGGCTTAAATGTTGTTATATCCTGAAAGGACTGATATATTTGCCCTGTCTGACTAAACTTAATCTTCACAATCTCAGGTAGCTTTGGAGAAAGTCTCATCACAGGGTCTTTCTCTAAATTTTCTACATCTTTTAGAATTTGAGCAGACTAAGAAAATTGAAAGAGAAAGATGTTCAGACATTACATATAAAAATGAAAGTAGGCTGACCTCACAGCACATCACATATCCAGCAGAACCTATTGAGTGCATCCAGCTATTTCATTACATTCCTCATTTTGCCCTTTTATGAAATATTCTTCTTTAAGGCCAGGTTTAACATCTCTCAGCAATTTTATATGGAAGATTTTGTAACACCCCTATAGCTTGCTGAGCCTTTCCCTGCCACTCCAATATTTCATATGTTGTTATATTGTTCCTTTTCAAATTACAGCTGAAGAAAACTCATCTTTTCTTTATTATTATATGTCCCAGCTCGGTTAATTATAGAAACTCTTTTTTAGTCAGTGAAGAAAACTTTCATTGCATGTAATGTTTTAAAGCTTTGCATGGCGTTTGTTAATACCTGCAAGGATATGACATTAGGTTCTGTTGAATAATATGTATTCTTTAGACAATTTTATATTGTTAGTTTTTAAATGTCATTTTATTTTTATATTTTTCTTGATTTCTGATATTTAAACTGATTGGTTGGTTGGTTGGTTAGATGCAGGAAGACTTACATAAATGTATCTATATAGTCACTAGGATTTGACTGAAGGAAATTTTATCTTTACTTGCGCTTTACAAACCTAAAAGCTGGAGCAAGTTTAGAACACTTTCAACATAAGTAGAAGCTTGTTCCAGCCTCATTAGAAGACAAATAATCAATTTGCCTTAAAGATGGTCCTTTTTTACTAGGGAAAAAGAATAGTTCATAGCAAAAAGAAGAAAAAATGAATAGGAAGAATAAAATCTTTCAACCATTCAATTGGGAGATCACTTAATTATCTCATTCATGATAAGCACCTTCAAGTCTCATACAGATTTTTCCCCCACCTCCACCCCCAAAGGCACTGAGATGCCGAAGCTTGTGTGGGCTAGCAGTACTTCATACCCAGGAGGTTCCAAGTTTTGTTCTACAAGAAGGCCCTGCTTCTGACTCAAGGCTGATTCTTATTGATACATGGGGCACTTTTACATCTGTATCATTGCCAGTGAGGAGAAAAACCCAGGAAATGGAACTTATTTGTATTTCTCCTCCTCACTTGTCAGGTGTTTCTGAAATATATAGCATTGATTGGAGGTGTTTCCAAATCATTGCATGGTACAGGTTAGGACAGGTTTATAGCAGTCACTTACTTGATCTTCTGAGGAAATATTTACAAAAACCGCCTACTTTCAGTTCCAGGATTACATCATTTTATGTGCTTAACAACCACTCCAGCAGGAGGTGCCAAGGGAATTGAGAAACAAGTGGATGGAATAGGGCTTCTACATCTTGGAATGGGCAATATGAAGTTATAGTCAAGTTATAGTGATAGAATCTTGAAAGCCTGGCTGTGTTCTCTTTCCCTCCTCCTTATGTCCCAGTGAAGAAGGATGAAGCCAATCTGATCTTTTCTCTCTGTTTCCTGGACTTAATACATGCTTTTATTTCTATAGCTGTTTCTGCATACTTTATCCAAGATCATCACTTTGGCTCATTATACTACCTCCAGGGTAGCTTTCTTTTCCCTGTTGGAGTTATGGGAATGAATGCCAGATTTACTCACTCCCGCCTTTTTTTGCATCTCCTCTAGATCATTAGATGCTTCCTGCGGTACAGAGGTAGAAATACTAGGCAGTTCTGTCCCCTCTTCCTGCTGTTGTCTGGGTCAGCTCCCTCAGTTGCCATGAGGGAGCTGGCAAATCCTGCAGCCTACAGATTGATGGAGTTGGGGGCTCCCCCTGGCTGCATGCCAAAGAGGCCATACTGCTATGAAGCACCTAATACTTTTTTATTCTGAGACCCACAGTCACTTTGTAAGGTGACAGATCATGGGGGGTGATAGGGCTTTCCTGGGAATTGTAGATGAAAATGCAAAATATGGATATTTGTCCAATTCTAGATGGTCCTTCCCTGAGGTCTGGGGTTCAGAATAGTCTCTGCTTCACAAAAGCTGAGTTTTACTAGCAAGGGTAGAAGTCATTCCTAAAGGCAAATGAACATTTCTTTTTCGTTTTGAAAAAGAAAAAAATTAAAGTACACATTTCATTCATTTTTTGAGGAACTCTACTACCAACTACCTTTCTTTCAACAAATCAAATGAACAATATGCAATA
The DNA here is from genome assembly GCF_001527695.2 of Protobothrops mucrosquamatus. NCBI lineage: Eukaryota > Metazoa > Chordata > Lepidosauria > Squamata > Viperidae > Protobothrops > Protobothrops mucrosquamatus. The sequence continues at coordinate 540,592 of NW_015386419.1, forward strand.
GTGAGGCATACATTCTCTTTAGCAACCTAACCTTACCTCATAGATTGTACTGGGGTTGTCACAGAATAACTGAAGCAGAATAAATCCATGATGCTAACATTCCTCATTTATCCAATTTCAAGGAACTTTGCTGCAAAAGTGCTACACCCTTCATAGAAATGCTAGCTTATTGACCTACTCAATACAACAAACTAGTAACTGTCCAAGCACTGAAAAGACATGTGAAAAATATTGTGATAAAATAATACTTGAATTTTTTTAAAAAAAATCTGACTGATTATTCTGGTGGTTATTATTATTAACCATGCTAATAATGATAAGGTTAGTACACTTCCTAAATATTCGTATAAATTATTGCAGTAGTCTTATCAGCACCACTTATCAACATTATGCCAAGGAAATGACACTGTATTTTGCCCACATAAATGGGAGAGTAACTTGAAAAAATATTAGGTCTGTGGTTTTGCTAATTTTAGAATAAATACTGTATGCTGTAAAAGGAAAGGGTTGTTTTTCATAGGAAAGTATGATCAATGTCACTGGTCTGCATCTCTGGGAAGCTACCAAGCCCCACCACTGTTGGTTTTTTTTAACTAGGCAACACTTGGCTCTTTTCAACTTTCCTTTTGACATAGTGTCACTCTGAATTTCCATTGAACATTAAAAATGAAGCCGGCCTCCAATGCTTGGTATTGTTTAGAGCACTGTTACCACATACGTAACTCTCAAGCCAGACTGCCAGGGCCCTTCAGCAAAAAGGGGAGTCCTCAGATGCCTCTTTTTGCCCTGATATCCAACGCCCGCCCCCCACACACCCCTTGCCATAGCCCCATTCATTTTCATAGAATCTATTTTCTGTAAAATATCAAGTTAGGTAAAATGGCTGTTAATTTGGAACAGCAATGCTAGAGTCTTTCAAATCCTCTGCATGAGTAGCAGGATATCTCCCTTGGAACATGTAATATGAATACACCAGGTTTGATGATCTCAGTCTGTGAGATAGCGGGAGCAATTACTGGCATTTGTAGCTGGCCATTAGCTGTTGGAGTGCTGTTTAAATGCCAGGCCCAGCCAATTAAGCTTGGTGACTGATAGCAGAGCCTAGAGTGCTTGTGAGACTGAGGTAAAGTGAATCTGTCAACTACAGCAGTAACAGTGCCAGGTTTTTTCCTTCCTAGCATTTTGGAAAGATGGAATGAATTTAGCTGCTGCATTTTCCTGCTCTTAAGAAACGTGTGTGTGTATACAATGCCTGTGGCAGCAAATTCACCGGATGGCCTCAGACATATCATTTCCGACATGAAGAAAAGGCAACATAAGAATATGCTAAATGGACATTTTCCATAACATCAGATTCTGCTCTGGTTGGAGTAGTAGATTTGTTATTCTCATTTGATATAATAAATGAGAAAGGATAAGTACTGTACTCTAGAACCTAAATGTAAGTGTAATAGAATAATAGAAGCCCAGTAACCTTTCACTGTAAAATTATCATACAGTAATACAGTTGGTGCTTTTATTTAATTGCACTTGCAACTAAGAAGCCCCTGAAATTGACTAACTGAGCAGATGTGATGGTTTGAAATGTTCAGGAGGTTAAAAACTAATGGAGTTTATAATGAAAATAGTTCTGATGATGGTTGAGAAAATTCCTTTAAGAAATATAAGTAAAGGATCAAAGAGTCCAGAATTAAGCAAAAAGCTTAAAAGCAAACTATAAGAAAAGATGAGAGAAATAGTTTTAGAGGGTAAGAAGAAAGAAATGAGATAAAACCTAGTCATAGACAAATGCGTTTTGGAAGCTCAAGTTGTGACCAATGTTATTTTTACTAATAATGGAAACTGAGCTTATTTTTACTGAAACCAGGTTGTCCAGCAAACTAAGAAGGTCCTGTCCTACATTATTTTCCTAATTTGTATGTGGTTTTGGCATTGCGGTGCTGGAGTTGAATTAAAATATGGTTTTGTTCTGTTATATAGTTAGCCTGGAAGCACATATACATCATTTTAAAGGGGCAAAACTCCAAATATTAAAATGATTTATATGTGTGTGTTGAGCTGTAAAATCAGAAAGGATATCAATTGGTCTGTTGAGACCACTTGTAATATTGAGATGGACCACAGAACAACAACAAAAAAAACCTGGGTTCCACTGCTCTTTAAAAAATTCATATGTGGGAAGGACTGTTGTTAGGGGGAGAAAGCTTAGAGAGTCTTTTACTCCAAGGGATAATTGGAAAAAGACAGAGAAAAAGGGAGTGTGCCAAGGGGAAATAGTAAAACAGTGATAAGACTAGAGCCAGAGGGATGAGCATATTGGCAGATTGGGAGGGACTTTGAGGTGGAGCAGAATTTTGATCATGGTCAAGTCTACTTGCACTCCAGTGCTATAGTTTGACACAGAAAACTGGGCAGGAGGAGAGAGGAGGCTCTAAAGCTGTTGATGGACTTTCCCATCAATTTGTGCAAGTTGCCCAATTATTTTGCCACAAATGTGGACATTTTTCTATTGTCATTAACTCATTATGATTTATGCTGAGATTTTGATACAGTCAGATATGTATTTGTTTTGAACATAGATCTGGCAATCAAGCAAAAAGCAGAAACATTTGTGGTCCAAATTTATGCTTGTCTCTGGTTATTTGCTTCTGTTTTCGCTGTTTTATAGCAGACTCCAATCTTGAGGAGGATGGTTACATTTTTGATAACTTGAAGCTCCACCACAATTTCCATTTTGTGAAATGACTTTGCACTGATGCACACCTTAAGAGCTCTACACTGATACTCCTTAATATATTTGTCCTGGGTGGAGTTGATTACATTTTGTAATCTTCTGAGATAAGCTCTTTTTCTAAAACAGAGGAAAATTTATTTTAATTTGGAAAATAATACACTGCAGATATATTATGCAAGTAAGCATCTTGATTGCTTAAATTTATACACATACCAAAATGAAAATACAGGTATGCTTAACTTGCCAGGGAACTGTGATTTTTTTTTTAAAGAAACCCCTTCTTTATGGCCATTTGAATATTTAGTGGTTCAAGTGAACAGATTCTAGCTCTCTGAAAAGGCCCTCAGGCATCTCAAATTCTGTGTTTTTAGTTTCCTGTGAGGTATGATGGTTCAGCCTGACAGCAATTAATATCTTTTATGGGTTCCTTTTAGATGCAACGTGCCTTGAGGTTCTCAGTTTTCTTGTCAAAATGACTGGATTTACTGGGAACAGACTGATAGCTATTTGATTCCGTCTTCCTCTATGCTGATTAAACATTGACTGATTTCCAGGCATTATGTTATTCTACCTTTCTAAAATTACCTGTAGGTACAGTAGCACTCATTGGCCTTTTGTGCAGTTAACACTTTCTCTTTAAATGAAAGAGGTATGTTTGCCCAGGAGCCTTATTATTTTACTATTTAGAGGAGATATTTTTTGTTTGTTTTGTATGAGAACTAAGTGTAGTTCAATATTGGCTTATGAATGTTCATTTCTGTGCTTCCCTACAACATTTTCTCAAATCAGGGGCTCACTTTGCAGTATCTGTGTGGCATCCCCCCCCCTCCAAGACTCCTTTTTGCCTCAGAAGTGCTTTAAAAACCAATTCCCTGAAGTGGATCACTGTGGGGAGCTGCTTTGGTATTTCAAGAATTCTCTTGTTCCTTGATAGTTGAACCAAGCTTAATCCTGGCAAATGAAGGGTGCAGCTTCTTGTATTACTGGAAAGTTCGTTCTGTTTTCTGACAATAAAGATGAAAATGTGGATGCTTTGGTGCTCTCCGCCAATTTTTTTTTTTTAAGGACCCAGTATTTCAAACACTGGAATGTAATGGGGATACGTTTTGTGCCAAATCACAGCACAGGTTCCTTTTGAATGCCAGATGTTTAATAATCACAGTAATAAAATGCTGTCCCCTTTCCTTGCAAAGTTCTTGGAGTCTTCTTCCATATGAACCTGCTTAGTTCTGAGCTAATATTGTGTATACAGGTAGTCCTCAACTTACGACCACAATTGAGTCCAAAATTTATGTTGCTAAGGGAGTTTTGCCACAATTGTTAAGCAAATCATTGCAGTTGCTAATTTAGTAACCCAGTTGTTAAGTGAATCCGGCTTCCCCATTGACTTTGGTTATCAGAAGGTCACAAAAGATAATCACACAGTTCCAGGACACTGCAATTGCCATTAATATGAACCAGTTGCCAAGCAACTGAATTTTGACCATGGGGATGCCGCAATGGACCTAAGTGTGAAAAATGGTCATAAGTCACTTTTTCAATGCCGTTGTAACTTTGAACGGTCACTAAATGAACTGTTATAAGTTACTTGCCCCAGCGCTGAAATGGCTTGGTGAGAATGTTAGTCTACATATTATTATGGTTGGTTGCATAGTCAGCTAGATGTTTAGACCGAATTTGGCATTTTTATCCACCTGTCTAGTCCTTTCCAAGCAGCTGGGATAGACAGATGTTGTTGCTTCATGGTGTTAAAGATATTGTTGCTATTTTTTAACCCTTTAACTATTCCAAGAAGAATGAGATGAGATTACAGGGGGAACCATTTGCTATGTTTCTGCAAATTTGGCTATTTTCATTCATAGTAAAAACAATATAGAGTATAAGCAATTTGTGCTGTCTATATATTTTGGACTCCAGGTCTCATGAATATGTTGTCATATTCCATGCATGGAAAGTTATACATGAATCAATAAATTTTGAAGATGTCCTGCTTTTCTGCCTTTGATGCATCAAAAATATTCAGACACAGCTATAGTCATTTTGGAGGATGTCCTATTTTGCCCCAGAGAACCACAGAATTGATTTGGGATTCAGCCAAACAACCTTCTTCCTTTCTCTAGTGACTTTCAAAAACAAATTCTGAGAAAGTTTTCAGTAGGGCTCAGTCTGCACTGGGGAGAAAAACACTGTGACTCATGTCCAAGGACTATTGTTTACAGTGGAAAGGGACAACTTGACACAGTCAAATCGCTGTGGCCAGCTCACCAGAGCCTACTTGCCACAGCCAAATCGGCGCAGCCAACTCACCACAGGACAATTTAACAATTTGATTTAATTATTTAAAATAAAAAAAATATTTAATTTTTGTCATTTACATTTCATGCTATCCCTCCTTTTGCATCCTTTCTTTAATCATTCTATTCCACTATTTCTTTGATATTAGTATAATTCTTGTCCCGCAGTGAGTTGGCCATGGCAAGTTGTCCGTGGTGAGTTGGCCACAGTGAATTTTCATAGACCCTGTTTATAATCCCCATCCTTAATTTAGCCTTCAGTCCCTAGGACAGTTTTGCATATTTATTATTATTATGATTGGACGCAGTCAGCCACAAGTTTAGACTGGATTTGGCATTTTTGTCCACCTATCAAGTCCTTCCTAAGGCAGATGTTATTATATGATGGTGTTAAAGGGATTATTGCAGGATATAAACTGTTCCAGATAAAGCTACTTTTACAATTGACTGATAGTGATTTTTGTCAATGCTGATGGTGTTCAAGTGCTACTCCAGATGTTTTGGTACTACATCCAAAGCTCCTATTACTATTGGTACTCTGCTTTCTTTTGCCATATTAAGTCTATTTCTATTTGCAGGGTTTTTGTATTTTGTGATTTTTTCCAGTTCTTTCTCTTCCATTCTGCTGTTTCCAGGTATTGCAACATCCACTATTCAGACTATTCTTACTAACAACTGTTAAACCTGGGATGTTATGTGGTAGGTGTTTGTTTGAATTCTAAGATACCAGAGCACTTAAAGCTTCTTTATTTCGTGATCCCATCGGTTCTTGCTTGCAGGCAAATGGTATTTCTTGTAGATATTCCAATGCACCATTGTTGCTATTTTGTCATGCCATTGTTTGTAATCAGTCTGTGTGATCTTCTTGCAGTAGCTAACTAAATGGTTCACTGTTTCTTCACCTTCCTTGCAGAGGTGGTGTTTTGTTATTTGTTGCTGTCTTCTCAGTTCTTTGAATCCATTTGTTCTTAAGATTTGTTCTTGTGTAGCCAGAATTAGCCTTCTGTCTCTTTCTTCAACTTTCCTGCTATTTGCCATTGCCGCATCTTATTGTTTTCTGCTTTTCTTGTTCCTTTTCTTAATGTACTGATCATGCAATATTATGCCTTGCTGCGCCTCTATTCTATTTTTCAAATGGTCTTTCTTGTAGGCCATTTTGGTCTCTTTGGTATTATTATGCAGTTTCCTGGATACTGACTTCTCTAAAAAGGAAGATGTCACTAATCCAGTATTTTTATTCGGATTAGCTTTTAAACACTTCCTTTAATTTTTGTTTTGTTTCATTGTATAAAGACCACACTTATAAATAAAACAATTCTGATATTCAAAAACCAATATTCTAAGCTTTTGCCCCCTACTTAAATCTCCAGTTACTCTTGCCATAGTACAGTGGTGGCGAACCTATGGCACGGGTGCCAGATGCAGCACTCAGTGCCCTCTCTGTGGGCACGCATGCCATTGCCCCAGCCCCTCCGCCCCCCATGGCCCCCTCCTCACCAGCAGCCCCCAGAGGAGAGTTGCCCTGAGTGCAGCCTGCACTGAGCAGCACAGCCAAGGACATGGCAGCCGGGCAGCGGGGACAAGACTCCGCCCTCATGCCTCATTACGTACAGATGCTGCTGCGGGGTGCAGACAGAGGGCGTGGCTGGCATGACGCTGCTGGGCCGCCTGGGCGATCTGCTGTGGCGGGCCGTGGAGGTGGTGGGTGGCCCTGCGGGCAGGAGAGGCAGGGTGGGGCAAGGGTGAGGCGGTTTTTGGGCACTCGGTCTCTTAAAGGTTTGCCATCACTGCCCTAGTACTTTTCTGCTCTTTGGTCAGTAACTATTGTGATTCCATGACTAACCATATCATGGAATTCACCTGAAGAAAACATTTACCAATTCCTCAGCTCCAGATGACTTATTGAATTACAGTTTAACAACACTTAGGTCAGTGGTGGCAAACCTATGGCACGGGTGCCAGAGGGGCACTTGGAGCCCTCTCTGTGGGCACACGTGCTGTTGCCCCAGCCTTGCCTCCGCCCGTGACCCCCTCCTCACCAGCAACCCCCTGGAGGAGAGTTGCCCCCGAGCGTGGCCCACGCAGAGCAGCTCAGCCAAGGACATGGCAGCCAGGCAGCGTAGACAAGACTCTGCCCTCATGCCCCAACGCACACAGTTGATGCTGCGGGGCATGGGCAGAGGGCGTGGCTGCCATGGTGCTGCTGGGCTGCCTAGGTGATCTGCGGCGGGCCCTGGAGGCGGTGAGTGGTCCTGCGGGCAGGCAGGGTGGGGCAGAGTGGGGGCGGGGCAGGGGGTGGAGTGGGGCAGGGGATGGGGCAGGGGCGGGGCCAGTTTTTGGGCACTCGGTCTCTAAAATGTTCGCCATCACTGACTTAGGTTATTACTTTTTTGATCAGTAATCTGGCTGATTGGTTAACACTTCTTGCTATTTTCTTTTTGGTATTAACTATTTTTAAAAAGCGTGGTGACTTAACTAGGGTCAGAGTGACTGCAGACAGGATGCAATAAGGCTCAGACTTTTTTTCAGCCATAGTGTCCTCTTGGAGGGGTTAAAAAATTGGAAACAGAAGAGTCTTTGTGAATGTTTATATTTTATAGCTATACTAACTTTCTTAGTTTGGAGACCAGGAGAATTAATCACAGATTTTCACTGCCCACTCCAAGTTTGTATAACACACACAGTGCGGTTATTTATGTACATAATCAAATTACAAAGCCTAGATGCAAGTCATGTTTAAGGTACGCAGTAGTACAGAATACAAGAAATGTACCATTATGTTGAACTGTTGGATTCTTGATATTTTGTGAACTTGGTTGTTTTCCTGTAGATCAGGGGTGTCAAACTGCTGGCCCGTGGGCCGGATGTGTCATGCTGAAACCAGGCCCACCCCATTGCCGGCAATGGAGAAAACATTGTGATATGTCGCGACACATCACGTGACGTTGCAAGCTTGACACCCCTGCTGTAGATGTTTCATTATCCTGCTTAGCAATATCATCAGTGCAAGAGAAAGTGGAGTTTATTGGTTGTTCATATATAGCAGCTCACCTTTCCAGTCTAAGTTGGGATGTGGTTCCCTTTTGATGGTTCTTTGATTAAAGTGCTGTTTCTTCTCTGATTGTTTACTTGGTGCTGCTTCCAGTATACCTGATTGTTGGTTACTAGGGAGAATGTGCTTTGGGATGTTTGGTTCCTTTCCTGAGTTATGTTTGTATCTTTTAGATGATATATAGATGAGGTTTATCTCTGTGGGTCTGTTATAAAGATTGATTTGTCAGAAGGCCAAGCTTCTGAATATTCCCTAGCATTTTTTAAACAATTTGGTTTAGTCTAAAAGTCAATAATTTCCAAGCTAAGAGACTAAGAAGAGTCCCTCTCTGAGGGAGAAGAGTTATTCAAAAATGTGAAAAATGCACATATTCATATATACATGCATGCATGCATGCATACATACATACATACATACATACATACATACATACATACATACATACATACATACATAACATAAATATTGATAATCTCTTCCAACTGTGTCAGTTGATGATTGGGGATGGCTTCTGCTTTTTCTTCTTTGGTTACTGGATCTTCATATGTTTTAGAGCAATTTTGTGGGTTTGTATGCTACAATGATGACAAGAGGTTGCAGTACTATGTTGGCTGTCTCAGAGATATTTTTGACGTGGGGGAAAGTTATTCTTTTCATAGTTATAAAGATTGCATTGCAATAGATTTTGTAACTAGGCACATTTTCGTGGCATCATGTGGATATTATACAGCTAGCCTGTTTTCTTTTTTTACATTTCTGGGTTGTGATTTTCCTGGCCGAATAATGTTCATATACAATCTTCTTGTGGGTAGTTGAGTCGTTGCTTTTATAGAGAAGCACCTGGTTAGTGTGGGTCATTTTTCAATAAACTTGAATATGTAATCTGTCATTGTTTCTTCTGCTGATAAAGATATTGAGGAACAGGGTAGTTTCTTATTTTTTCCCCTCTTGTACAATGGGTATAGAAAGTGTATCTCAAACTCAACACTTACATGATTAAAATTCAACCACTTGGTAACTGGCATGTATTTATGACAGTTGCAATGTCCCAGGGTCATGTGATCACCATTTGTATCCTTCTCAGCTGGCCTCTGACAAGCAAAGTCAATGGAGGAAGCCAGATTTACTTAATGACCACATGGTTCACTTAACTGCAGTGATTCGCTTAACAACTGTAGCAAAAAAGGTCATAAAATGGAACAAAACTCACTTAACAACTGCCTTGCTTAGCAATGGAAATTTGGGGCTCAATTGTGGTCATAAGCCGAGGACTATCTATACTAAAACTCTCTTGTCTATCTGTTTATAATCTTCAGTTGGCACAAACAGTGCATCTGTACCTCAGATCCACCAACTTACAAAATCTAGGACTCATTACTCCTCTGCAATTGCAATTTCAGGGATCTTCACACCATTTGTATATGCAAAGTTACAACTGCTGCAGTGTTGCCGCAGTTAGCCACTGTCGTGTGATTGTGATTTCCAGTGATCTCTGCCAGCTTCCCACAACTAGTCAATGGGAAAGTTGGTAGGAAGTTAAAAGTTGCTCCTGTTTCCACTGCTTTTGTGCCTGTCCGTGTCACTCTGTTTCTTTGTTTAGTTAAGGAAATATCACTGAAAGGATGACTCAGTGACTAATGTGTCGCCTACTTCATTTATGGAATCATGCAATTGGAAAGGGCCATTTAAGAGCCATCAAATTCTAACTGCAGGAATACATATTAAAACATCAAAAAGATAGTATGGAGTATAAAGTTAATGTAGTATAAAAGGGACCTTGTCATGTCTCTGGGTAATAATTTCTACTCTCAAACAGTTCCTACTGTCAGAATTGTTTTTATGTCTGCCTTCTTGTAAATTAAAATCATTTGTTTGTTTATTTAGTAAATGTATATAGCTGCCCTTATCGCACATATGTGAAATTCCATGTCCATAATGAGAGGTCAGGTATCCTGAACTTTTGAAAGGGCATCCCAATTGCCTTGATTTCCCTGGTTAGCTTTACAGGAGAGCAAACTCAACATTCAAAGACTGTCCTGAAAGCTTTGTAGTGGATTTCCCTTGTGAGCAATAGAAGTTCAATTCATCCTATTTCCAGGAGGGGAGGGGAAATCTGACGACTGTTGTTAAATCGGCAAGGGAATAGGATCTTTCTTCTAACCTCAGCAAAGGTTCAGACCCTGCAGGAGCATAAATCTCATGTCTTCGGCTCATGGTTAATTGTAGCAGCAAGACATAGAGTTATTCTTGTCTCTGGCTTAAGGGGGAGTTTTGACTCTTCTCTTTGGCTGTTCTGGACGGACAGGTGGGAACTAAAATCAAACAATGGCATTCTTAAAATTGCTCAAACTTGATGAACAGCTCCCTGCATTGGTATTATCATGTCTTCACGTCAGAGCATTAAAGCAAAAGCTTGGAATGAGTACTATTTCAGTTAGTGTAATTTGTTTTTATTCTCAGACTGCCTGAGAATTCAACCTAAGAGCAAGCAAAGAAGATTGGTTTGATTGGAATTTCTGCTATTTTGGAGCGGGGTGGGGGTGGGGGAGGCTTGGAGGGAAATAAAGAAAACAAACAATTGTTTCCTTTAGTAACAAAAAATGCAGATAGGAAAGTAATTTTATCACTGCTTCAGTTTCAAAAAAACATTTGATATGAAGTTTGCCTTCTTCTTTGAACATCTGTTATTCTTTTTTTTAAAAAAAAATAATCATTGGTACGCCTACTTAAATTCAGATTTAAGGAGGTGGCACCGATACTTTAGGAATGGACTGCCTAAACTGAATTATCAAACAGTCATTCAAACTTTTTCACTCACTGACTTCATGTTTTCACTGCCTGGAGCCGCCTCCTGCTCACACACGTGCACACCCCACACCCCTTTGGGCAAAGGAAAAGAAAACTCCGTCCCTATGAGTTTGACTCTGTACACACAGACGACGGACGCCCAGGGATTCCAGCCCGCTCCTAGCAGTGGGAGAGAATGCGAGCCAGAGAAAGGGCAGCTATTGTTGAACTGCTTTAAGAAGCCAAAGCAGAGAATACGGAGGCCCGGCCTCTGTTTGGCTGCTGGCCTTTCTGCATTCCCAGGCAGAGGATGGACAAGGAGCGTGGCTGCTGAAAGTGGTGCTGGGAGAGTGGGGCTGGCAGGAGCATGACTGAGGCACTGACGCATTCACGAGATGGAGGATTCAGGTAAAGTCCCTTGCAGCCACAATTGCCGCCCCAGGAAAATTGGGACCCACAAAGAACGGGACAGTAGTTTTGACAAAGTGGCTAAGAAGTTGGTGAGTGGTGTTTTGTTCCTTCTAGGGCCGGGGGATTGGGAGGGGGAAGGCTAAGTGCTATCTTCTAGTATCTGACTTGTGAAGTACAGTATTTTTTTTCTTTGGAAAGTTTTTTCTAATGACGATGGGTCAGAGGAATATTTGAACTGTGTTTGTGTTTCTCTTGTCTTTATTGTGGCTCCTTTTTTACCTTTTTTCCCTAGGGGAAAGGGAAAGCAGGGAAAGTTTCCCCTTTGGGCGATCCAATTGTGTTGGAGCAAATGTGCCAACCTAATGTTTCAAAGACATGGAACATTCTGAACATTAGAAATTATTTTGCTTTTAAAGTGATACATTCATCCCCCAACATTTACCCTCCAATATTGCCAGTTGTTTTGAATTCTGATATAGTTCAGTCCTGTGCAGGTCTGTTCAGAGATGAAACTTGTTCAGTTGTAACTGATGTCTGGGAAAAGATATAGGATTGCAATCTTAAAATAGCTTTTATTCTATCTGTAACTTGATTAAGCAAGCTGCAAACAGATACAATGTACAACTATTTTCTCTGACATGTTTTTAAACATTTTTGCTAATCTTGTTGGTGGCAAATGCCATCTATAAAACATTTTATATAAGTTTTCTTTGTATGAAGCTGACATTGTCAATTTATAGTTTCTTTCCCACAAACTTTGTCGCTTTGCCACTTTTCTATTATATCCAAAATTCTTTGCCCATACTATCATTGTCTCTTTTACTTGTTCATCTTCCATTTTGGAATTTAATAAGAAATTGTACATTTTAAAATTAACTTTTCATCAGAAGTTAATAATGTCTGATCAAACATAGTCTGTTCTTTGTAAAATCTATACTATTTAATATCTTTATCATATCTGACTTGCATTTGTAAATGTGACCACCATGTTAAATCGATGCCCTGATTTTTCCATCTCTTGCCTGGATTTTAAGTTCCCTTCAGAATTTAGAATATCTTTGTATGTCCATATTTTATCGAGACTGACTAGATTTGGATGTATGAATGCTTCCATTGTTGAAAGCCATCCTGGAATTTTCAGATAAATTTTATTTTTTTTCCCACCCAATTTAATAATAATGCATTTCTAATGTAGTGGTTTTGGAAGTATTTATGTATTTTATTTTTTCTGTGCCATAGAAAAGCATGCCAACCAAGTTGCAGGTCATGTCCCTCCAGTTACAGCAATCTTTTATTTTTAAGAGTTATCCATTCTTTTATCCATGTTAACAATGATGCTTGATAATATAAAACCCAATCTGGCAAGCCAAAGCATCCATTTCCCCTTCTTGTAACATTTTCAGTTTAATTCTAGCTTTCTTTCCTTGGCAGATAAAATTTTGAATTAAAGAGTTTAAATCTTCAAAGAATTTTTTCTCCAGTTGTATGGGTATCGTTTGAAATAAAAATAATATTTTTGGTAATATATTTATTTTCATCGTAGCAATTCTTCCTAACATTGACAGTTGAAGATTCTTCCATTTTTCCAAATCAAGTTTATTTGGTTTAACAATTTAATGTAATTATCTTCTTTTATTGTTGAACATTTTGCTGTCAAATATATTCCCAAATATTTGACCTTTTTGACTATTTGCAATACTATTTTCTTCAATCAGAATTTTCTAAAACAAGTTGGCACAAGTAATCGTGTTTAATTAGTCCAGGACATTTAAAACACATTTAAAACCCCAACCCTTATAGTGGCTTGGATTTAAAATTAACAATTTCATCCCCCCCCCCAAAAAAGTGGGAATGATTAACTTGTAATCAGCCTCAAATTGTAACAGACAAAACTTCCTGTTCTATTATGGAACTGGAAAAAAAAGTCCTGAAGCTGGATATAAAAACAAAGAACTTCAATTTATTGTTTTAAAATAGTTGCAAAGTCAGTTCTTTATCTCACAGTGCTATTGACATATATATAGGGGAATATTTTTGCAACCATGTCCTTCCTGTCCTAGACAGTCGTGAAAAATATGGCATGTGAGTAAGCGCTTAATAAGGCCTTTTACCCCTCTTTTAATGAAGCCTTTTTCCAGTCATGAGGTCAATGTTATTATTATTCATGTAGTAATTTCCTGCCTGCTTCCCTATTCCAGATCCATTTTTAGTGTTCTCTTTGGTGTTCTGCAACCTGCTGCTGGGTTTGGTGGTTCTGTACCACTGGTCTCTACCATCCAGGCTCCTTTCTGCTGGTTTCCTTGGCTGCCTCTTTGCTTGGAAGTTTTCCATAATTCTCTTTCTCCCTTCAAATTCCTCCTTAAACCCCATCTTTTCTGTGCAGTGATTTGCTAAACCCCGGCATTATTGAAATGGAATGCCTATTCTTACTGGTTTAGCTACTTTGGTCTCCTTTCCTCTGGAGTCTTTTCCATGGCAAATGTCAGATTGTATGCTTTTCAAGGCAAACAATTGTATCGGGAACAAATGACATTTTTTTCATTTGTTCCTAAGCTCCATGTACAACAGTATGAATAGAATGATTCCCATCCTCTATCAAAAATAAGTTCCTGCCAAGTATTGCAGGCCTCTGGCATGTAAGCTTAAAATCAGTTAATATATAATAATAATATAATATAATAATAAAGTTAGAAGGGACCTTGGAGGCAATCTAGTCCAATCCCCTGCTCAGGTAGGAAACCCTACACCATTTCGGACAAATGGCTGTCCAGTTTCTTCTTTAAAACTTCCAGTGTTGGAGCATTCACTGCTTCTGGAGGCAGGTTGTTCCATTGGTTAATTGTTCTAACTGTCAGGAAGTTTCTCCTTAGTTCTAGGTTGCTTCTCTCCTTGGTCAGTTTCCATCCGTTGCTTCTCGTCCTGCCTTCAGGCGTTTTGGAGAATAGCTTGACTCCCTCTTCTTTGTGCTGAGACAAAAAGTGATGTCCTCAAAATAATCATTCGTTTTTCTTTTATTAGACTTTCTAACCACAAATATAGTTGGGATAGACGAAGGGCCATTATTTCTGTCTGTCACGAGCCAAGATTTCTCCAACAAGTTGGTGAGCTCCTCTGCATCTTTGAAGAGTGAATACTCCTCAACTTTTTCAACATTTTGTAGTAATCAAAGACAAAACAAGAAACTGTACTCAGGTAGTAATATATTAATAGGACAGAAAGGGGAAATTAGGGAATGTTCACTAGGACATTCGAGCAATATAGTAAGCTGGGGCAGCATCTTATGCAAGGATGCGCTATGGACTGAAAAGAGGCAGTACAACATAAATCTACATTGTGGAACATTGCTGTAAAGCTAGAAATTTCCCTCAAATAAATTTTGTCACCTGAAATTTTTGCTTACTGAGATGAGCCATGCTACCATGGTAGCCATTTTGAGAATGAGAAAGCTCCTCCCTGTATCAACTTCCATTGTCAAAATATTTTCTTAAGATGCTAAATGTGCCCAATAAGGTGCAGTGAGGTTGGGACTCAGTCTCCTGAATCAGTCAGAAATTGTGGGAAATCTACCTTGCATCATCTCTAAAAATGCTTCTGACTTTTTAGGGATAACTTGCCTCATAAAATTCAGGAATGAATTATCACAATGGAACATACAGTCCAAAGATAAATAAAAAGGAGAAATAGTAAACAGCAGAATAATACCTAGATACTTTTTGTTATATGATATTTAGAATAATGACAGGCAGTGAGATATTATCTCAAAATCCATACATTTCCTCTGAAAAGTAGGTTAGCAATATTCTATTACTAGCTGTACCCGGCCACGCGTTGCTGTGGCTCAGTCTGGTTAAATGTAAAAGAAAGAAAAGAGAAAGCGCAGGTTTGTAATATGTTTAATTTCACAATGCTTGTGGGTATACAATATTTTTTGTTAGCGTGTGTTGCTTTTATGTCCAACAGATGGTGCTGTTTTTCAAAAAAACATGTTTTTACCTGTCACAGGTGTAACATCTATATAATGGTAGGTATATAAAAACACGCGCGTATTCGAATGCAACGTTGTGTCAAAATTTCAAAGCAATTGGTGAAGAACTTTCGGAGATTTAAGATTTTGAACAAACGAACATTTACATTTTTATTTATATAGATGAAGAAAATAATGGCTTCCGTGAAGCTGACTATTATATTTGTGATTGAAATGAAATTTGAAGCAGGGACTTTAATAGTAGATAACCACTGTGCCATTCTATGTTGAAAACTTCATTTTTCTTTCTCAGACTTTACATTTTCCGTCCTGTGTATGTTAATTCATTTGTAATGAATTATAATGTGAATAATTACAACAATAAACAACAGTTATCAAATCTTGTAACGATTTATATGTGTAATTAGCTGACAAGCTACCAAAACAAATAGTGCATTTGTATTTTCATAGTTACACTGAAGACAGATTTTACAAATACAAGCTTGTTGTGAATTACAATAATAAGGCAGGGGTTCACACCACAGTACAGTTGCCATCATCTTGCTTTTTTGACATCCCCAGGTAGGGCACACATAATATTTTTGTGTTATATTTTTAATAAATTAGAACTTTTTAATTTTTATTCTGTGATAGTGTTTTTCTTTCACTTAGGGTTGCCAGGTCTGCTTCCAAAAAATAGCGGACAAGTGGGGGGGGGGTTAAGTAGTAAAAAAAGTAGACTGTACAGCTTTAGATTACGTACCACTTCATCGTAAAGCTTTTGAATAAAAAAAATGTCCACTATTTTGTGGAAAAAAATAGTGAACATAATGTGAAAAAAGTGGACTGTCCACTCAAATAGTGGACACCTGGCAACCCTACTTTCACTACTCAGTGTGCAGTGTGAAGCCCAAAAACTGTTATGGCATCTGAAACACTAATGTTGTTTTATAAGTTTTTTTTAATCAAATCCCCTTCATCAGTGCCATTCAATTAAATTAACCGTTATCCACAAAAATTCATGTGTTTAACATAGTAATTGTTATCTACATTTGTATATAGACGCACAATATTTATATTACAAAAATCTCTCTGCCACACACCATAATGGTATCCTGTATTTTGAACATTTGGGTAAAGGTTCTTGTCATAGTTTTAACAATATTGGTCCTTCCTTAGCTACATTTTATTAGTCCCTTTTCCCTCTCCTTCCTCAACAACTTCATATGAAACAGATTGACTGAAGTAATCATGTTTTTTTCCTAATATACATATATGTTTGAAATAAAGAGGAACTAATCAATTTGGTTAAAACACAGATAATCCACATAACTTTTTTATAATCCAAAACTGATAACAGATTTCTTGATATCTTAAACACTGTGGTGGATGGAATAACTCACTAGTTCTGTTTTGTAGATAATTTAAATCTTCCCACTGGATTCTTTTAATTTCTTCCAAGTCAGAAAGCAATTTGATGCCACAATCATCCAAATTGTATGGCATGCCTATACTTTTTCTGAAATTCCAGAATGGCCTTTAGCAGAATGAGAATGCCCATGTTTCCTCAAATAGCTGGAGGTTACAAGTTCCTGCCTGTCCATCCAATTAATTCAAATTGTGCAGGAATGTTTCAGCCTCCAGTTTCTGATCTGAAGATATTTAATGTCATTTATTCCACCTTTAAGTCCATCTGTCATTTATCACCATAAGGATGATTATAAGTAGAAGTCAGTAAATACATTGATTATTTAAAAAAAGAGTTACAGAAAGTATGTCTGCTTTTTCAATCTCCATCAAGCTATATTACCATGAAGTATCAGTCAAGATTATTTAATGTACTGCACTGAGCAAAACATGATGTGCTGCCAAGTGGACAACCAACAGGAAGCTGCAGTCAGTCCATCAATTTGTGATTCGAATTAATCAACTAGTATTTGGAATAGGCCATTCAAGAAAATATTGCACCCTCATACATTAGAATTAGTAGTTAGTTTCTTTCTACTGTTCTGAATTCCCTGGTCTTATATTGTTCCCATGCATGCCTATGCAAAATGGCTGGCAATAGGAAATGTCTCACCTAAGATTACATGATGAGCCTATGGCAGTATTAAAGTTAAAGGGCAATGCAGAAACCAGAGAATTGAAACATAGCAGTTCCAAAGAAAATAACAATACTTTTAAACACAGACAGAGCACTTCATTGGAATTTGAGAGGAGGTGTTTCATTCTCTTGGGCACCTGCTGATTGGGTAGAGTATTATTATTTCCAAGTGAAGCATTCACTCAGTATACATAGCATGCAAATATTTGCTGCCTCTCTTTCAGGGTGAATATTGGAATGAACTTAAGAAAATGAAAAGTAGCTAACTTGTGTTGACATGCTGTGGGCTAATATAGGAATTATACCATTGGATATTTTACCAAAGCAGTAAGGTTAGACACAATTGCAAGAAATAAATCCTGCCTTAGTCTTTATCCTCTGATGCTGCTAACAGCTAATGGAGAGTCAGTTTGGTGTAGTGGTTAATATATCAGGCTAAAAGCTCTGGGCACAAAGTTAGCACGGTAACAATCACTCTGGGCCAGTCACTCTGTCTCAGCCCTAGAAAGCAGGCAATGGCAAGGCACTTTTGAAATCCTGCCAAGAAAATTGCAAGGACCAGTCCAGCAGATGCAAGAAGTCAAGGCTGACTTAAAGGTACCACCCTCCATAAAAGCAAATGAAGTTATGTGACCTATAATATTTGACAACAAGTTATTTGCTTTTTACTTTCTTTCTGATGGACCACTCTGCTTTACACAATAACTTAATCTCTGCCAAACAGATGCAGCTAGACCAATCATAATACTACTTGAGAGGAAATTTGTACTCTGAGGATCCCACCCCTTCCTGATTTGCTTTCCATCTGAAATGAAAAGGATGGACCAGATTGGTGATTGATGTAACATTCCACCTTAATGCAGATAATATCTAGCTCATTACATCTAGTAAAACTTGTCAGGTTTGCAGATGGAAGAAAAGAGCATGTGCTTTGAAGACGAACGTATTTGTTTATGGAAATTGTCCCAAAGGTGCTTTTTCAAAAGGCAACTAAACTTTGTTTTTCCTTGAAGACATTTTGCTTCTCATCCAAGAAGTTTATTTAGTTCATACCAAGGAGTTATTGGGTGGTTAGCTGATCTGAAAGCAACTGGAAGCAGTCTTAGAGTCATACTACATCAGTAAGGCATTGGAGAACATGATACATACTAATGTTTTGTGAAGCTGATCAACCATTGCAATAATATGCTGCATTTTCAGGCTTGTCTTAGTGTCCATGGCTATTCTACAGTCTTCCTTTAACTAAACTGCACAAGTGAGGTGTACAGTTTAATGTTCATGGTGTAGTTTTATTTCCTTGTGTTACAAAGTAATTGCTATAATTCAGACTTCCAAAAGTCTTGTCAGTTGTTTTATATGTAGGCATTCTAAGGTTTGTTTGCCAAACCTGATAACTTGGAGTGAAAAGAAATATGCTAAATTAACATCTTCCTTCAGTCTCAATTAGCTTTGGACATTTTAATACATATTGTTTCAATAATATGATAAAATTATTGACCACTGCAAAGTTACTCAGTGAAGACCCCTTGGACTCATTTGAGTTAGTTCCATGGCTCCATCTTTTGTGGCTTTATAATGCTTAAAAAGATAATGCACTTTATTATAGTACCACTCCTGCTTTTTGTGCACACAAAGCGTCTCTTGCCATGGCTGTCAAAGCTCTAGTATTTGCATGCATTATGAATGATCATGCTACTAGATTGCATTATGAACTGCTTATACGCAAACTTCTGTGAAGCTTCATTTATCAGAAATTGAACTTCTAAATCCACAAGAAAACAAAAGCTGCTTAGAATCCTAAATTTCAGACATGCGACATCTCTAAACATGATTATAATATACATACTGATATTTAGACATTTTGATATGTTTTAAGATATGTATTGATACTTTGCAATTTGAAGTTTGAGTATTTCACAGACATGGCATAGTGTTTTCTAGGGATTTGGTTTCACCTAAACAAAGTACTTCAAGTTTTGTTTCATCATCTGTTATATTTTTCCATGAGCATATCAATTATCAAGAGCGCCTTTGTAAATAAATTCTGGCTTACAAGGCTGCATTGGCTACCTTGCTCTCTGGTTTGGGAAGAAAAGTAATTCTCATTTCAGTGTTTTCAATTTTAGAAAAATCAAAAAGAACCAACCATTATAAACATAGAACTAAAGAGAATGTGGTTTAGAGCAGGGCTTTTCAACCTTTTCACCCATTGTACCACTTTTAGGATATGGCAATATCCAAGTACCACCAGTCGCCTAGCAAGGTGTCAAAAACTTGATAACTCCCCCCCAAAAAGGAAAAAAGTGATAAAGTACAGATAGCCCTCGACTTACAACAGTTCGCTTAGTGACTGTTCGAAGTTACAATGGCACTGAAAAAAGTGCCCCCCAAGCCACAGCCGAGCAAGACACCTGCCTGCCCACCCGGCGGCGCTCTTCCTCCTGTCCAAGGTTTTCATTGTTGTGAGCATTTCTGTTGAGGATTGGCAGCGGGGTGGGGGATTGTTTGTTTTTTATTCCCCCCGTCTGCTGGGTGGTTGCAGCAGGTTTTGGTCATTCACATGACCCTGGGACACTGTGACTGTCATAAATATGAATCAGTTGCCAAGCATCTGAATGTAAATCACAAGACCCTGGAGATGCTGCAACATTCCAGCTGATCGGCGCTTCTTCTGGGCTCAGCAGAAGCACCAGGACCAGCGCCGAGCTCCAGCTGGAGCCTGGCGCTGATCCTGGCACTTCCACTGAGCCCTGACAGCCCCAAAGTAGCACCGATCAGCTGGAAAGCGGCACTGATCCTGGCGCTTCCGCTGAGCCCTGACAGCCCTGCAGCTCCAGCCATCTCTCGCTCAGGCTTGTGCGGTGCTGCCACTGGATCAGCTCATTCCCCTCCCCCGCTACCACTTTTCTAGGATGGTCGCGTACCACCTGCCAGGTGCCAATGTACCACAGGTGGTACCTGTACCACTGGTTGAAAAGCCCTGGTTTAGAGAGTGATCATTTGGTAGGATTTAAACAGNGCCCCCACTCCGCCCTACCCTGCCTGCCCGCAGGGCCACTCACCGCCTCCAGGGCCCGCCGCAGATTGCCCAGGCAGCCCAGCAGCGCCATGGCAGCCATGCCCTCTGCCCGCGCCCTGCAGCATCAACTGTGCATGTTGGGGCATGAGGGCAGAGTCTTGTCTACGCTGCCTGGCTGCCATGTCCTTGGCTGCGCTGCTCCGTGTGGGCCACGCTCGGGGGCGACTCTCCTCCAGGGGGGTTGCTGATGAGGGGGTCGCGGACGGAAGCAAGGCTGGGGCAACGGCATGTGTGCCCACAGACAGGGCTCCGAGTGCTGCCTCTGGCACCCATGCCATAGGTTCGCTACCATTGCTATATAGTGCCTGTTGAGGAGGGAGATGTTTACGAAAATAGTCCAGATTTATGGAAACACGTGGTTAGAGGATTTTCTTGGTGTCCCCTCCACTCTCAACTTCATCACTGAAGAAAGAAGACACTAAGTATTCTTTGATTGCAAGGCTGAACCAGTTTTACTTACTGCCTCTTCTCATTAACTTGTGAGTTTGAGAGCATTGGCCAGAGTATTGTTACAAATGTTTGGCTCTATATGCAAATGTTATATGTTACAGAACAGTGACATAATTGGAATTTTTCTCCTACTGAGAATTGATGCCGTCTATCCCTGCCCATATGCTTTCCTAGCTTGAATGTACTTTTTGTTTGTTTCTTTTGCTGACCCTCACTATGGTTTTTATATAATTTCCTACCAAATGATGATTAGTAGGGTGCAGGAATAAGTAGGGGTTCTTTTTATGTAGATTTATTTTAAAATAATAATAATAATGAGTCCTGTTCCCTTAATGAGAATGATTTTTCTCAGAATACCAGCACAGGTTTCAGAGGGAGAAAGATGCTTCTGATTTGTAAGGCCCAGATGTTTCCCATTTGCCAGGACTCATTCTTGCTTTCATTTGTACAAACCTGAAAAGTGACCCTGAACATATTCTCCCCTCTCATCCTCAGTTTTCTGTTGCTAAATAAACAAACAAACAAATAAATGATACACCCAATGCACAGCTACAGAACAGACAAAGGTAGTGGGCATCCTTCATATAACCTCTTCTTTGTCAACTAATTGGACCCTGTTTCTGTAGCTGTGGCTCCTTTGATTCTCATAACAGGGTCCTGTTTCTGCTGACCCTTTTCTTTGTCTTTCCCAAAGGATAGGGGGAGCCCTATTAACCAAGGAGGCCAAAGTCGAACCAGGGTTGCATTGGGCTGCTTCTCGTTCTTATGAAGAGGAGCTGTTCTAATATCCTTAATGCTGTTGTTGGCAGTCAGAAACAGATTCCATTATTGTCGATCAATGCAGCTGCCATGCGGAGGGAGGGAAGGAGGGAGGGACTCTTCCTATTCACAGATTGATCAACCTGCCATTGCATGAGCAAATGTGTTGTAAGCGAGTCAGATGCTATTCTAATTGTAGCTGGAGCAGAAAAGGTCTGGTGGCGATGCAAACCTCTCTCTGTTGTTGGCAGGATTCTAGATGGTCTTTCTTCGGAAAGCTGAAAAACAAAGCTACTAGAATTTTATATCATTTTTCCCTAAAAGGAAGGGAGTCATATATTACACTTTATTAATTGAATGGTTTTGCTAATCTTTGCTGTAGTGGGGATATTTTTCTTTGTCTTCCCATGCCTCCACATTTTTAAATGCTGTTTTGTCATTTTTAAACTGGAGGCCATCAGCCTGTCATCTTATTTTTACTCTTCCTGCTTGAGCTGAGAAACTGACATCAAATCTTGCTCTGTCTTTTAATCAGATAAGTCCGTCAGCTAGGGAGACCGGAGTCAGGCCACGGTACACTTTCTTTTTTCTCCATTCCATTTTATTTGGTTCAGCCAAAAACCTAAGTACTGGCCTCCCAAGAACCTCCACGTTTCCCCGCTTTCCCTTCCCAGATTTATGCTGCCATTATCTACTGTATGGAAAAGTTTTCTAGCTGGAGAATGAATCTCCTTTCTCCTGGAGATGCGGCCGAGTGGCTGGATAGCAGCACAGAAGATGAGCGAAGCCTCCTGTCATTTCTTGGTACGGTAGGCTTGGAATACTTATTTCAAACCTTGAAAAAAAAATTAGCAGATATTTCATTTTGATTTTATGACTGAGAATAGTCTCAGGACTATGTATGTGATTTTCTCTTTGGCTTAATAGTAAATGTTCTCTAAATACGAGTTCATACCCTTCCTGGCAGGTAGGCATAGTTGATACAGATACTTTGAAATGTATGCTGTTTTTCTGCCTAGTCTTTCCCTCCCCCCCAACCCTCACCCTCTATCTGTTTCTGTTAGCCTGAGAGAATCTGTCTAATTTCAGTTCACTCATCCGAAGAAATTTATTTCTGGCTTGTGTCCTATTTTCCTTAAAGATTTATGTATCAAGTAACGTGTACTTAAGTGTTGCTGTGTTAATTTCTAATAATGTGAACATTTTAAAGGCCTCGTTAAAGACATTTTAGTTCATCAGTATTACTTACATCCAGGCACTGCACTTACATTTTTAAAAGGTAGCCAATACTGGTTTATGAACTTTTTGATAAAATTGGGTAAAAATGAAAAACAGAGAACTAGTCATATTAAATTTTATTTTAGGAAATATAAGAATTCTCATATTGGATCAGACAAATGTGAATCCATATAAACTGTTTACCAGAATTGTTGCTTATAGAGTAGTCTGTAGACGAGTTTGAATTCTCTTCAACATGAGAAACTTATAAATGTGCATATAGTGTTCTTCATGTTAAACATACACTTAAAGTCCACTCCAGAATGTCTTAAGGATTCTACGCATTACAACAGATAGGGCTTCTAGACTCTAAAATGACTGTCACGAAATCAGAAAAGATCTGATCTATTTCTTGATCTCTTGCCAAAGTTGCCATTTTTTTTCAAACTTCCTTCAGAAAGATTAAATCCCTTTACAAGGTAACACATTCTCAGAATTCTCGATTTGTTTACTCAGTTCTAGAACATATTACCCATTGTTAAATTAGAGTAGGTACTTTTTAACAGAATTTATATATATATATTTCTTGTAATACATACAACTTAGTCCATTTTTTTTTAAAGAAAGAGATTTTGTTCCTTTATTCCTACAATAGTCTAACAAGGTAGATGAGGCCAAAAATGACTGTCTCAATAGGCAAAATGATCCTGGGTTGGCACTGAATGCCTACCATTACTAATGAAAAGGATATTTCGATGCAGAGATGGATAAAGCTTCTGTTGATCAAAGAAACAGTATTAGGTTTCACAAACAAATATTCTATTGCTAAATATGACTCTTTCATATCTCCATATGTTTATGAAGTCAGTTTAGAGGAAAGGACAAAGAAACCTGAACTACAAATTCTATAAGATTGTCCAACAGTATGTATCTTGATGCAGTACTCATTCCAAGGCAAAGAAGTAATGCTGTTTCAGAGAATGTACACCTGTAGCCCCAGTGTGTGGGGTTTGGATTGTAGAGGACCCCACCCCCACACCATTCTCGAGGATGGAGAGTCGTGATCTCACAGGATAACTCCTGCACCAGCTTCACAACCTATGAAGCTTCATATTGTGTCAGAGCTACTCTGATGAGATTGCAAGTGTTTGCTTTTCCCATCCTTCTCACCTAAAAACCCTCCCCCCCATCCTTTCCACTTAAAGATCTTAATGCCAGGAATTAAATCTGAGTGTGACCTGAGAAGCCCCCAGTCTCTTCATTTGCTGGAGAATGGCAGTTGGTTTGGGAAGACGTGTTTACATTACTACACACATTTACATTGCTTATTTTGTTACAGTTGTTACAATAAATGACCATTTAGAGGCAGGGAGATTTATTAAATCTGAATGTCCATTAACTAAATGTCTTGTATTTTGCATTAGTTTATGTCATCTGAGTTAATTTACTTTGTTAATAATTGTATAACTTATTTTTTACAACACTTATGTCTATGACATTGCTGTAATTATGCAAATCAAATTAATACATAATTGTATTAACTTGATTTGGATGCAAATTACATTAACCACTTGTCCAAGCTGCTTACCCATTGTTTGGCAGTGAAGTCCAAACTAAAATTTGGTTCATGGCAACCAAAGCTCACTGAATGCCAGGTTGGAAAACTACATTGAGGGACAGAGCTGTGTTAGGTTACTGGGCAACTACCAAACCCAACATTGCTTTTGAACAGGTTTTTGACAATAGTACAAAAGTGATTTGCCCTTGTCTTCTTCTGGAAAAAAAATATCAATTTTCCAGTTGATTCCATAGCCGTGGCATTGCCATTCCTCCAAGTACAAGACCCCATACTACTTAACTTCCAAGCTGCAACAAGGGAATCCAAATCTATAGCGTCTGAGAGCAATTTCTTTCTTTCTTAGACTTATATCCTGCCTTTTGTTCAGAAGTTCGAGATAGCATATATAATGCTCCCTTCTCTGTTTTCCCCATAACAAGAACTCTCTTAAGTCACTTGATTTAAGAGAGAGTGATTGGCCCTGAGTCATCTGGTGAGCTTCCATTGTTGAGAGTGGATTAGAGGCTGGACCTTTCCATTTCTTAAGTACTGCACCATATTTACTCTCAGTTGTAATTAACTGTGACTTCCCATCACTAGGCCCTTTTCCATCTCTATTACTCTAAGCTACATGGTCCTGTGTAAAGCCTTGGTAATCCATCGTGGTCCATAGTTTGTCTGTGTTCTTGTCAGTTGGCTGGCCAGATTCTACTTGCCAGTGTTATGTAGTAGTTCAGATGTTGGCCTGGCAGCAGAGAGATTCAGATTCAAATCAATTGAAGTTCACTAAGTGACCTTGGCCAGTCCGCCTCTCTCAGCCCAACGCACCTCACAGGATTGTTTTTAATGTGAAAAATAAGAAGAGAGAGCATTTTGTATATCACTTGGAGCTCCTGAAGTGAAGACAGGATGCAAATCTATTAAATCAACACTGACATTCACCAGGAGCTGGCAGAGTCTGCTCATCACATCAGCCCAGCCTCCCCCAACCCACTGCCAGTTAAGTGCTCTGATGTGAAACACTGTGACATCACTATTTTTTTAACAAGAGAATGTCTATATGGAGCTAGCAGACAAGAAGCAACAAAGAGGACATTTCCAATTGCTGTTTGTACTGTTTCTAGTTTACCCAAATTGGATGCTTTTACTGTTTATCATGCTGAATTCTTATGTGGTTTGGGAAATTGGGCCAGTGGGTTCAAATGTATTCATTGACATGTATCAGTAATAATGCATGCAGGACATTTTAAAAAATGACAATAACATGAAGTCTTAAGTCCAGTTACCAACATGTAGGTTGCATTGCTATGTTAAGTAGAACCGTGGTCTCTTGGGGCTACCCAAGCAACATTGCGATACAAAAAAGATGCTGAAGTCCTAGAAAGAGTGCAGAGAAGAACAAGAAAGATTATAAGAGATCTGGAGGCTAAATTGTATTTAGCCTAATGAAGAGAAGGCTTATGGGTGACATGATAGCCGTCTTCCGACAGGACAAGAAGCAACAGGTGGAAGCTCGTCAGAGGGAGAGTCAACTTGTAACTCAGGAAAAATTTCCTGATAATGAGACCAATTAACCGATAAAAGAGGTTGCCTTTGGAGTTGTTTGTCCTCCATCGCTGGAGGTTTTCAAAAACAGACTGGACAACCATTTGAATTCCTGCCTGGACAGAGGGTTGAACTAGAAGACCTCCAAGATCCCTTCTAGCCCTATGATTCTATGATAAAACAAAAATAAAAGGGGCTTTTAAGATGGCGGGGATAGGAAGGTAATCCCCAAACCAAATGCAGGTAAAATTATATTTGCCAAAAATGTGAACATCCCACATTTTAACAGTGTAAAAGAAGGGACAGAGGGTTTGTTTACTTGAGTATTTCCCACTTTTTCTGAATTTCAGTCTGTAGTTGGAGAAAGTTTGAGAAATACTGCTTGAAATTATTATATCCTTTACTATTTGATAATTTTAAAAATAATTTTGAGTATTTCACTACAAACCCCCCCCACACACACACACACTAAGATTATGAAGAAAATAATGAAGGGAATCCTAAAATAGTGTCTCAGGTATACAGGTAGTCCTTGACTTACAACCACAATTAAGCCCAAAATTTCAGTTGCTAAGTGAGACATTTGTTAAATAACTTTTGTCCTATTTTATACCCTTTCTTGCCAAAGTTGTTAAGTGAATCACTGCAGTTGTTCAGTTAGTAACATGGTTTAAGTGAATCTGGCTTCCCTATTGACTTTGCTTGTCAGAAGGTCATATGAGGTATTCACATGACCCTGGGACACTGCAACCGTCCTAAATATGAGTCATTTTCCAAGCATCCTAATTTTGATCACATGGCCACAGGAATGCTGCAGTGATCATAAGTGTGAAAAACTTAAGTCATGTCACTTTTTTCAGTGCTGTTGTAACATTGAACAGTTATTAAATGAACTGTTGTAAGTCAAGGACTACCTGTATTTTTTCCTGAGCTGTCACAGAACAGATTCTTGCACAGAGATTAAAAAGATAATCTATTTTTTAAAATGTTGTGTGTGTTAGCTCGACATTATTCTTCCCACTATTTAAAGCATTTTGCTTCATTTAAAGCTATCATTATACCACCAAATAGCCAGGCAGGATATCAAAACAGGTTTAACCTATCACAGTTGAAGAAACAATGCTCTGGCTATAACAGAGGGATATCTGTGATCCCATTCCCGATTTTAAAATATTTTAAAAGCATTCAGAAGGGCCTTCATTCAGGAGGAGTCCACAGCTATATCTTCTTCGTCAAACAACAGGGTTAGGAGCAATGTTCCTTAAGAAGAAAATGACATCAAACGAAGAGGGTTAACCACCAGGGCTGTGCCAAACATTCAAAAAAGAGGCTTTACAGAGATCGGGTGAAAGAGTAGTGTAAAACCTCTCTTTTTGAGCATCTCTATTGGCTACTTCAAAAGCCTTTACCAGTTATTTCTGCATGCAAGTTGAGGCGCAGCTGTTTTGTTGGTGGTCCCAGCAGAAGAGTCCCTCCGTGCACGCAGACAGATGAGCAGAAAACTAAGGACTTTCTCAAATACGCCAAGTGATGATTGCAAATCATGCAGCCACTTTAACCAATTGAGGAGTAGCAGAGGCGCTTTGTTCCTGCCTCCCTCCCTTGCAAAGCACCTCTTTGGGATGCTTTGCACAGCCCTACTGAGTGCTTTCTTCACTACTACAGTCCCAGTTGAAGGTAAGGCTCCATCCTCGCCCTCTTTCTGCTACCATTAAAGCTTTATAATAGATTGCAATATTTCTATAGTAATCCCTGGGTATTTCTTACATTTTGGGTCTGTCATATTGTTGTAGTCCTCCACATGTAAGTTTCCTCCGTTGAACTGCAGCTTCGCTCACGTCTATTTGCTTATGCCTTTAACTTTACTGTAGAGCTCTTTGAAAACAGAAGAGAAGGAATATGGTTGCTACTTGTACTCATCAGAAATGCAAATGAACGAACTGTTACTCTGCTGTCCAGATCTTTGCTGAAAATAAACATTTGATTAGCTTATGGTAACTTTATTGTCGTTAGCAGCTGAAGGGATGTTGACCTGATTTTTAACTATATTAATAATCTGGGGGGAAACTATGAAATTCCATCCTTCAATCCTTGTGCTAGAAGCTCTAGTCCTTCCTGCCTCTTTCTGTAACTGACCCACTTGATAGTATTATTAGGATACTATTGTTAATATCTCCAAATTCGTTCCCTTTAAGCAACAGCTGCATTAATTTTAGTGTTGATACTGATTTTGGCAGGCCCATTTCTGTTTGACTCCCTATCCTTCCTTTAGTGCTGCTTTATCAGAATTATTTGCTCTACTGAGCTAGTTCTCTGAACATTGTCTGGCCTCTGTTTCTCTCTTTATACAATAAGCCTGCTTCTTCTTGTAAGAGAAATTATGCACTCTGTGGTTGTATATGTTTTGTGCATTTCAGTTCCTCTAACCAAACTATATTCATGAGAATTGGGCCATGAGAACAGTTTTTTCCAATGTCTTTGTACTCTAATATCTTCTCTTTCTCATATTCATGGACTATATTGGATCAATTCTGTTTGAAAACTCAGAGGCTCGGAGACGTAATTAGTGGCTATCAGAGCAGCTTGCTGAAAACTCTTTCAAACTCTTTAGATTTTTATTAGTATTGGATTGGAGGTGAAGCAGCCTTCTTCTGTTTTGTTCTTGAAGAGTTACGGAAATATAGCAGTGAGAGAATTGCCTCCGCCCTTTTATTTTATTTTCCCACGGTTCTTAAAACTTTTCTGATCAAACTCCATAGGTAACTGCATGAAAGTTGCTATCCCCTGGCCTCTCCCCATGTACCTGTAAGTTGCTATCTCGCAGCCTCTCCCCATCGCTATATGCAAGGGAGGATATAATATTCACTGCCTCCAAGAGTTATTACCAGAACTACTGTTGTAAGTCACAAATTCGATAAATTCTCAACTAATGCAATATTAACATTGTTTTGCAACTGCCAGTCCTCATGTGTGTTCTAAAAGGGAAGAAGTGTTTGTAACTTTATTACAAAGAGCCTTGCTGTTTTGTGAACTGTCAGTAGAAAGTAGACATTACTCTTGCACAGAAACAAACCGTTTTCAAAGGTTTTAAGGTTAGTTTCATGTCTTTTCCCCAGGCTGTATTGCATGAATATGAACATGAATTCGTGAACTTGTGTTGAGCATTCCAACTCATGTTATTAGCAATGGGGCGTAAACCAGTTAAAGGTTTAAAGTCTTCCTGCCTTTTCCTGACCAGTTAAAGTTTTAAGATTCTCACCACTTTAATTATTTAACATATTTGGAGGGAGAGGAAGATTGGTTTTAACAGCAAGTAAAAACAATACAAAAGCACAATCTAGCAGCAATGGGAAGAGGTGAAAATAGTTTGGGTCCAATTGTGAAAGCATAGCCCTATGAGTTTATCTCAAGGTGGATAGGAATGAATACCTGTTTATTTTCCTCTATCTTTTTCCTGGTAAAACTGGAACTACCGTATTTTCCGGCGTATAAGACGACTTTCTAAACCCTGAAAATCTTCTCAAAAGTCGGGGGTCGTCTTATATGCCCAGTCGTCTTATACGCCGGAAAATACGGGTATTCAGGCAGGCTTCCAGAGTTCGGCTGGCAGGATGCAGGTAACCCCTCCCCCCGTCCTGCCGCCTCCCGCCGCACCGCGCCGCTCCGCGTCCCGCGCCTCCGTGTCTCAAGCCTCTGTGTTATGCTTGGGCGGAAGACTTTTTCTTTTACAGATGGGGCGGGTGGGCCTGACATTCGCACGCAGGCAGGACCCCGCCCGCCGAGCCACCGCTTCCCCATCGCCCTCCACGCCAGCCTGCTCCGTCTCCAGACCTCCCAGCTGACGGGCGCAGGTCCGGGGGTCGCCAGCTGACGGGCGCAGGAGTTCGGCGCTGCAGCGGCCTCCGCTTCGCCCTCCGCACCGGCCAAAGCGTTGCCTGACGTTCCGGCCGACGGGCG
>NW_015386419.1:571474-592794 GCF_001527695.2 Protobothrops mucrosquamatus
AAGTACCTGCATGTCATAAGCATTTGAATTAAAATTACCATATTGAAATCAAATCTGATGTTTTTTAATTTTTATTTGGTGTGCGTTGGAACAGGGGTAGTCTTATACGGTGAGTATAGCCCAAACTCTATATTTTAACTGGAAAAGTTGGGGGTCGTCTTATACGCCCAGTCGTCTTATACGCCGGAATATACGGTACGCTCCTTTTTCATCTATTGATATTCTATAGTGTAGGATCTAGACTTACAGTAGGTTTCTTCAGGTACGACTGCAGAATCCAGGAGAACAGACAGGCTGTCTTGATGGCAGACAGTTTTCCTGAATAAGCAAAATAGCAAATATGAGAGAAATCTCTCCCTGATAGATGATTACATCTGAATTGGAATAAAGACACACAATTTACTACCATCCAAATTTAGCACATAGCAACAGCATTTGTCACTAATTATTTTTTTTGGGGGGAGGGAGGAGTAAACCTTGCTCTGCATAGGAAAACTGTCTATAACAGAAGAATGCTAGTTTTGGGGTGCCTGTTAACAGCCTGAAAGTAACTGATGATTTGGGAAGAGGGATTAAATAGCCACAGTGTATTTCCTCCTTCCTGTCTGCAGAAGGGAAGAGAGAACCCAGCAATTGTCTTGAGTAACTCCCCTTCTGTGAGTAGTCATCCAAGGGCTGGGAGTTGATCTGGGCGGTCTCAGCTGCTTGGCCTCCCAAAGGAGAAGAGAGAGAGTTTGGAGTTTGTATTTGGACAAGGCATCCCAGTGCCTGTCTTTCCAGCATCTCAAAAGATGTTGAGACTCTGGAAAGAGTGCAAAGAAGAGCAACAAGAAGAATTAAGGGGCTGGAGGCTAAAACATACGAAGAACGGTTACAGGAATTGGCTGTGTCTAGTCTAATGAAAAGGAGGACTAGGAGAGACATGACAGCAGTGTTCCAATATTTGAAGGACTCCTACCAAGGTGAGGAGGTCAAACTATTTTTCAAAGCACCAAAAGGCAAGGCAATAAGCAATGGATGGAAGCTAACCAAGGAGAGAAGCAACCTAGAACTAAGGAGAGATTTCCTAATGTGAGAGCAGTGGAATAATTTGCCTTCAGAAGTTGTGGCTTCTCCATCACTGGAGGCTTTGAAAAAGAGACTGGACAACCATTTATCAGAAATGGTATAGACTGGGTCTGCTGCTTTGTACACATTTTCATTTTTGTGAGGCATTTCTTAACACTCAGTTATTTGATTAACTGATCCTGATGTTATTACTGCTTTTCAATATGGTTGTGTATAGAATAAGAAACATGTTTTGTTTTGAATCCGAAACAAAAAAGTGTATTTTGGCAGTTTGGCCCATCCATTTTTAATTGTCTGTGGTTCAGCAGAAATATAACCTGGAACATTTTGTTGTTCCCAATTTTGGCTAGAACCACATCTGGAGAGATCCTGGAATGATTTTATAGGTGAATGTATAAATTGGGTAGCTGCTGTTTATGCCCTTCTACCTATCCCTGCTTTGCCAAGGACTCTGCTGTGTCTCGCCTTCTCAGTGCCTTGCCGCCTCCCTCTTCCCTGCTCTTCCCTGCCTCCCTCTTCTCTCAGTGCCTTCCACCTCCCTCTTCCACTGCAGCATATCCCACTAGCCCAGTCCCTCAAGTCTTGCCAGGGCTTTCCTTGCTTTCCAAGCCACTTGTGCCACTGATGCTCCTATGTGGCATATTCCACTGGCATGCCTATCCCTGAGTTTTCAGCAGATTTTCTCCCCTCCCTCCCCTTCAATCACTGCCTGCCTTGTTAAACTGTTCCTTGCTGTGAAGTTCTCAACAAGATCTCAGCTGTGCCTGATGTTCCTGAGCTTATCTCAATTTCTAGTCCTGCTTCAAGAAGCTAGGAAATTAGAAAATAAGCCATTAATTCAACACAATCTCAGGAGCATTTGCTGAGCCTCAGAGGTGATAGCATGACATTGTAGCTTTGCAGCGAGACATTTTCCCCAAGAGCTGTCAGCATGATTATGAGTTGCAGAGTAGAACCTCTGATGTGGAGGGAAAGGATGGCAGAGGAGTAATGTTACGCCAGAGTCCAAAAACTGGAAGGTGGGCTAAAGCAGGAGTGCGGCTCATACTGCGTACCTAAACAGAAAGAATCAAGACAAGCATTTTTACAAGATGAGATTTCCTAACTCATCAAACACTGAATTGATGCATGAGGTGAGGGTCCCTGATGGGATTACCTGTGAAATTTGCTAGAGGTCACAGATGAGGCTGTAGGAAACAGAAGAGCCAATGCATTGACACATAACGAAGGATGTGTAGCAACATTGGGCTGTCACACAAGCCCTGTTTTTGGGGGGGTGGGTTTGGCGTATGTTGAGATGTTACACAAAAAGGGCAGAGTGAGATAAACTTCCATCATTCTGATGAAAACTGTGAAAAACTAGAACCACCATTTCTCCCATGAAGGGGGAAATGGCCCACCCCAGACTTTATGGACGTCTAGCCCTGCTATTTTTGTGATTTGTGTTGAGCATCAGCTTGAAAGGGTGAAACCAAACTATGTTCTGTCTCCAACACAGGCATTAAGAATTAGAAATGGATAGGCTTACATTGAAAAT
This sequence comes from Protobothrops mucrosquamatus, assembly GCF_001527695.2. Taxonomy (NCBI): domain Eukaryota; kingdom Metazoa; phylum Chordata; class Lepidosauria; order Squamata; family Viperidae; genus Protobothrops; species Protobothrops mucrosquamatus. Next base: position 574,080 of record NW_015386419.1, read on the forward strand.
GAAAGGGAAAGAAGATACAGAATATTTTCAAACATGGGATAATTTTTATAAATGGTTATAAAAATGGAATAGAGAGTAGAAATGGAAGTTGTATTACTATTAATGTCAAATATATGAACCCAGACAACACATTGTTTAATAAGCATTAAAGATTTGTAACTGTAAAAACTTAATAAAATATTTATATATTAAAAAAAGAATTAGAAGTTTTTTCAAAGCAGTGCAGAACTAGATCGTTCAGAGGAACCTTCAAAATCTTTGTGCTGGAAGAAATTCTGACTTTTATAAAGTGAATAGCTGAAACCAGATTTGAATTTTTAACCAAAGTTTTAGAGGGCAGATATAAATATGTTTCCCTTTTTGAAATTTGGTAATCAAACTTGGTTAAAATAAAAATTTAACAAAAAGAAAAGTTAAAATGAACTAAAGTTCAATAAAAAGTAAAAAGCTTAAACATGCTTAAAACTAAAGTGAAGTTACTGTACTACTACTTAAATAATATTTTACTCAGTTCTTCAATAATATTGTAAATTATTATTTTATTATGAAATGCTGGGATATTAAATTCTTGAACTACTGAATGAAGAAGTAACAAGTGTAATCTCTCTTGACATTGCACTGTCTCTGTAATAAAGGTGAGTGGGTGAGTTTAGCATGCTATCTTATCCTCAGTATTGGAAATCTATCTTGACATCAGGAATGGTAAACTTTCTCTATGAAGAATAACCAACAGAATGATTAGCGACCCTTAATATATAAATCTATATTTGATTCCTGTAATCAATTTGCATTATTCTTTATTTTACAAAAGAGCAAAATGAATAGAATAAAATAAAAGGACTTCTAGCCAGGTTATTCAATGTTTTCGGAATTGTTTTAGCTCTAATATAATTTCCCAAAATTTCTCTTCCTGTAGTTTTCTATTACATTGTTAACTACACCATACATATATAATTTTATTATTTGATATAATAAATTTATTACATTAAAAGATTTGCATAGAGAATGAGAAGAAAGTTTCTATTTAAGAAAAAACTTATTTTCCCCCTTATTTCTTTTCATCGTTCTGTCTCAGAGGTTCCACCAGAGACATCTCCTAGAAGACGGAGCATCTCTGGAACAAGCAATCCCACAGATACATCAAATACATCACCTTTTCGAGTACCGGTAAGTAGACATTTGCTTTGAATGGGATTCTGTGACAAACTCAGTATATGTCCATTTACCCCTAGAGCAGGGGTAGGCAACCGTGGCTCTTTTATGACTCGTGGACTTCAACTCCCAGAATTCCTGAGCCAGCTGTGCTGGCTCAGGAATTCTGGAAGTTGAAGTCCACGAGTCATAAAAGAGCCAAGGTTGCCTGCCCCTGCCCTAGAGGATATAGGGTTTTGTTTTCTTTTTCTTTTTTTTTACAAGTTCAGTGTCTGGGCTTGTGGCATCAGAGGCAAAGCAAATTACCTCTGGATTCTATTCACCTGTGAAACCAATGCTCAGAAAGATGAAGCAAGACAGCAGGTTTGCCAAACAGTCTCCAAGCAAGAAGCCCAGATGAACTACCTTAAGCTACCCTCACTGCAGCTACGTTTGGATGGGTAGGATGCGGCTAGACAGATTTTATTTCTAACTTTCTTAAAGTATGATTCAAAGGTATATCAATTCATATGACTGTCTGTGATTCTGTATTCTAAATGCAGGTGAATACTTTTTTTTCCTATTCTGTAGATGGAAATTTATCATTGTATACTTTATGTTCAGTTTGTGAATCAGATGTTCAGTTTAAATTATTTGTTTTTATAATTTTAACCCAAATTTCCTGGAAATTCTTACCTGTCTCTTTTGGGTGGACCAAAGTTCAAACTACCCATACTTGAATTACTGCAGTTTTTCTAGTATTATGCTGAGAGTGAGTCATATACAGTGTAAATGACTTTTCCAACAGAGGTGCAACAAGTTTTTAAATGACAGTAATGAGCAACAATATTCTGGAATGTTATTTTATGATCTACTTAAGAATCTAAAAAATAAGAAAGAATTGTTGCTGTTCTCATATCTTTCCTTGTTTTAATTAATGGACACATCTCTGTCCTACGTTCTCAATTTTCCTTATCCTAGGTTTCAAATTGTGCTAATAGTTTTTTTTTATTTAAACTTCATTACAGGCTTCTTTATATACTTTTAAAATTCGTGGCTTATTCTTACCATGGATAATTCTGAGTAAGAATTTCAATTTTTGTTCAGCATAAGGTTGATAAGTAATAGATCATGTAACAAAATGGAGGCATATTATCTTGTTCAACCTTTTGCAGTGCTAATTCCAAGAATTTGAATAGCATATATTGAAGAGAGAGGGGAAAAGAGAAAGGATTATATACTGTATGTCTGATTGAATTCTGTAATAAGACAAGATAACCTTTATTGTCATTTTTTCTCTGTAAACACACTAGCACATATTAAAAAGTGGAATTCTTATGCCCGCTCTCAAAAGAAAACAAGCCGAAATGTTGAAAATCCACTCAAGCTAATAGCACTATCCAGGATGGAATGCTTTAACCAAGTTTCCGTTGCAATGGTGATACGGCAGTTTCTCACCTGCCGCTTTGTTATTAACTCTAGCTTCATATAAACCACTTTAGACTCTAAGGAGTACATTAGCAAACAAAATAGATGGTAGTGACATTCTATATGGATTAGCCTTTAGCCTAGCTGTTAGCCCTCCACGTTTGCCTTGTTTCCTCTTTCGATCACACCACCTCCACCTCAGAAGGCACTCAGCACTGGAGGGAGATTTCCCTGCTTCAATGGCTGCTGCACCCCGCTGCCTCCGCTGTCTGAAACTTCGAGCACTTTCAGACACTGCAGCCGATCTCACACCCTCTGCGTTTCAGAGACTGCAACCTATCTCGCATCCTCCATGCAACCCATTGACATTTCAACCATGCTGGCACTTTCAACCGAAGCAGTCCGAAGCAATGCAGACTCCACAGCTTTATCAATAGTTGTTCTTTTGCTAAATATCACCAAATCCAATATAGACTGATGGTGATGTAACAGTTTGGTAATACATTTCCACTTTCTTGTCACAAAGAATCACTCCAAAACCCCAACACTCTTGAGAGCCAAAGCAGCTGCAGCATTGTTGACAGAGGACCAGATATACTCTTTGATCTAACCCATTGAGAGTTCACATTCATAAGATGACTTTGAGTAAGTTCACACAATATGTTAAACTCTAAATTTGAATTAATAAAGTAGACTCTGAATACATCAGCTCCATTTCTGTACCAAACATAATTTTGCAATGTTCTGTTATACAAAAGGAAGATTTGCAGCCACTCTCAGTAGGCGTAAATTCATTACCACCTCCTATTTATGCAGACCTAGAGCTTGAGGTCTTATACAACTGACAGAGTAGGTCCAGGAAACAAACATTCAAACTCTGCTGTCTTACTCTTTTTAAGGAACCTTCATTAAACCTTCGGTTTAGACATAATAGGAAACTTTGCTGCTGCTTGGGTTTCTGGTTAATGGAAGGAATAAGTGGGGGATGGATGAAGACCATACCTAACAATAAACCTGAATTCTAGATGTCTTCAAATGCAGCTGCTTTCCAACAAATGTTCATTGCAGTGAACTGAAAGGGTAAAATGGCACCAACTGTGAGGTCAGGTGGCTCAGTCCCCTGAAGGAACAGAATAAAAAAAATGATAGGTTGGAGTACAGTCAATTGTTGATTACCCTCAGTTTCCGGGTTAAGTGTGATGTTATCTTTAGAAACAAATTAGCAGTCTTAAAAGGCTCTAGAAATACATTACTTGCAGGACATGTGATACGTCATTGTTCTTCAATTTCTTTTTTTTTCTTTCTTCCAGTTGTTAATATGCACAGCCTGGCTATTTTAAAAATTCACTTCTGAATAGAACATTCAATTCCAGTAGAGACTTCATCGCCATTCTTCTAGGCACTGAACAATGGCATCCATACAGGAAAAAGAATTACTCAACTGCACAACTTAATGGGCCTTTGTCCAGTGCTATGAATTTTGATTTACAGTTGCATAATATTCTGAAATGAATGCTTTCTTCTTGATTTGGAAGAAGCTCTTCAAATAACTCTTTGCTGTGAAATGCTTAGGATCTATTCACATTTAAGAGACTATCAGATGAAATTAAGTTTTTCTTTTCCTCTTAAATATCTGATATTACTGTTTCTTTTAAAATACCCACTTCTTGCATAACAGTATGTTCAGATCAGTTTGTATTTAGCAGCATCAACTTAATGCAGTCCTTGGGCTGCCATTGAGTGATGTGAGGCACAGGCTCTGCAGGCAGAATTTCTTGACCCAAACTCTGGTATTTCCTGATTAACCTAGAAAACACTGTTTCCCTTCACTCTAGTGTTGTTGTTGTTTTAAATTTATTATAGCTGCCTCCTCCCATAAATTCTAGGTGGCTTACAAATACAAAAAAGTTTAAAAAAGTTAAAAGCTTTCCATCCCACAGGTCGCCCACATCAAAACAATGCAATCATAAAAAATCAAGCTAAACACGGGGTCCCGCAACCACATCAACCCCAGGCCTAAGACCAAAGCCAGCTCTTCAGTGCTTTTTAGGAGATACAGAAAGGGTGCTTTCTGTATCTGTGAGGGAATGCTGTTCCAGAGGGCAGGGGTCATGACAGAGAAAGCACATTTCTTTGGTCCCAGAAGATGCAAGATTTAATAGAAGGGATCTGGGACATAACCAGTCTACTGGAATGGACCGTGTGGGCAGAAACAGTACTGAGCTCGATGGATGAAAGCATAACTTCCTTTAATAAAATAAAACACTATTTTGATGTTACACCCCTTTCAGCAAGGTTCAATTTTAGATGTCTGTAGTTGCCAGCAAGTTTCTGGAATATATCGGTGTAGCATAAAGCTATGTCTGGGCTGTCATTATTGGGTGCAATGTTGCAAAGCCCAACAATTTTGGAAAATTAGACAAATTCTAAAAGGTTGATTCTAACAGGTCACCTTTCTATGAAATATTATTAAATGTTATATTTCTACAAAGCATAATGAAATAGCTTTGCATGTCCGAACAACTGTTAGGATACTCTATACTTTGCACTGGAAAATGCATATAATTGCTTCAGTAGAAGAATGGCAAATTGTAGGAGCATGCCTTGATATTTTAAATAACTTTATATTGAAAAATAAATCTATATTTCTTATTAACAAGACTATAATTTTACAGATTATGCTTCATGGTGCGTTGATTGCTGTTGTTGATAATCATACATTAATTTTTTAAAAAAATATTGAGATTTTACTCAGTACATTAACATAATCATAGATTAACTTGATTATAATCCCAATCTGTGTTATATGTATAGAAATAAACTAATAGTATTCTGGGGATTTGAGCTCAATTTACCTAAACTTGTGATACTTTTAAATTTCTGGTCTCTTCACTTTGTAATTTTTTCCTCTCTTCTTTTGACTTTTCTGGTTTTTCTTTTAAAATGTTAATTTTTTTTGTAAAAAGCATACCAAGTGACATAAATATAATGAATCACAACTGCATTCTTATTCTATTTTAAAATGAATTGCTGTGTTCATATGTCCTATTTCTGAAAATGATGTCTGAACAAACTAGTTGCTGTGTTGCTTCCCTGACTTATGCTGTCAAGGGGACCAGCTGAGCAGACTTCTTCTATGGTTAATCTGCTTAATATATAAACTTGAAATCTCTCAGATAAATCAGGAATTAAAAGCCAAGAACAAACCATGATTTCCATCAGAGGAAACAGTCAAAAATTGTGGCTCACAGATCAAGATAGCCATTGAAAACTTTTTGACAAGAAGAGCAATCAATAGTATTTACCTGCATACTTGCTTATTCTCATTAAATTCAGAAATTCTTAATTATTATGAATTGTGATCACTTTCAGTAGGCCCTCCAACTAGCTACCACATTATGCTATTTATTTCCATTGTAATTTTAATGGAATGCATTACATTGTACTTATTGTTATGATTAATGTTATCTTATTGTGCACTAGTATGTATTCATAATGGATATCATTTTGTTCAAATATGCTATCATACAGGTATACTTGGTGAGTTTCCATTATTTCTATTTTACCTGATCTGTCAGTCTTGCTGCATACCTCCCTTTTTTCATCCTGCAATTTTGTAAATCCCAAGAAAGTTGTCACTGAGCAGATTTCTTCACTTTCTAATTTATGCCAGGAAGTGCTGTAAAGCGACTTACATCCTTGGAATTACCTACCCTCCTACTTAGTTCACATCCCTAGTTTTATTTCCTTGCATTCCCCCAAAATGTATTGTTCTTTATCCTCATTCCTACATGTACACTTTCATGTTTTTCTTCTCTCAATGGCATCTTCTGAAAAAGTTGTTATATTACTTCCCTTCACCAGCATGCTTTAGAGCTTATGTTTTTCCTTCTAAGTACATTGCTATTATTCCCATATTGTTTAAGTTGTTTCATTGATGTTTTATATACAATTAAGAATTTACATCAAAAACATATCTTTGGGATAGGCGAGAAAAATAAATACGTTTGTGAGTCACTTTTGTCACCAATTCAAGGATTTAAGAATCATCTCCCTGCCCACCAGTGATCTACTAAGCTTACCCTAGTCCAAGTGTTCTTTTGAGGGCCTGAAGCAGCTTTTTCACAAAGTTATGGCATCCTGATCATCATTGGGAATTGTAAGCATTATTGGCCCAATCAGTGGTGGGATTCAGCCAGTTTGCACCACTTTGGCAGAACCGGTAGCTAATTTTTTGTTGCCGAGGCCTAGAATGGACTTCTGGAAGCGGCATCCACACAGAGAACCGGTTGTTCACATATTTGAATCCCACCACTGGGCCCAATGCATCTGCAGTTGAAATTGTTCCCAAAAAACACCCAGTAAAATGAAAATTGGAAAATGGCCACATTCTGCTTGTTGGGTCAGTCATTTTATGCATCTTGCTTAAAGAAATTGTGGTGAAATGTATTTGTGGGGGGGAGGCAGAAAGCGCAAATGAAACACCTAGTAAGATGCAGGGAATCTGTGTAAGAGTTGCAAAAAGTTATGCCATATGAAATGAAACTAAAGTATTGATAGAAGAAAACAATCAAGGATCAGAGACAAATCTAATTGAATGCTTACCTTACCTCCTTAAGAATTTGTAGTTTCCAAGCAGTTTTTCATATTTGTTTAAAATATTAGTGCATACATAAATAAGTTTGTTTTTTTAAAAAAGCTAAGGGACTTATATTGAAGGAAGATGCCATCTTCAAAAGTTTTGTGACTGGATCTAGTTTTCTAGATAACTCACTGTATAACATTTCCACAATATTAAATTCACTGTGAATATAAATTTACCCTATTAGCTGTAATGGTAGATTCATCTTCTTGCAAAATTTTCTGAGCATTTCCAAAAACAAAAACAAAAAAAGCACTTAAAAGCAGGAATTCCCTTTTCCTGGGAATTCTTCAAAGCCTAGGGGGCAAGTCTACCTGAATAAAAAAAAATGGTGAAAGCAGCATCAAAATACATTAAAAATAGCTTAGTGAAAATGAGAATAATCTGCTTACTGTGTAAGCATTCATTTGAAGTGATACATGATAAGCAGAGAATCAAAGAAATGATATTGTAAAAGAAAATAAGGCTTGGTAAATGGAGACAGAATGGATTTTCCTAAACAAGCTTAATAATAATAATAATAATAATAATAATGATAAAGTTGGAAGGGACCTCGGAGGTCATCTAGTCCAACCTCCTGCTCAGGCAGGAAACCTTATACCATTTCGGACAAATGGCTGTCCAGTTTCTTCTTAAAAACTTCCAGTGTTGGGCATTCACCACTTCTGGAGGCAGGTTGTTCCACTGGTTAATTGTTCTAACTGTCAGGAAGTTTCTCCTTAGTTCTAGGTTGCTTCTCTCTTTGGTTAGTTTCCACCCGTTGCTTCTTTCTAGTTAGTGGTGTGAAGGAATATGAACTTGCCCTTGAGGATGAGGAAGAAATGAGCAAACCATTAAGGAAGAATTGTGGGAAAAGATTACTCAATCCTGAGAAAGGAGGGGGGTGAAAGAAACTCAAAGCAGCCCCACCTAGAATTTATTTGGCGTACCATGGAATAGGCAATCAGACAAGGATCTCAAGATTTCATTATGCTATCCTATAACAAACAAAACCATAGGTTCGCCACCACTGGTATAAACCATTACAATTTATTTAGCATATTGCCCTTTCTGCTAAGTTCCATGCTTTAATATATGAGATCTGTTTATGGCAGAGGTGTCCCATTTTATTATTTGCTATTACAATTCACTAGTTTAGAGCTATTGGCTAATTCAGAAGTGAAACTGGGGCATAAAAGGTACGTAATACAGTCGTTTGCAGGTAATATTTTGCTTTGAAAGTCTAAGATGTTAGAAAGCTGTCCAGTTTTAGCTAAGGTTACATTAAAGTTACTTTAGTTTGCTAAATATATCTTCCGGCATTAGCAAGTTCACCTTTCAATCTAGGAAAAGAATTTTGCTTTTTAAATATTCCCCAGAAAAAGTTGCAGCTTCTTGCACCCTTAGGCACCGTAATCTTAACTGTTTAGAAATACTATTTCACTAAAGATCTGAATTATATATGAGGAAGCAGTTATAATCCTCTAAGTAAAAAAATTAACAAGCTTATAAGAAATTGGGAAAAGTTAAAGCATCGCTTGTTGGCCATATAGCAACAATAAAAAATGATAGTGCTCCCTAAATGACTATTTCAACTGCTGCTATTTTACACAGGTAGCAAAAATTAAGAGGGGTTTATTTATTCCTTGTAAAAAGAATGTTTTTAAAGTGATAAAAGTCAACAGAAGAGCGTATTCCCAATAATAAAAATATTCATAAAATTAAAAATTACATACAGACATTCAAGTTGGGATTCAGGAATCCCTATGGTACATAGCACTCCAAGACAAACAAGTATGATTAAAAGGAATTTGCAAGTTTTATGAATAACAAGGAGCTTTTTTCCTTCTTCCTAAGCAGTTGTCTCTTTTTTCCCATTAGATGAAAAGCTGGCCCGACAAGAGCAAAATAAATCTAGGGCCAATATCCTGCAAAAATGTTGGTGTTTTTTTAATCAGAAAGAATAAAAATGAAGTAGAAGTAATTTATGTTCATATCTTTTAATAAATATTTGTTTTCATGGTTTTGAATAAAACAGGCAAATGTAAAAAAATAATTTAATCAATATTATTAAAAACCTATAGGTGTAGCGTGACTATTAAAATGTAGTAACTTTGATGATCTGTGACAGACATAGTTATTAATTGGCAACAACTGATTATTACAAACTACATGTAATATTTATTCAATATTTCTCTGTAAAAATAGGAAGAAAATATTGAAAATCATATAAAATATAATTGTGGACTTTGATTCGGGCTACTGGAATCAAAATTTGCTTTGGAACTTGTTTGGATCTGTTCATCTTGCTAGATATGGTCTCCTCTAATCTAAGTATAATTAATAAGTGGAACAACTTACCTCCAAAAGTTGTGAATGCTCCAACACTGGAAGTTTTTAAGAAGAGATTGGACAACCATTTTTCTGAAATGGTGTAGGGTTTTCTGCCTGAATAGGGGGTGGACTAGAAGACCTCTAAAGTCCCTTCCAACTATTCTATTCTATTCTATTCTATTCTATTCTATTCTATAAAGTAATGACAAGTTAACATATGGTGGGTCTTATCTTTCAGTACTGCCTACTTTGGTACTTGGTAAAATCCTGGTTCAGCTAAAGCAGAGGAATTGAGATCTAAATCTAGATATAGTATCCAGTATGAGAGCACCAAAATTTCCCTTCCCTTTTATGGCACAATCACCTTCCTGCCTAGTTTGTCCCTTGATATTTCTTGTTCCAAAGAGACTATTTACTTTGGCCCAAATTAGGACAATGACTGGTAGACATATAAGCCTTTCATACTAAAGCTGAGGTTATTTCTGTTCAGACTTGGAAGTAGAATCTCTCTAATGTGCTATTATAATGTTGATTGCACATCCAATGGCAATCAAGTTTAATATTTCCAATTGTTAATAATTCTTTTTGTCATTGTGATCAGGAGGCTATTACCCTTCTCTTGGGTTACCACTCTTCAGGGAACCTCTAAGAAAGTTTCAAAATTCATATTAATAGCTATAGCTGTTAGAAACCATCTGGTTCCCTTCTCACATTATCAGTTCTTAGCTGCTAATTATTCTAGGATTTTCTCACTATTTTAAAAATGTTTGTCTAGTTGTTGTATTGTAATCTGGTGTTTTACTGGACTGCAAAAAAAAGTCTATATATTTCTGAAGTATTTTTAGAATTGGGACAATGGGGCATTACTCATGGATTGATTTCCATAAGAAATAATAATAATAATAATAATAATAATAATAATAATAATAATAATAATAATAACGACGACGACGACGACGATGATGATGATGATGATGATGATGATTAAAGGGATCTTGGAGGTCATCTAGTCCAACCCCCTGCTCAGGCAGGAAACCCTATACCATTTCAGACAAATGGCTGTCCAGTCTCTTCTTAAAAACTTCCAGTGTTGGAGCATTCACAGCTCCTGGAGGCAAGTTGTTCCACTGATTAAGTTCTAACTGTCAGAAAATTTCTCCTTAGTTCTAGGTTGCTTCTCTCTTTGGTTAGTTTCCATCCGTTGCTTCTTGTCCTGCCTTCAGGTGCTTTGGAGAATAGCTTGAGTCCCTCTTCTTTGTGGCAGCCCCTGAGATATTGGAACACTGCTATCATGTCATCCCTCATCCTTCTCTTCATTAAACTAGACATACCCAAATACAAAAGAGGTTGTGTAGAAGAATTGTGTACATGTTTATTGTCATAGCTACATGTTATATGCAAAGATTTAAGCACACATACCTAAATTAAAACTAAAGCAATTTTAAAGACTGAGTTATATTTACCCCTTTGATAGGAAGACTATGGAAGAGAATGCAATTGTCTATTTTTTTTATTCTTACAGATTATTAGCTACTAAAACTGTATAAACCACTTCCCTTAAAATTTATCATAGCGGTTTGCCCATTCTGCTTTAAAAATTATAGTCATACAATTGTTTTAAATCAGTTAATACAAAACATACAGTTGGTCTCATAGGATAGCCAAAGAAGGGGGCAAAAGCTTGTAGAGAAAGTACTACATTTTACTTGTTCTTTTAGGCACTTTTTCCAGACAGCCAATATTTTTTTCTGAAGAATAATAAAAACTGTACAACATTCACCATTCAGAATGTGATTACACTAGAGATGAGTATTGTCATACTTTATACCAGACAGAATGATAAATCTTTAGTCAGACCTGCATTAACTAACAAAAGCTTCATACATTTGACATGGCTTAGAGAAGTTGTTTTATTGCAAACAAGCAAGCAGTTTTATATGCCTGTTGCAAAATACAGAAATCAAGCCATATGTGTGAGACAGAGCTCACAGAGACTTTGGCATTCTTTTCCCAGCCTTGAGATTCAGTAGCAATTGTTTATTGTTTACACAATTCTTTATAGCCAGAGCAAAAAGCATCACCTCATCAGCATCACCTTTTACAAGTATTAGTGTACAATCTTCATGATATTAGTTGTTTTGTTCTTTGGCAGAATTTTTGCTATTTCGTATTGTAGATTATTTATTGAACAATTTCAATAGTTTATTGAACTATCCATTACATTCCTCATAATATATATTGTTTGTAACAGCTAGCTCAAGACACCAGGTTTTTTTTTAACCAATAGCTTGATATTAAATTTAAAGTGAATAATTGCTATTTTGTTCAGACATTTAGCTCAGAAAAATCATTATGTAGATCTTTGCTCTCCATTTGGTATTTATTATATTGAATAAATCAGAATTAGCTTCTTTGCTATCTTAAAACTTAGACCTTTGTGAATAAGTTAAAAAGAAGTACCTGTAGTCCTGTTCAGATACTTATGGATCTTTTTCTGACTTCCTTTTATTCTAAGAATTGTCATTTTGTGCAATACAGTAAAGTACAAATACACAAGAGCTACCACATTATTAAGTTTGCATATACTGGTTGACATTTTTAGAAAATGCTAAATGTATAGTGAAGCAAGACTTGCCTTTCAGAAACCACCCTAATTCCTCTTCGGTTAACCTTGAATATGTAATTAAGCCTTAAATCAGAGGGTTTTTTTTTAACCCAGTACAAATATTACATTAATTGGGCTGTTTTATTATATAGTTTTTGAAAAAGCAGTCTTATATTAAAGTTTCTTGGGGAAGGGTTATGCCTCTAGTGTATAGTGTTAGGAACAGGTTATATTTTCTTGCTAGACTAGTGGCATTTTCATATTTAAAAACAACCAAATAGAAACAATTCTAAATCAATGAGTTGTTAATTTAATTTATCAGTTTATCCTAAACTATCCCACCCCTGTGATGTTACATTTTTCTTCAGGAGAGAAGTAGGAGATGTATCCAAGAATTCATTCCCCTTCCCTGCTTCAGACTGTCTTTCAACTCCCTTTTTGCTAGTATTGTAAGTTTTGAAAAAAATTAATTTGGGGGTGGGAGTTTCTTGGAACTTTTTCATTTATCTGAACATTCAACATATTGCTTCAATTATGTACAGGTGGTCCTTGATTTAGGACTACAATTAGGACCAGAATTTCGGTTGCTAACCAAGGCAGGTGTTAAGTGAGCTGTGCCCAATTTTATGCTTTATTTGCTGCGATTAAGCAACAGTTGTTAAGTCAATCATGCAGTCATGAAGCAAATCTGGTTTCCCCATTGACTTTGCCTTTTAGTAGCCGGCTGGGTAAGTAGCAAATGAGAATAACATGACACTAGGATGCTGCAGCTATTGTAAATACATGCCCATGGAGAAATGCCCAGATTTCTACTGTGGGGATGCTACAATGGTCAGAACTGTGAGAACCAGTCACAAGTTGCTTTTTCAGTGCACTATAATTTGAGACTGTCACTAAACAAATGGCTGTAAGTTAAAGACTGCATGTATCTTGCAAGCTGATGTCATATTCCATTAGGGATTGTGTTTAAGGCTAGATTTTCTGAATAATCTCTGCAATAAATTATTATACTTATGTTCTTACTGTGACTCTGAGAGAACGCCTAAAGCGCTTATTGGTTACTTGCCTACATAAAGCATTTGTCAAAACTTATTGTTCAAATAACCCTTTAATAAGGCTTGTTTTCAGTACCATGGACAACTATAGATATTTCTTAATGACCTTGGCCCTTTATTTTTACAGATCTTGCTGCTGTTGTCTCTATACCTTCCCTTTGTTTGCTCAATCATTACTTTTTGATTCTGTCCTTAATTGTTTTGACTAAAATTTCGCCTCAGTTGAGTTACAGTTATCTGAATCTGGCTCAATTTAACAATTGTTTTTTAAATGCTAAATTTGTATGGTAACTGAAATTCCTTTTTTTAATTTCTTAATTTTCTACTTAAAAGATACTGAAAAAATACTGTAATATATTTCAAGCCATACAATAATTAAATGCAAAATGAAACTATAATATTTAAAACCCAAAGGCATCTCTAGATCATCAAAGCAGCACTTTATTTTTATGAAAAAAATTAAAAGAGAATTTTCTGTGACTAATAGCCATGTCCTGATTTTTTTTAATGGAAAATTTTGTCATGTAAGTTAGCCTGTAGAACTACCATAGAGTTCTTTGTTTTTTGTTTTACCTGTTATATACAGGGCTTTTTTTCTCATAGAACGCCCAAAACGGAGTTCCGGCACCTTTTTTGGATGGAACCTTGTAGGGTAGGCAAGGCGGGTTGTATGGTTATATATACTGTAAAATTGAGGCTATAGTATAGTATTAAACTTTCTCTGAAATGCTAAGCAAAAATTGACCTAGATTTTAATGGGGTAACAATATTTCTTAATTAAGAATATTTCTTAATTTAACCCACAGGTTAAAAACATTTTTCTTTTGGTTCAAGGATAAGTTTGTTAAAAGGACTGAGAAAGAAAAGATTGAAGATACTGACAGTGAGGGACAGGTTACCTTATATTTTCTTCATTATCTCAGAGTAATTTATGCTAAGATTTGGTGAGATTAATTCCATTAAATTTAATTACTAAATTAGAGCTAATGTGAGATGTGGTTCACCATGTTGCTTCTCATTGCCACAGACTACCAGTCAATACCACATAAACATTCCCTCTTCACTCCTTGGCCTTGTTTGGCAATTCTCAACAAATCTATAGAGTTATTCAATTTATTTTGCAATAATGTTTTTTTTAAGATATAACCCAATTTCGTCCTCTGTTACTGATTTGTTTGAACTCCTACCTGGGGCAAAAATAAGTCCTATTATCACAATTACCATTGTCTTAGATTGAGTTGCATAATCCAAATATTACCAAAGCCTTTTTTTAAAAAAAAAAAAAAGAGAGAGAGAAGCTACTTAAAAATACTAATCCTAGGTTGTATAATTTTCCTTCTTGTATCTTTTTTTAGGGCTTCTTTAGTAGGCGGCTTAGAGGCTCAATCAAAAGAACAAAGAGCCAATCTAAGCTGGATAGGAATGCCAGCTTTCGTCGTCGTGTGACCATTGAAGAAAGGTAAGACTCTTCATGGAGGGCCAAAGGGTTAGTTGTTTCCAAGAATTTGGTGAGGTATATTAATCTGCATTAGTAAATATAAAACCACTAAAAAGTTTCACTTAAAATAAACTGAAACTTTTTTACCAGAAATGTTCAACTTAGGGTTTACAATCTACAATTTAAAAATCAAGGAAACCTTTGCAATTGGATGGTATGGCATGTCTCACTCACTGACCCACTAAAGCCTGATGCAAGCTCATGAATTGGTTAAATTATTCCCAAAGGGCAGCTGTATTGGTGTTTTACTTCACATGCAATGAAGAGTTTCATGGCACCTTAAAAGTTTACAATTTTTTATCATAGTAAAAAAGCTTTCCCCTGGTGAAGTGCATAAAAGCCTTTACCATGGCATAGTAATTGTTTTTACTGGAGATGATATCACTAAATTAAGTGTTGCACTTGATCAAAGAGTTACAAAATGCTAAAGAATATATTAGTTGTCTCCTGGACAATAGCGTCTTTGATAGTGAATCCTGAGTACATAAAGCTTCTTTTAAAGATAAATTAATATTGTTGTACTTCCAATATATGTATGTATGTAAAAAGTATGAATACTTTTTAAAGTGTTTATTGTGGTCTTTATAACCATGAGCTAGGACAAGAAACTTAAAATAAGACTAGTGACTTCTCCTGGTCTCTTCCAAAACAGAAAAGTCTCCTGTTTCATGGGTAACTGTCAAGCATCATGGAAATCAGGAGATTCAGGCAGTTCAAATGAGTATAAAGATTTATTGCAAGCTTAATCTCTCTACAAAAATCTGACCTATTAATGGTCAAGGGAAATGAGCGGGAATAAGAAGGTATTCACGGTGGTGTGGACTTAGATCTCTTGCAGGCGCGGCAGGGGCTCATGATGTTTGACCCCTCCCTCAAGCTCAGTAACATTGCATAGCCCAGCAAGATGGTGGTCCTTGGGCAATCTTCACTTCATTATGAAATAGTAGGCCAAACTTAGTAGTAGTAAATCCTAGAAAAAAGTACTGGCAAATCTCTTCATATTATTGACAAGAAGACAATATGGTCATGTCCAGGAGTTGAATTCAACTTGACAGAGAATGTATCAAAAACATACTACTTTAGTTTGAAAACTGGACAATTTTCAATTATTATTCCAAAATTATTCAATTTTGCATTAATGGATGTTTGAAGAGGGACGATTATGATAAAAAGAGGAAATAGAGAAGTGTTCTTTTTGCAGTAATTGAAAAACCAGACTGATTCAGGAAGCTCTAGGATAAATAGAGGCTTCAGAGTTTATATTTAAAAAGGCCTGACTTTCATTTGTAAATTGTTTAGTATTGTTACAAATGCTTCATTGTAGAGACATTTTGGCTCCTAATTCTAGTTCATTACATTCTAACAGCTGGTGGTTGAACGAAGTGAGTTTTTTTTCCTAGTAGCTAACATGAAAGTTCAGCTCTTAAATGTGAGTAATGTGATAGCGTTGGCAGCATTGATAGAAATCATTAGTGCTCAAGTTTCTGCTGCAGAGAGCATCCATTTCTTCCTGAAATGGCTTGTTTTAGCTTAATGATTGAATGTGTAATATTAATGCATTTATCTCTGATAGTCTTTCAGTCTCTGTTCTAATGTTAAAAATAGCTTGCCATTTCTTATGTTTTTGAAACATTTCTGTTTTTTATCTTTATATATATATATATATATATATTGTCCTAATCAGAAAAAAGCCATACCTTTGTGGTGATTTCTCAGAGGCTTACTTCTCTTGGAGTTTAATACAATTAATCTGTTCTCAAATATTAACATTGCTGCAATGCATATCCCCAAGTCAAATGCGGAAGTTTTTGATCCTTCAGAAGTGTTATTTAACTCAGTGCTTCCTCTCTTTGTGAGGAATTGGCAAAGAGAAGGAAATAGAAACAGATATGAGCAAGAGGGGTCCTAACTCTTGTAGAAATAATAATCATTTGCTTCCTGGGTGTAAAGATTGCTGTGCCTGATGAATAACTTGGGAAAAATTGTGCTGTAAGATGCAAGTGCCCAAACCAGCTCTCTTTGCAGTTACGACTGTTCATGTCTTAACCATTTGGACTCTCTTCTGGACCAGGCAACGTCAGTTTAGTACCGCCAATCGTGTAGCAACAAACGTGTCATGGTTCCAATAGATGAAATCGGTAAAAGAACTTCAAGGCAAGAATTCTTCCTTAAAGAACATTTTATTAGGAAACAAAGTATTGGCACTTACATAGTTGAACCCAAAACTGAGGTTCCCTCCCCTCAGAAACAAAGTAACAAGTTGCAATTCCCATCCCACAAAGGCTGTCATAAATCACATTCCCCAATTAACGCAAGGCACGGGATTTTCTCACAAGCCCCTCAGCCCGCCAAAACCTTATCAGACCATGTCCTTGAGTTCTCACACTTCTACATTGTTATGGCTAGCTAAACCCTCAAGCATTTACCCCATCCCCCCTTCTACATCTGAACTCTAAAAGAATAGGAAAGGCACGCTAGAAGCAAAAGTAAAAATGGCTGCTGATTCTCAGTTGTCAGAGCGACGACATCCATTGTCACAGCGTTGACATCTGGGCCCCCTTAACAGAAAGGTGTAATCCTGTGATTTAAATAGAAGCATAGATTAAGGGTTGCCCCTTGCTTGTTGGGGTGTTTGTCATAGAATTTACGGATGAGCCTATTAGCTTTCACATCATTGGATTTCACCCATGTGGCCTCTGATAATGGATATCCCTTCCACTGAACTAAATATTGCAATTTTCCTTTAAAAATTCTAGAATCGAGAATATGTTTTACTTCATAATGTCCAGCTATCACTAGGGTACCAGGTGCTTTCTTGGGAGGAGATCGTAAAGTAGAATCCCTGAATGGTTTTAATAAACTGCAATGAAATACAGGGTGAATCTTCCCTAAAAGTCGTGGGAATCTCAACTCCACCGTAACTGGATTTATGATTCTGACAATAGGGAAGGGACCTAGGTATTTTGGTCCCAACTTCTTACTAGGCAACTTAAGTCGTAGATATTTTGTGGATAAATAAATCTTTTCCCCAACATGGAAAGATCTCTGGGGAGATTGCTTTTTATCAACTTGTTTTTTACATGTTTCTGAGGCTTTTTTCAGTGCTGTTTTTGTTTTGTCCCAAACCTCTCCCCATTTTGACATCCATTGGTCAAGAGTCTGGGAGGTAGAGGATCCTCGAGGATACTCAGGTATTGAGTTGAATTCTTTTCCTGTGGCAATCTTAAAAGGAGTGAAATCAATGCTGCTATGAACAGTATTGTTATAAGCCACCTCAGGAAAAGGGAGGGGGTCAGTCCAGTTCATTTGTTGGTAGTCCACATAGCACCTAAGGTACTGCTCCACCATTGAGTTCGCTTTTTCAGCTGCCCCATTTGTAGACAGGTGAAAAGCCGATGACAGTCCTTGTGATGAGCCAATTATTTTCAGGAAATCCCTCCAAAACTTGGCTGTGAATGGCACCCCCCTGTCAGAGATTATCCGTTTTGGTGCGCCATGCTTAAGGAACATTTTGGCTAGTTTCTGGGCTGACAGGAGTCCCTTGCAGGCGATGAAATAAGCCTGCTTCAAAAAAAGATCAATCACAGTCCATATTACCATATTTCCTCTGCTTTTGTGTAACTCAACTATAAAATCCATAGCAATCTCTTCCCATGGCTGGGAAGGGTCTGCGACCGGTTGTAATAGTCCAGGAGGCTTCCCCGGAATTCTTTTCATGGTGGCACACACCTCACAGCTTTTGACATAGTTTTCCACATTCTTCTTCAAACATGGCCACCAAAACTGCCGGCGAATTAAATGTAGTGTTTTCTTTTTCTTTTTTTCTTTTTTTTTTAATATAAATTTTTTATTGTTTTCATCATAGAAAAAAAAAAAGAAATACATCACAGATATTACACAATGTTATATCCCATCCCCCCGCCCCCCGGACTTCCCAAACCAAACCTAGGCAAATATTCAAATACAAGTAAACAAATATTAATATCTCTAACTCCAAACTCTAAACTTAAACAATCCATCTCCTCCGTATTAATAAAAATTAT
>NW_015386419.1:594290-601999 GCF_001527695.2 Protobothrops mucrosquamatus
TCTCACCTACATCGTCCATATAGGACGACTCGGGAACTCAACTCCTACCCCGGGCAGCTCACCTATCCCCTTATGCCCAGGGGAAAGGTATCAAGCCGTTTGACAGCTGGTGCTGGCTGTCAAACCGGCTTTTACGCGAAACAGGCGGGAGGCAGCAAACAGCTGCGACCGACGAAGTCGCCTGCCACCGGAAGTCCTTAGTGTTTTCAATTAGCCAAAGTATCTGGCTTGTTTTACATCATGGCTACGTTGAAGTGCATAGAGGCGGAGGGTTTCAGGCAAATATAATCCCCCCCCTTGTAAGCTAGTCCATCTCTACAGGCTAGGGTGGTTTGATGGTCTTTAAACCATTGATCATGGAGGAGTTCATGCTTCAGCTTTCTTGTCATGGGGTCATCTGGATTCGGATCTGCCGTAGATGGGGTTTTCTGCGGTGTTAATTGAGAAACGATCTATGCCATAGGCATGATCGAATCATTGACTTGTTCACGCTGATTTTTATACTGAGGCAATCTGGACAGAGCATTAGCCAAAAAGTTCTTTTCCCCCCACCCCAGTATGTACTTTAGGGTGAGGTTAAATCGATTGAAGTATTGCGCCCATCGTACTTGTTTGGGGGAAAGTTTGCAAGGAGTTTTCAGTGCCTCTAAGTTTTGTGATCAGTCCATACTTCGAAAGGCACCTTGCTCCCTTCCAGATAGTGCCGCCAGGTTAACAGAGCCCAACGAATTGCAAAAGCTTCTTTCTCCCAAACTGCCCACCTCCTCTCACAATTGGTGAATTTGTTTGAGGTGTAGGCGCAGGGTTGTAAGACCCCCTTATTATTCTTTTGCAAAAGTACTGCTCCAACTGCTACATCACTAGCATTGGCTTGAATCACAAATGGTTCCCCCAGGCAGGGGTGCTTTAAGCTCGGCTCGGCCGCAAAAAGTCTTTTAAATTCTCAAAAGTGGTTTGAAAGCTAATAGTCCATGTTAGCGGTTGGCCCAGTCATGGCTTTCCCCCATCTTCACCCGTTTTTAATAAGTCTGTTAGAGGTAAAGCAATTTCAGCAAAAGAAGGAATGAATTGACGATAGAAGTTTGCAATTCCCAGAAAGCTTTGAAGCTTCTTTCGAGTCGTTGGGGGTTGCCATATGGTAGTATACTTCTCTTAGATCTAACTTGATAAAGATACAGCCCTATGCTAGATGGGTTAGTAGGTTCTTCAGAAGGGGGAGGGTACTTATTCACCACACTCACAGTGTTTAACCCCTCAGCGACCCATCTTTTTTTCCCTTGAATAACACCAGGGGCCCCACCTGGGATTTAGCTGGCTCAATGAAGGCTCTGGCTAGGTTTTTATTCACATACTGCTGCAGCTCCTCCATCTCAAGGGGAGACATAGCATACATTTTTGGTTTAGGCAGCCTGGCTCCTGGTAATATTTCAATGGCACAGTCATTTGGCCGGTGCTGTGTTAGGATTTCACATTCCTTCTCACTAAATGCTTCCGCTAAATCTCGGTATTCCCTGGGGATGAGTGGCTCTCTTGGCAGGGGAATGGTGGCTACTTTCACTGTTTCTGCTGGTGAACTAGGCTCTCCGCTAACATCAAAAGAGTCATGAGGGGGGTTGGGTCCTACCAGCAACCTCACAGTCCTCATCCCCTTTTCCCACCAAATAAAAGGTTCCCACTGGTCTAGCCACACTAGACCTAAAATCACAGCTTCAGTCATTTTCGGGACCACCACAGAATGGATGAGCTCCCAATGTTCTCCTATTTCTAAATGTACTGGTTCAGTTAGGTGGGTGACTAAGGCCCCACCCATTAAAGATCCATCCACTTGTTCAATTCTCATAGGTTTGGAGAGTAACCTTGCTCGTATGCCCAGTTTAAGGGCAATTGGCAAACTGATAATGCATCGGGAGCATCCTGAGTCCACTAGCACCTTCAAATCCATTTGTACCCCTGTCTTAGGGACTATGAGCTTGGCAGCGAGGAAAAAAGGTGGAATGGGTCGACTCACCATCTGGTCGTTTTCTCCCTCATCGTCACTGTCATAGAAAGCCAGAGTAGTGGTGGATCTGGCTGGAGTTTCCACTCTCTCCTGTGTAGGTGATGCGACCGGGTGACGGGCTCTTGGGTGACCTAGCGTGTCTTTGCTTTGGTCGGCTGCTGAGCGGGTTTCTTTCTCTTTGGCAGTCCCGATTTATCTCTCTGCTGGGGTAATTCTACTGGGTAATTCGCCGCTCGGTGTTCCTGCTGGCCACACCTGAAGCATTTGATCAGTGGTGCTGGCGGGGGCCTGGGAGATTCAGCTGCTTTTATCGCTGGAAGCTGGTGGGGAGGCGGTATCGCTGGAAGTTGATGAGGAGGCAGTTGTCTGGCAGGCTCTGGTCTTGGAGCCGTTCCGGGAGCTGCTGACTTTTTCCGATGGGTAAGCTTGATGTCTATCTTTACTGCTACCTGGTACCATTCTTGTAAGCGGTCAGGAACTCCCCGGTAGATGCAGGCCTCGAATAAGTCGTTGTCCAAACCCTCTTTAATATGGTGTACCAGGGATCGTTCTGGCCACCATTCAATAAGGCCTGCGATTCTTCTGAATTCGCGCACATAATCCATCGCCGGTCTGCCAGCTTGCTTCACTGCATGAATGTCTTTCTCTGCTCTTAGGGCTATGCAGTTGTCTTCAAATCGGGTTCTCAACCCTCGGATGAATAAGTTGAAATTCCATAGTTCAGGTGCTTGCTCGTTGTACAGACTATTGAGCCACTCGGCAGCCTCTCCTTCCAGGTTAGCTGTGATGACATCAACCATCGCCTCCAGGTCTGGATAGGCATCGCCATTGTAGTTCACATAAGAACACACTTGATTCAAAAGGAAAGTTAACTTTTCAGGGTCCTCATTGAACATAGCTTTCAGGGGGGGAACAGCCATGTGTTGTTGTCGGTCTAGCAGATCATGCATTCGCTCATAATGCTGCATCAGGTCATGCTAGAGGTCTCTTCCTCGTTCAGCCCTGGGAAGGGGCCCAAGACTGGCATGATGACGAGGGTAAGGATCAGGGCTATGTCGCCGGCGACGAGGCTCAGGGCTCCGCTGATAATGGTGATAGTCGGGGGTGTCCCTACTGGTCAAGGCCACCCCAGTCTCTGTAATGGCCAGGACTCTCCCTGCACCAGGGATAGTCGCGGCTGCGGTAACGCAGGTAGCGATCACCAGAAGGGAATGCCATGTCACAGTTGATTCTGCCCATAAATTTTAACATCAAGGGAGGTCTGCTCTATGTTCTGACTAGACCAGGAGATTAAGGGGACTGGACCAGGAAGCCAGCCTTCTAAGTAACAGCCCTCCCCATTACATAATTCCTTGGGATTAGCCTGTATTCTGTTTGCATAAAACATTTTTTTTATTTGAGAGTGCCTTTATACGCTAGAGTAATTCTGGCATTCATCTGGGTTTTATGATTTGTGATTTTTCAAAAATAAATACATGGATATATTTTAATGTATATATTCATAGTTTAGATAGTTTATGTATATTGCCCACAGTTACTGAGACTGGAGTGGTCTATAAATACTGTCAAATAAAAAAAATTATACATTCATTTTCTGCTGGCTTTAAATAGATCACATGGATTAAAATGATCTTATTGCCAGTGTGCTAGTATTAAAAAAAAACTTCCACTTTGTGTCTTAACTGAAAAACAAGAATGAAAACACAGAATACAAATATTAAAACGAATTTGTTTTTATTGCATACAGTTCAAATACTTTAAACCATTTTTAATTTTCTGACTAAATTTCAGTCTGCAGTCATTAAAATACAATTTAACTTGCATTGCACTATTTCCTGGGGCAGTCTCTACCAAATACATTTCTACATTTAGGCAAGAAAAACCACATGTACAGGTATAATATAGGTGGTACCTTGCTCAATAGTAGCAACTATGAGAGGGATCTCAGAGTCCTAGTGGACAATCACTTAGATATCAGCCAGCAGTGTGCTGCAGCTGCCAAAAAAGGCAACACAGTGTTAGGCTGCATTAACAGAGGGATAGAATCAAGATCACGTGAAGTATTAATACCACTTTACAATGCCTTGGTAAGGCCACAGTTGGAATACTGCATCCAGTTTTGGTCATCACAATGTAAAAAAGATGTTGAGACTCTAGAAAGAGTACAGAGAAGAGCAACAAAGATGATTCGAGGACTGGAGGCTAAAACATATAAGGAACAGTTGCTGGAATTGGGTATTTCTAATTTAATGAAGAGAAGGACGAGGGGGGACATGATAACAGTGTTCCAATATCTCAGGGGCTGCCACAAAGAAGAGGGAGTCAAGCTATTCTCCAAAGGACCTGAAGGCAGGAGAAGAAGCAACAGATGGAAACTAATCAAGGAGAGAAGCAATCTAGAACTAAGGAGAAACTTCCTGACAGTTAGAACAATTAACCAGTGGAACAACTTGCCTCCAGAAGCGGTGAATGCTCCAACACTGGAAGTTTTTAAGAAGAGACTGGACAGCCATTTGTCTGAAATAGTATAGGGTTTCCTGCCTGAGCAGGAGGTTGGACTAGATGACCTCCAAGGTCCCTTCCAACTTTTTTATTTATTATTACTATTATTATTGTTGTTGTTGTTGTTTTTGTTATCGTTATTATCATTATCATCATTATTAGAAATAAATTTTATTTGCAGAATTTCCTTACAAGTTTTCCACTGCCCACTCATAACACCTGGGAAACCTCCCTAACTATACCTGAGACTGAGATTTCTGTATGATTATTGCATATCTGTGGAACTGATTTTACACTAAAACATGGGGGCTGCCGTCCACCTTAGCCTTGAAGAAGACTTTGAAAATATATCTTTTTATTAACCTACAGAGTTTAATTTTATGTGGGTGTGTGGGAAAGAGATGGGTAGTCTAAAATTGGATTAATTAATGGACTTGCTTTACTTTTTTTGTCCTGGCAATGGACTTATGTATCTACCAGTTAGAGAAACTAAACTTAACTGAATATAAGCATTTTCATTTTCGATTTTTTGTGAAAATAAAAATAACCAAGTCTCTATTTCCATCATGGAATCAGCCCCCCTTCAATTATAAGAAAGATAGAATAGGATTGTTTTCATATGAAAAATAGCTGTATACATTTGTATTTTAGCAGATTTATACTATAGAAACTCAGAAGAAGGCTGCAGCCAACTAAAAAAAACATTTTAACTGAAATCTGTAGAAAACCTTGCGATGCCTTGATAAGTAGGAAGCAGATCCCTAAATGTGTATAATACTGCTTTGATGTAACAAGTGTTCTCTCCTTTTTGTAAGCTTTGTTTTTGTTTTTGACTTGCCATGAACAGCTGTTCCCAGCTATTTGTGTTTCACACGCACTTTCCAATGTCTTAGAAATCCCCCTGCCATTGCAGGTCTCCCTTAGCAGAGTCTGAAGCAAATTACCCTTCCAGTACGGTCTCATTTTTGATACTGCCTGACATGCTTCAGCTTGTACTTCAGGCATATTTTGGTCTCCTACTCCATGAAGGATTTTTCAGAGATGCAAGAAAGTATATTGAATTGGACACATGTTTCTTCCTCTATGATTCTTATTTGCTGCTTTGTTTTTTGCTCTTTGTGCATGTGATAAACTTAAAATAATCCTGCATTTCACTTGTGACATTTTGTTTTAAAAAAGAAAAACAAATCACCAAGTTTTTATATTGAGTATATAGGCAGTTAGGTAATGTGAGGGATTGATGATTTTTCTTACTGGTCCTGGAAATCCTTCTTTTTAGTTTTGCTTATAATGGGGGAGGGCATAGAATGATGGCTGAGGTAGATTGCATATGTCAATGGCTGTAGTTAAAGCTCAGTGGACAGCTGGGAGAGGTTTTACCGTCTTCGGATTTATTGCCATGTGAGAATCATACTGATTTAGTAAAAGTCATTTTATGGTATTATCAGACAGCTGCAGATTGTCAGAGGATCCTCTCCATACTACCAGAGAATGGCATCTCCTGGGCTCTGCAGTATCAAATAGCCATGGCTTTGGGGTTCTTGGTGAAACGGTACTCTTTCTACTCTAGGTGGTCCTTTTTTGAAAAAAATGTCATCTTGCAGGACAAAGAATTCTGGTAGATCAGCTTGATAGTGTCATACTACATATTTTCTTTTTATACTTTTCATAATTTTCTTGCCTGGTTTCTAACCCTAATTTCTAGAAGGCATCAATAATGGGGTCGGTTGATTTGCTTCTCTTTCACCTGGAAGAGTAAGAGTTTGCTAGCTGCTTTGCCTCATTGATGCTTCATAATCAGTATATAATATTTCTGTGAATATTGTATGCTTGAGTGGTCCTATTATTCTATTCAATGAATCAGAGTCGATAAGCCTGCTGCACAGTTATTAACAGCGAAACCTTTGGCATAACACCAATAGGGTGCCTCAGCTTGTCAACCTGAAGTCAGAGGATGTCTTATTTCTCCCTGTCAAATGTAATGTAGCAAGAGGTTTTTGTTTATTTGTTTGTTTGTTTGCCATCAGTTATTTCATCCCATTGTAGACTTTGTTAAGTAGTGTCATAGGACCCAAGATAACTGGAATCATCCAGTGAAAGAGCCTTTTCAAAGTTTTAAAAAAGTGACTCAAAAACAGTAGCAGATAGTTAATGATTGCAAAGGAACCCAAAAACCTATGAAAAAATGGTAATTTTGGTTTTCTACCACGTTCTATGTTGGCAGCTTTCTCACATGTGTACATTTAAAGAGCAAATGTAGTGCAGTCTCTGGTTATTACATTTCAGACTTGCAAGATTGATTTTTATAATTTATCATTCTTCTTTTCTGCTGAGTAAGCCTGAGAAAGAAAGTTGCCCAGGGCTGTTCAATAAGTCTACAACCAAGCTGCAATAAGGACCTATATATGGCTTACTTCCTATTTGCTTGAATATGTCATGCTGTATAAGGTTAATGAGTGCAAGCATTTCACTAGGAAGGGTAATGTAGGGAACTGTATGTGGCATTTTAAATCAGTATATTAAGCTTATGAAGAGTCTAATATCATTTTGCTGAATGAATGCTACCTATAATTAACCTTCCTTGATTTGTTCATATGGAAAATGAATTAGGTTATGGGCGGTGCTGATATTGTGTTAGTACCAGCTTTAAGTTTGCTTCCAAGAGATTTGCAATCCTTTGGAATTATTTTAATGCCTTGCCACTGCCTCATAGTAAACATAATTGAAGGTCACCACGATGTAAAAAAGATGTTGAGACTCTAGAAAGAGTACAGAGAAGAGCAACAAAGATGATTAGGGGACTGGAGGCTAAAGCATATAAGGAACGGTTGCTGGAATTGGGTATGTCTAGTTTAACGAAGAGAAGGACGAGGGGGGACATGATAGCAGTGTTCCAGTATCTCAGGGGCTGCCACAAAGAAGAGGGAGTCAAGCTATTCTCCAAGGTGCCTGAAGGCAGGACAAGAAGCAACGGATGGAAACTAATCAAGGAGAGAAGCAACCTAGAACTAAGGAAAAACTTCCTGACAGTTAGAACAATTAACCAGTGGAACAACCTGCCTCCAGAAGCGGTGAATGCGCCAACACTGGAAGTTTTTAAGAAGAAACTGGACAGCCATTTGTCCGAAATGGTATAGGGTTTCCTGCCTGAGCAGGAGGTTGGACTAGATGACCTCCGAGGTCCCTTCCAACTTTATCATTATTATTA
>NW_015386419.1:602543-608618 GCF_001527695.2 Protobothrops mucrosquamatus
TTTATTTATTTTATTTTATTTTATTTTATTTTATTTTATTTTATTTTATTTTATTTTATTTTATTTTATTTTATTTTATTATTTTATTTTATTTTATTTTTGTGTATCCGGGCTTTTGGGAGGAAAACTAGAGGGCTACAGGATTAGTGGTATAATTTGTGAGCTGTATATGTAATGGCAAGTAAGGATATATAAAATATTTCAATTCTGAATAATTTTCAAGCTCAAGCCCTGTTTTTTAATTTGAAAAAGTTGCTTTCTCCAACCATTATGGAAGTGATTCAAGATATAAAATGTTCTGTTTTGAATCTAAATATGGATATAAGTTCATAGAGCATTAACTAGAACAGACTGAATGCTTTTAGTTAAGGCAGCAGTCAATAACTTTGCAAATTGGGAGTCACTTTTAACCTTTTCAGTAATGAACCAGTAGCCATTCTCCAAAATGGTAGTAGGACAAGGACAAAATAAAATGCGATTAAATCTTCATTTAAGAAACATTTAATTTAATAGAGATATGATTATTTGGTCATTAGTTTCAGCAGAGAAAAATAGCAGTTACCTATTATTTGTCTCCTTTATCTTATGTGAAAAGATTTTTATAGATCTGGGCTGTAGAATTGGGGGAAAAGGGTTAATAATCCAGGTTAAATGGAAATGAAATAAATATTTGAGAGGCCAATGAAACTCTAGGAAATAAAGACAGATATGTTCATGCACTAACTGAATTGTCCTTCTGCCATGCCACTCTGCTGGTCTTTGTGATATTCCTGTTTACAACTATTGTACTTCCTTTGATTAACTTCCATCTTTGCAGATATACTGTATTACCGATAAACACCTCTTGTTTTTCAAATAATTTCTTTTCTAACAGAGGAAAAGGTCTTTTAATCTACCACCACTGTTGGTCATTAGAAACCAGTGAAGTGGCTTTGGATTATTATCTCCATGCTCAAAGCCAGAGGTTTGGTCAAATTGCCTTCTTAATTGCAGCACTGGGATGTCAGATGAGATTTCTGTTCTGCAACACAATCAAATTATCTTTCTAGATAGAAAGTTACTTTCATTCCAGTGCTTCTTTATGAGTATATAATGTTTATGAACTAGCAGTATTGACAACTGTTGCTTTTTTGGAATGTGATTTAACAGTATCTAAGAAAATTGTATTTGGTTAATGCATTGCATACAATTTTGAAATTAATATATAGAAAAAAGAATCTGAAGTTGGTTTCAAGCCTACAGACAGACTTTCTAATTTGCAATTCAGTCCTTGGAGCGACTGTAGATTCTTGAACACCTCTAAGCTCTCATGCGGAATGTGACAAGAGGAATGAGAAAATCATTGATTCACTTTTTAATTGTGTACACTGAACCCTGTTAGTAGTATCAGTAAACTTATAGTTGTTGACCAATGCAAAAACAAAGAAGCCAAATTCTGAGGCAGCAAATGAAAACCATTATGGAACTGAACAATGATAAAATGGATAAAATCAAAACATGGTCTATTTTACAAATTGTGGTTGACTGGGAGCCTCCCAGAATTGTTTGAATAAATGAACAGCATAACAAAACTTAACCGCATCCAGAAAAATACAATCACATAGATCAGATAACAGAAGTTGTAAATAAAATGGATCGAGGTGGGATAAAAATCTGACTAGACGTGAAGTTAATAATCTAGTGGAGTTTCTAATCCAGTTTCCAACTAATCAGTTTTTATATACTGTATATGTGTGTGGTCTCTGTGTGTGAAATCTATACAAAGAGGATTTGGTATTACTTTGCGGTAATTTCTTTGCCTTTGTACGTTGTCTCTGAAATGTATTTGAAGTGGAGAGAAAATATGTGTTGTGGCAAATTCATAGGGAAAGCTTGGAGCAGATTTTATCTGATAACAGAAGGAAATACAAATTTAAAATGTGGAAGATTCATATGGAGTATGTGTGCGTATATTCTGAGTGTGTGTGTGTGTGTGTGTGTGTGTTTGTAAAATTTCCATTTGCAGGATTCCATCTGTGTTTTAGCCACATGAACCTATATATTTTTAGGAATCTGCTCCTTTTGAATTCTTGATATCTCCATAGGAAGCTAAACAGAGATCAGCAGAGGACACAGCCTGCTTGACACCAAAAGGCCTCTAAGTGGGAAAGATGAATAAAGCTTTTTGTTGTACTCTTCACATCCCCTACTTGCTCAGATCTTGTGTCTGTATCATGAAGGAAATGGAGGGACTCCTCCTCCTCCTTTGAAAGGTCACACCTTTGCGCTGTTTGCCAAGAGGGCTCCCTGAGCTCTGCCACTGCTGCTTCTCCCTGCTGTCTTCCTCCTCTAATCTCCTTATGGATGCAGCACCATGGCAACAGACCCAGGGCTAAGTGAGCTGGGCACGTACCAGCAACCTTGTTTTTGTCAGCTGAGGGATAGGAGGTAGAGGGTGAGCGATAAGGGAACAGAGCTTGGGTAAGGAGCGAAGCTTTGCTCCAGCAAATTGTTTGCCTTGGCTCTTCTTGGAAGTACCTCTGTCAAGCTCTGAAGCAGAAACATTGACCCTGTACCTGCCGCTGAATTTGGGCATCGCAGCCTTTGCCCTGAGGAATTCCTCTTCTGCAATGTAGCCAAAGAGAAGGAGGTGTGTGGGTATCAGGACACATGGCACCGCTATGATTTGGGGATGCACAGTCAGGTGGCTGAACAATTGTTTCATGTAGGTGTGCTGGTTATTTGTCTGCAAGGATCTAGCAGTGCAAGTTGTGCTAAAAAGTTATGCTTGTGATGATTTGCCTTTTCTTTGGATGTTTCCTTGGTGTAATGTTGGAAAATATGTCTCTTCCTGGCCTTCCCTTCTTTATTTTTGGGACTTCCAGAGGTTTTCAAAGAGAGCTTATTGTAGCAATGCTTAGACTAGAAATTCAAAATAATATATATATAAGCAGGACTTTTTTTCTCATAGAACGCCCAGAACGGAGGTCCGGCACCTTTTTTGGATGGAGCCTTGTAGGGTAGGCAAGGCAGGTTGTATGATGTGTGTGAGTTTCGGCACCTTTTTTTTTTTTTAGAAAAAAAGCACTGTATATAAGAGAAAAAAAATAGGTTTGTACTGGTAGTCGCAATTTGAACAGAACAGGTTTTACGAAAAATACTTGCAGAGGCTTTTCACTTTTTGTCACTTCTTTTCAAACAAGGTTCATTGTTATTATCTCTTTTATGCTTGTCTGTAAATTGAAACATTTTGACTGTTCAGGAGCTCTAAATTGGGACTGTTGATCTGAGGAAAAAATAAAACAATCTCTTCCAATTGCTTACACAGGCTTTTTTTAAAAACCTAAATTGGTGAACAATGATTTAACATTAAAAAATTCAGGGTAACAATGTTTTCTTTTTAACTGGCCCTATACATATGCCTTTTAAAAGCTTGAAAAATTACAGCAGGGAATGAATGGTCTTATTTGACCTTTAAAAGCATAGGAGTAGTACCAGAAAACAAAACTGATAACTCTGGAAAGGAAAGAGAGTGGTTGCAAAATATTTCCTACACTCTTTCTCTTTTCTATAAATACTAATTAATCAAAACTTAAATTTAAAAGTTGAAATGGATAGAACCTCAGTAGAAGAAAATATAATTTTCATAAGAGCCATTGCATGCTAAAAATTGCAGCAATTATGTCACTAATCCAAACTTTAGACATCATAAGAGAAGCGCTGTATTAGTCTAAGGTGGAGGAGTCTGGTAGCACCTTTCTGACTAACCAATGTTATTGCAAGCTTTATTACAAGCCGTAACTCCCTTCACTGGATTCATGCAGCGGCCAAACTGATGTAGGATTTAAATTGGAGTGAGGTGTGGAGAGGTTGGGATGGAAGAGAGGGAAAAATAGGTTGATGATACACAATCTGTCTTCCTTCTCTTTCATTAGTCAGAAAAGGTGGTACCAGATTCCTTCTAACCCAAACTGTAGAGATTTAATTTCTGAGAATAATGTTAACTCCAGAATAAAGGGGAAATGATAAAGAAATAACTATTTATTTTTAAGTGTCAGAAATTGCATGAATACATTTTTCATAAAGTTAAATGCAGTTTTTAAAAATAGCCATCAAATTGTGTCAAAAAACTTTTGTAGTTGTTGGGTTATTAACAGCCAGAAAGGAGAGTATGCAAAAAGGAGACCTACTATCCGGACTCTCCATTTTTAAATAGTAACATAGTTAATTAATACACTGCTCTGCTATTGCAGCAACCATATTATTGGGTGTGTGTGTGTTAATATCCTATTCTACTGCAAACATCTACAAGATTCTTCTAAAAAAAAACAAACCAGTTTCTAGTGAGCTTGCCTGAAGTTGCAGATCCAACAACTGCTCAAATGTTCATCTCTATTAATCCATCTCTACCTCATTGGTGTTATATTTAGCTCTCACTGTGAAGTCTACTTCACAAAGGAGAGTAGCTTTCCCTCTACTTTACCAAGAATTGGAATATACAGTTAGGATCTTTGAGACTTTTGAATATTCTTTTGGATATTCAAAATGTAGTATATTTTAAGACTTTCTTTTAGGGTCATGTGATTGCTATTTGTCACTTTCCTGGGTGCCTTGCAATAAGCAAAATCAATGGGGGAAGCTGGTTTTGCTAAACTACTTTGTGATTCACTTAACAGCTGCAGTGATTCACTTAACCATGACAAAAAGATAATAAAATTGGGCTTAACAACAGTCACAACAGAAATTCTGGTCCCAGTTGTGGTTGTAAGTCAAGGACTACTGGCATTATTTCTTCTTAAAACAGGTAGACCTCACTAATCAACTGCATTGTGCAATGAATCATTTGACGTCACTATGCTGAAAAAAATAACTTTGCAATTAAGTCATGCTTTTACAACCTTCCCAGCATTTTTCTCTCAATCCTGTGCTCATCATTACATCAGTTTGTACATTTTGTTCTGTGCCTGACTCATTTTTTTCCTCTCAAAAACGGGAGAGATTGTGTAAACAAGCAATCACTGAAGAGGAAGGGATTGCAAGAGAGTAAGCAGGCATACAAAGGGAAACAAACATTGAAAGAAATGTGCTAGTGCCAGTTGTTTGCCTAGCACAGGGCTTTTCAACCTTTTCACCCATTGTACCACTTTTAGAATATGGCAACATCCGAGTACCACCAGTCGCCTAGCAAGGTGTCAAAAACTTGATGACCAAGAAAAAAAAAGGAAAAAAGTGATAAAGTACAGATAGCCCTCGACTTACAACAGTTCGCTTAGTGACTGTTCGAAGTTACAATGGCACTGAAAAAAGTGCCCCCCAAGCCACAGCCGAGCAAGACACCTGCCTGCCCACCCAGCGGCGCTCTTCCTCCTGTCCGAGGTTTTCATTGTTGTGAGCATTTCTGTTGAGGATTGGCAGCGGGGATGGGGTGGTGTGATGTCTGGTTTTTATTTCCCCCCCCCGTCTACTGGGTGGTTGCAGCAGGTTTTGGTCACTTCACATAACCCTGGGACACTGTGACCATCATAAATATGAATCAGTTGCCAAGCATCTGAGTGTAAATCACAAGACCCTGGAGATGCTGCAACATTCCAGCTGATTGGCGCTTCTTCTGGGCTCAGCAGAAGTGCCAGGATCTGTGCTGGTTTCCAGCTGATCGGCATTTCTTCAGGGCTCAGCAGAAGCACCAGGATTAGCACCGAGCTCCAGCTGGAGCCTGGTGCTGATCCTGGCACTTCCACTCAGCCCTAATAGCCCCGAAGAAGCGCCGATCAGCTGGAAAGCGGTACTGATCCTGGCGCTTCCACTGAGCCCTGACAGCCCTGCAGCTCCAGCCATCTCTTGCTCAGGCTTGTGCGGTGCTGCCACGGGTTCAGCTCATTCCCCTCCCCCACTACCACTTTTTTTTTAACTTTTTATTTATAAAACAATTAAAAAAAAACATTGGATTTGACGTGACATTCCAGTATATACATTCTTATCAGATTATACCATATTTTACAATCAATTCATTATCTCTACATATACATTAAATTTTATATACATTATCTATTCTAAAGTAACATACATTTCTATCTTATCATTCGTCTTTAATCCCAG
>NW_015386419.1:610049-611142 GCF_001527695.2 Protobothrops mucrosquamatus
CCTTCCGAATTATTCTATTTAGTACCTCCAGGGATAATATAAACAGTAGTGGAGATAGTGGGCAACCTTGCCTTGTGCCTTTTTGAATTTGGAAGTTTTTAGTAGTTTCTCCGTTAATTATCACTTTAGCTACCTGTTTGGAATAAATCGCTTTGAACATATTTATGAAGTTCTCCCCAAAATCCATGTATTCCAATTGCGGACCTGCGCCTCTTCCACCGAGCCCTGAAAACTCATCTGTTCCATGCGGCCGGCCTGGCGTAGTTTTGATTGGGTTTTGTTAGGGGTTTTATATTTTAGAGCAGGCTTTTATGTAATATTTACTGTGATTTTTATTATTGCCTGTTCACCGCCCTGAGTCCCGTAAGGGAGATAGGGCGGTATATAAATTTAAATAATAAATAATAAATAAATAAATAAACTAGTTAACATGTTCAGGACTCTCTCCTACCTTATTTGGATGTTATCAAACCTTGTCATTATGTCTTGCCATGTCCTTGGTACATTCATAACTGTATGGAGAGAATGAGGAAAGTTTCATCTTGTGAAGTATTATGCTAACATATATGCTGAATAGAAAGTGTGCTATCATATAATCTTATTTAATTTCTCTGTGCATATATTTTCTCCCATGGAAGTACCATCCAAGCTGACTATTATTTGCCAAAGATATTACAGTAACTGAATAAACATTTCTCCAGCAAAGCTAACTGAAACTAAAAAAAATAAATCTATAAAGGTAATAAAGACCTCTTTTCTCTTGTATGTACTTAAAAAATAACATGTGAAAATCCTTATAAATATTGCATCAGCTTCTATGGTAAAGTCATTTGGATAACACGTAGCTACAACTTTACATTCTGGAATCATTTAGATTATATAATTTTTGTAGCGCATTGCTTAGCTAAGGTGGCAGGGAATTATACAAGTTAAAATTCAATATATATCCCCAATATGGGTAAAATTGCTTCAAATGAGTATGAAGAATCAACCTGTCATACTAAGTCTATAACTCCCAAATCAGGTGCAATGAACTATATTGTTAGGATGTACACTACCAGGCGGGTCTCTCATGATGGACAAGTCATAAACC
>NW_015386419.1:611528-617885 GCF_001527695.2 Protobothrops mucrosquamatus
CCCTCCAAACATCCTGAATGTTGAACTCCTCTGCCATTTCTAAGAAAGTACTAGGTAATGTTGGTCTAATTCCTTTTCTAATCTTATCACTTTTATAATCCAATTGTCTGTCCTTGATCGCATTGAAGTCTCCCACTATACAAAAATTATCATAATCAAATTCACTAATAATGCTATGTAATTTTTTATAAAATTGTTTTTGGCCTTCGTTAGGAGCATAGATTCCCACCAAAGCTATTTTTATTTTGTTCAAAATTACTTCTATTATTAAAATTCTACCATCTTCATCATTGTATATATGTTTTGTTGGGATTTCCTCATTAATGTATGCTACTACTCCTGCTTTTCTTTGTTGTGAGAGCGCTGCGAACATTTTCCCCAATTTAGAGCAATTTAATAAATGTTGGTGTTGTTTTTTAATATGCACTTCTTGCAATATTATTATGTCTAAATTCATCTTACCCAATTTATTTACTTAAAGTAACTAAAGAGGTTAGATCAATAAGGATGCCAGTGGAGAGAGAAGTACAAGCTAAAGAGTCTAGACCAAAAATAGTAACAAGATCTAAATATAGATAAAGAGGCAAAAGAAGGAATTGAGATTATATCTCTGAATGGTAATGGTCTTAATTCCCCAATGAAGAGGAAAAAATTCACTACCACTTTTCTAGGATGGTCGCGTACCACCTGCCAGGTGCCAATGTACCACAGGTGGTACCCGTACCACTAGTTGAAAAGCCCTGGCCTAGCACACTCAGTGCTGAGAGCCCAAAGTACACTAGACAAACAGCCAGTGCTAGCACATTTCAAGGTCTATTCGCTATTATGTGCCTGCTTACTCTCTTATAATCTCTTATAATCCTTCCTCAATGATGACTTGAAATACAAATATTAATTCCTTTCTTGCTAATTATCCCAGAATCAGGATAAGCATTCCAAAGAACAGGGATGTGGTGGGGTGGGAGGGGAAGAAAGCTGAAGTAAAATTATAAGTACACTCATAGTCAGGTGATTTTCCACAGTGACCAGGTCGATAGCGATCAACTTGCCAGTCCCAATTGTCATAAAACAAAGACAACTTGTAACTCCAAAATTTCAGAATTAAATTATTTCTCATAATCTTTATAATACAAACTTGGTTTACAATGCTATATTTTTATTGTAAATGGTCAACTAACCTTGATAACTGGCAGCATGTCAAGTCAAATAAACAAATAAACTACCTACTTCATGCTTTTAATTCCCCAACCAGCCATTGTATCTCCCAAATACTGCATAAAACATCTACTGTTTCCGAAACCTATATTCTCTCCTTTTAAAATAGTTAAAGAGAACTTTTCCTTATTTGCTTGTTTGTTATAGCGTTGCTGTTCTTCTGAAATAGATTTTGAAATAGCATCAAATGCTTTGTCGCAAAAGATGTCTGTCATACTCATTAAAACTACTGTTTTTTAAACTTGGCAACTTTAAAATCATCTTACAGTTGAAATCTACACATCTTAAAACTGCCAAACTTGAAAAACACTGAATTACTCTGTGCTCTATACCTCTATAGCTGATATATTATTGTTTACGAAAGATACCTGGTATTTACTTATGGCTTGGGGATGATGCCATCTGGGTGGCAATTCTCCGGCAGCAATTTCTTTCTTGGTTGTAGTTAATTTACTTGCATTGCTTTAGTTTTGATCTTTTATAAGATTCGGAGAATCTGTATTTTCACTAACTATTGGGATTTTGGTAGATTTACAGCATAATAAAGCATTCTTGTAATATCATTTTCCATGATTTAGGTTTGTCTAGATCAGTGGTGGCGAACCTATGGCACGGGTGCCAAAGGCGGCACTCAGAGCCCTCTCTGTTGGCACGCGCGCTGTCGGCCCAGTCCTAGGCCTTCAGCTGGGTTTTATAAAACCTTTTCGCTTTAGGCCTCCACCGTGTCCCAAAAAAAAGGGGGGTTCAATCAGTCAATTTCAACTTCTCGTGGGAAAAAAAAGATCTTGCAAAGTTGGAATTGATTGATTGAACTTTTTAGCCCACCCAGTCTGCCATTACCACTGCAGCCACGCCCACCCAATGGGCCATGCCCACCCAATTGGCCACACCCACCCGGCACTCGACGATGCATAAGTGGGTTTTGGGTTGCAGTCTGGGCACTCAGTCTCTAAAAGGTTTGCCATCACTGGTCTAGATCCTTTTCACTGTACTGTATATGTGTATTTGAGTGTGCATTTGTAAGATAATTTTTCTTAGGCCAGTGTATCTATATTAATGTTTAGTGCCTAGTGCCTAGCTATAGTTAAGCTATTACAAGCAAACTGCAGACATCTACAAATTATTGAAATTAGCTTGAATGAATTCTAGCTAATGGAAACCTTTTGGCTTAACCCTACTACCATAAAATAGCGGCTGATGCTTCACTGTGGCCAATACCAGTAAAACAAATTGCATTCTAACAATAGCAGGGCATAAGGAATACCAATTGCAAGGCTCACTTCCAGTTTAGTTGATCATAGTAAAGTGCAATCAAATCTACAAATGAACTACTTTATTAAGAAAAGAAATCATAGCCTGAAGTCAGAAAAGCCATGGATGTGGCTCTCAGCAATTCCAAAACTTGTGTCTCTTGTTGTGGTGGTGATTTCAAGTCAGCATAGATTCCTGGCAACTACATGGACAAAGTCTTTGCAGTTTTCTTGGCAATGTTTTGGAAGTGGTTTGCCGCTGGCTCTTTGAAAAGTTGTTACCAAATCATAAAATTCTTAATGTGACATGAAAGAATGAAATAAGATCCTGTTTTTTTCTATGTGTGTCATCCCAACTTTCAGGGGATTTTTAAGAATGGCTTCTTAGATGCAATTCAGAGCGTTTTTTTCTCTGTGTAATTGAAATGCCTTAGGTAGGAAGATGACTGATCAGGAATGCACCCAAATAGAGCATGCCAAATTAATATAATGAATATGATTAATAAGATTATCTTCTTGTGCTATTTGCAAAAAAACAAAAAACACCCTCATAGACTGTGAAACATTTTAATATAAGATTAATAGATCTGTCATTGTTTGTATCCCATTTGTATTTTTGGAAAAGGGAATATTCATAGTGGGCGTAGAGGATAATATTGTGCTTGGAAGCTAGTTCAGATGTTTGACTGATTATTGCACTACTTTGACCCCATTATCTTTCAGCCAATCCTGTTTTTGGGGATTGTTTTTAACATGAAATACAAAAAAGAATGTCTGTTACTCTAAGCTCCTTGGAGAAACAAACAATATTGATACAAACAACACACAGAGATCTTTTTTCATTTTCATAGCACCCTTTGCATTATTTTTAGAGGAATCTACTGGATAGGGAGGGGAAGGAAGAGAAATTGTACACCTCTATAAATGTAACATTTTCATGCAGTGAATAAAAAATATACAGCCTTCGGAAGTTACTAGTAGGATTTTGGCTTCTATGAAACATACTGTATAGAAAAACATTTGAACCATTCACCAACAATTCAGAATACAACATTTTAAAACCAAAATTGTTTTATGTTTCTGAATTTTCTAAATGTTGACTGGCATTTGTTAGGGATTCCATTTTCCCAACCAATATTTGGTATGAGGCAAACCTTAAAACATGCTTTTAAAATTTAATTTTGTTAAATCACCTCCTTTTTTCCGGGTGTCTTATTTCCAGCTCCTACTGTCTTTATACAGGTCCCCTGGCTTGTCAAAGCTGAAACAATCATTTTCCCATGAATCTTTGCTGAGTCCAGGAGGTCCTATTGAGACTTTGGATCTTGGGACTGATGAGAAAGTCTTTGTCATGCCACTTCATAGCAGTATAATTGGACGAAACTTCTGCTTTGAGGTAAATAAATAACAACAAATACAGTGGAAGACTGATATATAGTTTCTGATCTTCTCAGTCTTTTTATTCTTTCAATTTTATAAGAATAACCAATTTTGTTGCTTTAGATTTAACATAAGAAGGTTGTGGATTATCCAATGATCAAATGATCTTTATGTACATGAGATAACTGGTATCAGTTATTGAACAGAAATGAACACTTTCAGTTATTTTTCACTCTTAAGAAAACATTGCAGTGAGTGACTAAGAGAAGCAACAAGGAACTAGGACATTTCTTACTGGGCCGTTGTCAATTGATGGAGAGTTGTGTCACAGTTGGGCATGTTAGCAATGCAGCATCAGATAAGGAATTTATTTTCATGTTTTGATTATATCAATGAAGATTAATGGTCATCTGGTTAGCTTACCTTGATTTATGATTGCTTTTTGCAGTCTTTACTGGTGCATGCTTCCAAAATTTAACAAGTGTTTGTCCAACAGCATCTGCAACATATCACAGACGAGCTAATCTTGTGTATTCACATTCCCTTTCCCATCCCCCAAAGTTATTGGAGGCAGCTGAAGCACAACTTAATGTTTTTCTCCTCTGCCTGGATGCTTGTTTCCTTTCCTTAATGCTTTTTATGCTGCAACATCATCATCCCAGATTCAAAAACCTAGTAATTAAGAATAAATGGCCAACATTTTAGGAAATCATCTGGTCTTGGGCAACTTTTTTTCCAACTGAAATATTGAAACATTTTAGGTAGAAAGAAGGCATCTTGGGAGATTCAATGATTCCCTAAGATGTTTGCCTTTAAAAGGGGGGGGGGGAGAAATGATTATTTTGATGTATGACTCAATGACTGCTTCCAGTATCCTTCAAAACCACAGTTTTTCTGGACCACAGATTGGGAGTAATTGGCTTTGGTATTTAATATATTCAAGAGCTTTTCAACTAATTTCCTTAATACATTTTTTCAAAATATTTTTTCCTCCTTTGGTATTCTTAATGGGAAAAAAGAAATAATAGGTTTTCCATTTAGATAACTGAATTTGGGATGTATTTAAATATATATTTAATATAGAAACTATATACATGTGCACAAATACACATTGATGGAAAATCAAAGATCTTTTCCTGGTTGTCATGGAAATTGCCTAGCAGATGTGTTCCTTTCAGGGAAGCCAGAAAAATTGCAGTATACTTTTTATTGATATTTCATTCAGTACAATACCATAAAAGCTTCAGTTTTTCTAGTTTAAATACAATGAGTTAGGTGACAAACTTAGATTTATCTTTCATGGGAAGTGGCTCTCTCACAAAGACCAAAGAGCATTTAAATATAATTAATAATTTAAACAGTCATATTTTAGCAGTTCTCCAGTATGATGTTTCAGATTTCATAGAAACCAGATTATAGTCTTGCTACGGAATAACCTAGACCTAAACCTTATTAAGGGGAGTGTCAATTAATGAAAAAAAATTAGCATCATATTTAATGCAATCCTATGTTATATAGAATTCCCATGTTTCCCTTTTCAAACTTGTTCATTTTCTTATTTTCACTGCTTTCCATCTCTTTTAGTACCAAATTCAGATCATGTCCTTTTTCTGTAAAATAGAACACATGCTTTTTATAAGCAAATATAACTGTTTATAGGCTGGGCATCACTTTGGATTCACAAGACAAAAAGTGCTTTAGAGCACATGAGGGCAGACACATATCCTCTTTCGGTAATTCTTCAATCTATCCTTCCTGCTATATCTACAGAATCCCTGGAGAGACATATAGTAATTGATTTAAGAAGTTGCCAGTCAGTGTTACATGAGGGCTGATGTGGAGTCTAAGTACTTTTTTTCTCTTTAAATCTAAAGCACTTTACAGCCTTGTTAGATATAGCTTCAAATTGGAAAATAGAAATAAAAAATGATTTTGCAATAATGATAAAAATATTGCTTAGAAAACTTTTGATTTATGACTAACATTGCTATAAACTATAAAAAGCAGTTGTTTAAAATGTCTCTCAATGCTTTTTATTATTTTATAGGTAAATTTATTAATTTAATCATCCTTATAGGCTAAATTTCCATTTGAAAGCTGTACTCTTCAAGTTGGGAGGATTTGGTGAACATTTCAGCCACAATTAATAGATTTCAATCTAGATCATAATGTTTCTGACACTTGGAGCTTTGTAATACCCCAATGTGTTAACATAATCAATGTATTAGTATTCTGTTTAAATTTCCTTGTTAAGCTACTATGTTAGAAAGTATCTCTGCTGTTTCTTTTCATGCAACTACAATCTCAGCTGTAAGCTTAACTTGACTTTCTGTAATATGTTCTAGATATCTTGTTCCACTTATAGTAAATGCTTCAGTTGCACTTCTGCTACTGAAAGAGACGTCTGGATGGAGAACATACGGAGGGCTCTCCAGCCTAACAAGGTATAGTGTAAAATGCAACCTCAGAAAAGCGTCAATTGGAAAGTGCATCCTGATTAGTAGCTGGGGTA
>NW_015386419.1:617985-723080 GCF_001527695.2 Protobothrops mucrosquamatus
TAATAATAATAAAGTTGGAAGGGACCTTGGAGGTCATCTAGTCCAACCCCCTGCTCAGGCAGGAAACCCTATACCATTTCAGACAAATGGCTGTCCAGTCTCTTCTTAAAAACTTCCAGTGTTGGAGCATTCACCACTTCTGGAGGCAGGTTGTTCCACTGGTTAATTGTTCTAACTGTCAGGAAGTTTCTCCTTAGTTAGTTTGTTGATCAAAAAGTATGATAGATTGCATCTTTAACCTGTAAATATGTGACATTGTTATCACTGATTTTATTGTTCAGAGTACTTTGGGGAAATGATTGAAATTATTTGTGTGTATGTCTGTGTGTATCAATGCAGATTTAGAATCTATCACATTATGAAACTGTTCCTAATTGCTGGCCATTGTTGCCAATTTCAGTGTTTAATATATTAATGCCGAACATGACCATCTACTTTCTTCCAGGTGGACTTGGGAGCACTCTACTTTCATTACTCTTATACATGATTTATAATAGGAGAGACACAGAGGAGTGCTGACCTTGTTTAACTCTCTGGAATTTCACAGTATTTGTCAATGCCAATAGTTATAATATGCATCAGAACTTGCTTCTCTAGAAACTGGGGGGGGGGGGGGTTGCCAAACAACCATTACTTCTCCAAATGGTTTTGGATTACCATCCTGTCATTTCTGATCATTGAGAGATTTTAGTTTTAAAAAACCCTGAAAGATGACCTTCCTAATATACAAGGTGCTAGGTGAGGTCATTCTGGAAGAGGCACACAGTTGCCAAAAGGCACACTGGGGTGATGGCTTCCCAATATCTCAACAAGACTCCAAGATATTCTCCACCAACCCAAGTGACCTTTCTAAATTCTCAATTATATTATTTCCTATTCCTCTTTATCAATAGTAGGATAATCCTTTATGAATGATTACTACCTGAAAAAACAACTAACAGAGAATAATCTGAAACTTAATCCAGATTTAAAAATATAATATAGCTATGAAAGATAAGAACCACATAGAATAAACATTCTTTGTGATAAGTAAACCAAGTGCTTTTGTCTCCAGGATAATTGCCGACGAGATGAGAACCTGTTACGTCTTTGGATCATTGAAGCCAAAGGTTTGGCCCCGAAGAAGAAGTATTTCTGTGAAATATGTCTGGATGAAATATTAGTCGCCCGTACTACCAGTAAATCAAAATCTGACAATATTTTCTGGGGTGAACAGTTTGAGTTCGCTAGCCTTCCACCCACCTATCACATTACAGTCCACATCTATAAGGACACTGAAAAGAGAAAGAAAAACTTTAAGAATAATTATATTGGTCTGGTCAGCATTCCCATAGCTACTGTAACCGGTCGACAGTTTGTGGAAAAGTGGTACACCATCAGCACTCCCACAGTCAATAAGGGGAAGTCTGGTGTGCCATCCATCCGGATCAAGTCACGGTACCAGACCATCGTCGTCCTTCCTATGGAAAAATATAAAGAGTTTGCTGAATTTGTAACTAACAATTATACTGAATTATGCTCTGTTTTGGAACCAGTGATAAGTGTCAGAGACAAAGAGGAGATGGCCTGTGCTATGGTGCACATTCTTCAGAGCACTGGCAGAGCAAAGGTAAGAATATGCAGAACCACCACTCCCTTTGTTGGAGTAACCAACAG
Organism: Protobothrops mucrosquamatus; assembly: GCF_001527695.2. Classification (NCBI taxonomy): domain Eukaryota; kingdom Metazoa; phylum Chordata; class Lepidosauria; order Squamata; family Viperidae; genus Protobothrops; species Protobothrops mucrosquamatus. The sequence continues at coordinate 619,642 of NW_015386419.1, forward strand.
ACACTCCAAAAGCTACTTATGGCTGTTTTTCAAGGTTACAATAGCCTCACCACCTTGTGATCGCATGATCACATTTTGGGCACTTGGCAACCAGCTCATCTTTCTGGCCATTTGCGACATCTCATGGTCACATGACTATAATTTGTGATTTATTTTTTTTGCCAGTTGCCATGTTTACTTCCAGTTATGGGCAAAAACACATATATTGGAGAAAATTGATTTGCTTAATTACCATGGTGTTCACTTAATAATTGCCACATTTTTTTCCTGGTCTTGTCACATGATGCCTCAATTTATGATTGCAGCAACTAATGACCCTAATGATAGGCTCAATTATGGTGATCAGTCAAGGGCTACCTGTATTTCTATCCTTTTTTCTAATTGCCTGCTCAGTATCTTATAGATTAATTTATAGCCCTCAGATTAGCAAACTCAGAAAACAGACTCCTACCAAAAGATTAGTATCTGTTTTGATTCAGTGCCTATTTTGAATTGTGGGTCCAGCAGAAATAATTTTTAAGCATTTGCAGTGAGATGCAGAGCTCTTCGGATTCCACCTCCACCCCTCAACATCCTTTTTTCTCTGGTGCCACAGCCTCTCTTAGGGCCAGTTATGAACTTAGATTATGCATGTGTCTTTTACTTCTTTAGATATGTTGCACTTTGTTTGGAAATGAGAGAACATTCCTCTTCTGGAGGGTAAAATAGAGCCCATTGTTTCAAGTTTACTCTCAGGTTTGAGTTGTGTGGGCAAATCTCTGAAGGACAGTCTTAAGCAGGGCATAGTTCTTAAAAATAATCCTCAAAGAGCAGAATATAGAGAGTAAAATTTTACTAGAGACAATGTGAAACCATGTTTGTCTTTTTATGGCACTCGCCTTTGATTCCTAAAAGAAGATTTGTTTCTTTTTCCAGAGAGCTTGTGGTAAAATGTTTATTCTCCCAAGAGCTTTGTGAGAAAGGATAGGTTGACAGAGAGATGCCCCAAAGTTTATAGTGAAGCTAAGGGAGATTTTAATCTAAACTTCCCTGGTGTAAAACCAATATTCTATTATGCCACACTAACACAAGTGTATCCTGTTCAAACACTTCTTCTAGATTGCAATTCGTGCTTTCGGGATAGATTGATATGGCCATGTTTAGCCCAAGAAGCAAAAGAGAAATAAATGAGAAGAAAAATATAGTGGAAAATGTGTGTTTCTTGAATTAATGCTTAATATTCTCTGCGTATGTACAAGTTCTGTATTCTAGGCTCCCCACTTCCTCTAACATTCTGTGTTCTTCTCCCCTTCACTTCCCAAGGCACTCCTTTTTGCCAGTTTTCTCTATGTCCACAGTTTCCAGAAAATTATATTCTTTTTTTTAAGTATTTTATTAATTTTCAATTATTACAATTCATTATGCTTAATGAACGTGTTGTCTGAGTTAATTTTTTGCTTAGTAATAAAAGTTAAATACTTGCTCTCTATCTCGCTTTTCCAGCCATTGATAAAATAAGTTCCATGTTTGAGAATATTCTGTGTCTTCTTTTTCTTTGATTCTCAATGTAAGTCTTTCCATTTCAGCACAGTCCAGTATTTTCTTGATTACCTCTTCATCCAATGGTGTTTTTTCATTTTTCCAATGCTGTGCAAATACAATCCTCACTGCTGTTAATACATGTAATGTTAAATATATATTTTGTTTATACCTAATAAAAAAGTTCAGGTTTAAAATCTACGTGTTTCCCTAACATCTTTTCTAACCAAGTATGTATTTTTGTTCTAAATGTTTTTGCTTTAATACATGTCCACCAGAGGTGATAATATGTACCAGGTTTTTTATTACATTTCTAGCATTTACTAGACATATTTTTAAACATTTTATAGATGGAAGATGCCATCTATAAAACATTTTCTGTAAGTTTTCTTTATACGAAGTTGCCATTGTCAATTTATAGCTTTTTCCCCAAAGATTTTGCCATTTCTCTAATACTATATTGTATTCAAAAATTTTTGCCCATATTATCATTGTTTCTTTCACTTGTTCATCTTCCATTTTCAAATTTAATAAAAAGTTATACAATTTCTTAATCAGTTTTTCATCAGAAGTCAACAATACCTGATCAAACATTGTCTGGTCTTTGTAAAAACCATATATTTTAACACCTTTATCATACCTCTATTGCATTGGCAGTCAAAGCCACCATGATAAGTCAATACCCTGATCTTCTAACTCTTGTTTAGATTTTAATTTCCCATCTGTATTCAGAATATCCTTATATGTTAGAATTTTCTCAAATTTAACTAGCTTTGGGTGAACGGATGCTTCCATCGTTGATAGAGCCATCCTGGGATTTTCGTATAGATTTTTGGTTTTATCTTTTCTCCTACAAATAATAATGCGTTTCTTATGTAGTGGTTTTGGAAATATCTATGGCTTTTATTCTTTTCATACCATAAAAATGCGTGCCATCCAAGTTGCAAGTCATGTCCTTCTAAATATAACAACCTTTTGTTTCTAAGGGTTATCCATTCTTTTAACCATGTTAGAGCACATGCTTGGTAGTATAAGACCCAATCCGGTAGTCCAAATCCTCCGTTTTCTTTAGCTTCTTGTAGCATTTTCAGTTTGATTCTGGCTTTCCTTCCTTGCCAAATAAATTTCAAGATCAGTGTATTCACATAACCAAAAAACCTTTTCTCTATTTTTATATGTACTGTTTGAAATAAAAAAGGAATTTTGATAAAATATTCATTTTCACAGCAGCTATTCTTCCTAATGTTGATAGATGTAAGTTTTTCCATTTTTCCAAATCTAATTTTGTTTGATTTAGTAATTTTATATAATTATCTTCTTTTATCATTGCACATCTTGCTGTTAAGTATATTCCCAAATATTTAACTTTCTTAACTATTTGTAAGTATTTTTTCTGACAGGTTTTTTTTTTTTGCTTATCTGTAAGGTTTATAACTATAACTTTGGTTTTTTCTCTGTTTATTTTCAATCCTGCTATTTCTCCAAATTCTTTTATCCTTTTTAATAATTTAAAAGTTATCTCCAACAGTTCTTTTAAAATGAATACCAGGTCATCCGCAAATGCTCGTAGTTATAGCTTTTATCTTTTATCTCCATTCCTTTGATTTCCAGATCTTGTCTGATATTTCTGTTGAGAACTTCCAAAGTTAGTATAAATAGCAGTGGGGATAGTGGACATCCTTGTCTTGTGCCTTTCTTTATATTAAAGTTCTCTGTAGAGTCCCCATTGACAATTACTTTTGCTGTTTGTTTATCATATATTAATGATCTTTATAAACTTTTCTCTAAAGTCCATCCAGTTTAGTTGTTGTATCATAAATTGCCAACTTACATTGTCAAAAGCTTTTTGAGCATTTAAGAAAATTAGTGCCATTAGTTTTCCTGGGTGCATTTCATAGTATTCCAATGTATCTAAAATAATCCTTAAGTTATTTTTTATTTTGTCTTTTTGGTAAAAATCCATTTTGGTCTGGATGAATAAATTCCGTCAAAAATCTTTTCAGTCTCTCTGCTATTATTGAAGCAAAGATTTTGTAATCCATGTTTAGTAGTGATATTTTTTATCTGGGTCAAATCTGGGTCCTCTTTTGGTATTAAAGTAATATTTGTTTCTCTCCATGTGTTTGGTAATTTAGCCTCTAGTAATACCTCATTGCAAATTTCTTTCATTGGTGAGCTTAATGTATCTTGTAAACATTTATAGAACTCTGTAGGTAGCCCGTCTGGTCCCAGGGTTTTATCTTTAACTACTTTTTTATTGCAGCATTTGAAAATTGTAAACCACCCTTCTCATCTTGCAATTTATTTATCAGTTTCTTCTCTCTTTCTTTTTTCAGTTTATAAGCCAGCCATCTTCCCAGCTTATTTGCATTTTCAAAAAAGTTTTGTTTTGCCTTTTTAATTTGTTGAGCCAATTCCTCTGACTATTAAATTTAGTTTATGTTTTATTGTCTCCATTTGTCTTTTCACAGCTTTCTTTTGTGGATATATCTGTAATTCTAACTCCAATTTCTTAAAATCTGGTTGGCGTTGTGGTGATACAGGCGAGGGAAAGCGGAACTCAGCTTCCTAAGGCTGATTCCTACCTGTAGATAGGAATAGTAACCTCTTGAGATACAAGGTTGCTGCTTCTTCCAGGGCCAAACAGAGAAAACTGGCTATCAGTAGATCAGGTTCAAAAATTCAATTTAGCAATTATTTTATTATTCAACATCCAACCAGTACTGGAGGCTACTTTTCCAGAATAGGAAAGACTGGATGCAGGCTGTCTTTGCTAATTACTCACAATTCCTATGGAGGTTGTTGTCAACAAGCTGTTAAAGAGCAAAGTAGGCACAAAATACAGATAGCAAACTCGGACAGGAGGCACCAGTCTGAGTCACTCTGAGTTTACAAAGATAAAAAAAAAGTATGGGCAGATCCTCTGTTGTAACACACCAAAGATGTTTTTTAAAGTTGTTTCTCCATGCAGATATAACGGGGTACTCTTGCAGTTGTCTCCGTTAAACATATATATCTCATGAATTCACATATGAAAAACATCAATCCCAAAGTAGAAAGGAGTAACCACCACAGAGAGAATGTAACATCTTCTTCAACCACTCCCACCCCTCTATCCTACTGTGTTCTCAAGTGGGTAAACTGTGCTTGTCTTGGCGTGGGATTAGATTAAAGTTTAGAATGTGTAAATTGGTACATGGGATCACGTAGCTTGCTAACTGCTATGTTGTACATTGTCTCCTCATTTTAAATTCTTTTTATTAAGTTTGTTGTTAAGTTTTCACTAATGAAAAGTAAGGCTTTTTCTGTTCTCTAATGAACTTTGTCTCATGACCTTTCCTCTGCATAGTCTTAATTATTCCATACATTGCAGCCAATAGCAACCAAAGCCCATCAGGTTCCACAATCAGATCCTGCCCTGTAGCATATTGTCTGCTATGTGACTTATCCATGGAACACCCTTCTTCTCAGGAGTCATTCCAAAGTAGGACTAAGAAGAGCTGTTTAGTCAGTAATCTCTCATGGCTATTGGCCAAGGCTGTATCCCTCTGGCAATCAAAGCAGAAATGCCTGCAGAGGCACAGAGCCTTGTGGCTGGATGGGAGGGGGCAATCCTACAGCAGGCTAGTTGGAGCCCTGCAGGCCACCAACCTCCTTCAGGTTCTTCCTCCCGTGTAAAATAGAATATTTGCTAGGCTTATTCTGTTTTTCGCCAGAAAGCACTATTTTTCTATTAGTTTGATGTGGTTTTAGCCTGTCTCAGCAGCAGGCTGGCCCCAAGGTGGAGGCTTTATTGAAGGATATATTCTTCTTCACAAAGAGAAAACGGCTCAGCTGGAGTGAGTGGACTTCATATATGAGGCCTAAGTGAAGTATATCTGTACGGGTCTGGATGGGGAGGAACAGACTCAGACTCAACCCTTCCAAGACCGAGTGGCTGTGGTTGCCGGCGCCCCGGCATAGTCAGCTGATTCCATCGCTGTCTATAGGGGGCGAAACTTTGGCCCCCTCAGAGAGGGCGCGCAACTTGGGTGTCCTCCTGGATCCACGGCTGACACTGGAAGATCATTTGTCGGCNGGACTGACCTAGGGTGAATTTTAAATAGGGATAATTTTTAATGATTTTTAATAAGAGACACAGCTACAAATATTTGGTTTTAATTGGCTTTTATTGGGGAAATGTGCTATGTTGTTTTAATATGCTGTGAGCCGCCCTGAGTCCCGTGGGGAGAAGGGCGGCATATAAGTCTTAAAAATAAATAAATAAATAAATAAATCTTGCTTATCAAAAAAGAATATTTGAGGCAAATTGTTCAATTGAATACATCTAACAGTCTCTAAATACCTTAGATTCCCTAATAGGAGGTACTGTCACTCTTTCAGCATTTTTACTTTTTTGTTGAGTCAGTCGTTTTAGCCATCCGGCATATTCTACCCAACCTCTGTCCATAGAGTACACCTATCATTATATACATCATTTTTTTTCTCACCTTTTTTCCTTTCAGGACTTCTTGACTGATCTGGTGATGTCTGAAGTGGATCGCTGTGGGGACCATGATGAGTTGATCTTCAGAGAAAATACACTTGCCACCAAATCCATTGAGGAATATCTCAAGTTGGTGGGACAGAAGTACCTGCAAGATGCACTAGGTATAGAAACATTTCTCTATGATTACATTTGTTATTTCTTATTTTAAAAGTTCATTATGAATCCATTAAGGGAGAAGAGGTGGTCCCAGTTGCTGAGTCGTCATTGGGTCAGAGAAATTAGTTAAAGTAGCCCAATCCAAATATTTGGATGTGGGATGAAATACAGTATCTGCTGTAGTTTCTAACAAATTTGAGAATGTTAGATTCCTTTGAGAAGCAGAATGTTTTCATTATTCACATTATTCAGCCATGCAATATATGTGGCTTTTAATGTAGATAAGAGTACCTTAATCTTGTTCTATTCCTAATGTGTCTTCCTGTTCTACTATTTTAATTCTAAGCCCCTTTATTATTCCTTTTTAGTACTGTTGAAAACTATAATAAATCCCTTTAACTCAAACTCATGAGAAATAACTTGGGTGATGCCTAATCTATAGAGAATAGATTAGGAGTAATTAATGTAGGCATCACATGCTTTCCTTGCCCTTCTCTTAACTGGATTCCTAGTGCTCATCTGTAAATTCTATATCCTGATATCCCATAGCCCTTCTAAATAAGTAATTCTCCGTTTTGTCCCAAATTGTGGACAAATACACCTTGCCGCACAGCAGTACTCGGGCTATCAACGCAGGCTTACAAATTGTCAACCCAGCAGCCTAACCATGTGAGTACACACCCCTTTTTTTTGTAAATTTTTTATTAATTTTTTTCGTACAATTCAATAGTACTTATTCAACAATGTGTTGTCTGAGTTTATCATTCACTAATACAAATTTAATTCCTAATCCTTTATTCTTTTCTCCTGCCATTGATAAAACAAGTCCCAAGTCTGATAGCATTGTTTCTTCTTTTTCTTTCAACCTCATAGTACGTCTGTCCATTTCTGCACAATCTAATATTTTTTTAATTATTTCTTCTTCTGATGGTAATTCTTCCTTTTTCCAATATTGTGCAAATATGATTCTTGCCGCTGTTATCACATGTAAAATCAAATATATAATTTTGTTTATCAATCTTTTCTGGCATAATACCTAATAAAAAAAATTCAAGTTTAAAATCTACATGTTTTCCCAACATCTTTTCTAGCCAAGTATATATTTGTTTCAACACATGTCCACCATACATGATAATAAGTACCTGACTTATGTTTACATTTCCAACATCTATCTGACATATTTTAAAACATTTTTGCCAATCTTGCTAGTGGCAAGTGCCATCTATAAAACATTTTATATAAATTTTCTTTATAAAAAGCAGCCATTGTCAGTTTATAATTTCTTTCCCACAAGTTTTGCCATTTTTCTAATTCTATGTTATATCCAAAGTTCTTTGCCCATGTTATCGTTGTTTCTTTAACTTGTTCATCTTCCATTTTCAAATTCAATAAAAATGTATAGATTTTCTTAATTTGTTTCTCATCAGAGGTTAATAATGTCTGATCAAACAAAGTCTGCTCTTTATAAAATCCATACAGTTTGACATCTTTATCATATCTAACTTGCATTAATAGGTATGTCCATCATGCTAGATCTACACCCTGATTTTCCATCTCTTGCTTAGATTTTAAATTCCCTTCAGAATTTAGAATATCTCTATATGTCCATATTTTCTCAAAGTTAACTAAATTTGGATATATAAATGCTTCCATTGTTGAAAGCCATCCTTGTATTTTCAAATATATTTTACATTTTATTTTTCCCCATGTTAATAGTAATGCATTTCTTATGTAGAGGTTCTGAAAGTACTTATGCATTTTATTTTTCCCATACCATAAAAAGGCATGCCAGCCAAATTGTAAGTCATGTCCCTCCAAATATAACAACCTTTTGTTTCTGAGAGTTATCCATTCTTTTACCCATGTTAATACAGATGCTTGATAATATAAAACCCACTCTGGCAAGCCAAACCCTCCATTTTCCTTAGCTTCTTGTAGCATTTTCAATTTAATTCTAGCTTTCTTTCCTTGCCAAATAAATTTCAAATTAATGAATTTAAGTCTTCAAAAAAAAATTCTCTAGTTTTACAGGTATTGTTTGAAATAGAAACAGTATACTTGGTAGTATATTCATTTTCACCGTAGCAATTCTTCCTAACGTCAACAATTGCAAGTTTTTCCATTTTTCCAGGTCTTATTTGGTTCAATATTTTTATATAGTTATCTTCTTTTATCATTGAACATCTTGCTGTTAAATATATTCCCATATATTCAACCTTTTTAACTATTTGTAGTTCTATTTTTTCTGATATTTGTTGTTTTTTTTTGCTTATCTGTGAGATTTTTAATTATCACTTTAATTTTTTCTGTTTATTTTCAGACCTGCTATCTCTCCATACTGTTCTATCTTTTCCGATAATTTAGGAATCATCTCTAAAGGTTCTTCTAAAATAAATACCAAGTCATCTGCAAATGTTTGCAATTTATAAGTTTCACCTTTTATTTCTAGTCTTTTAATTTCTGTATCTTATCTAATATTTCTGTTAAAACTTCCAACATTAAGATAAATAATAATGGAGATACTGGACATCCTTGTCTTGTACCTTTTCTTATCTCAAAATTCTCTGTGTAATCTCCGTTCACAATCACTTTTGCTGGTTGTTTATGGTATATTGTTTCAATCATATTTATAAAGTTTTGTCCAAAGTCCATTATTTTGTTCAGTCATAAATTGCCAGGAAACATTATCAAACGCCTTTTGGACATCTAAAAATATTAGTGCCAATTGTTTCCCTGGATGCAGTTCATAGTATTCCAATATGTCCATTATAACTCTTAGATTATTTTTAATTTGTCTCTTTGGTAAAAATCCATTTTGATCTGGATGTATAAATTCATTTAAAAATCTTTTCAGTCTCTCTGTTGTTATTGAAATAAAAATTTTATAATCCACATTTAGTAATGATATCGGTCTATAATTTTTTATCTGCGTCAAATCTGAATCTTCTTTTAGTATTAAAGTAATATTTGCTTCTGTCCATATACTTGGAAATTTAGCTTCCAACAAAAGTTCATTACACACATCTTTCAACAGTGCACTTAATGTGTCTTGTAGGCATTTATATAACTTTGTTGGTAGCCCATCTGATCCCGGTGTTTTTTCATTTTTTTGTCTTCTTATAGCCTCTGTTAATTTCATCATTGTTATTTTTTCATTTAACATGATTTTAAAGTTTTTTGAAATTTTTGGTAAATTATTCTTCTCCAGATATTGAATTGTTTTCTCCCGTGAAATTTCTTCTATATCAGTGATGGCGAACCTTTTAGAGACCGAGTGCCCAAACTTCAACCCAAAACCCATTTATGTATTGCCGGGTGCCGGGTGGGCGTGGCTGATGGGTGGGTGTGACCCGCTGGGTGGGCGTGGCTACAGTGGTCATGGCAGACGGGTGGGCATGGCCAGGGTGGGCATGGCCAGCTCAATGTTGCTCCTGGGGAGAGACGCCTATGGGGGCCAGGCAGGGTTGGGGGAGATCCAGGGGTCTCTGGCGGGTGGGGCGGTGGGCAGGAGGCTGGTTCTGCAGGCGGAGGCGAGGCAGGGCAGGGGTGCCATGTCGCAGGGCAAGGCAAGGCAGGGGCTGGGGCAGCTGCTGCCTGACACCATTGGCCCCCGCAAACAAAGGCCAGCAAGCGCATGGGTGCTGGGATGTATCCGGCCACGTGGGACCTCGGCAAGTTAGTGGGTGGCTAGTTGAAGAGGACGGTTGCCATCTGCAGGGCATGGCACGCATGCCCACAGAGAGGACTCCGAGTGCCACCTCTGGCACGGGTGCCATAGGTTCGCCACCACTGTTCTACAGTATATCATATAGTTTCTCATAGTATTCTTTAATTATCTTTTTTATTTCTTGATTTTTAATTTGTAAAGAGTCTTTTTCATCTACTAAATTATTTATCATTTTTTTCTCCTTCTGTTTTCTAAATTTATAGGCTAACCATCTTCTGGGTTTGTTTGCATTTTCAAAAAAATTGTTTTGCTCTTTTAACTTGCTGCCAATTTTTCTGATTCCATTAAATTTAATTTATGTTTTATTATTTCCATTTGTTTTTTCAGTATTTTCTTTTGTAGATTTATTTGTAGTTCTAATTCTAGTTTTTTAAATTCCTCTCTTAATAGTATATATTGTTGTTGTTTTTTGTTTTTTTGTCATATATGTTATAGCTATACCTCTAAAGTATGACTGTATCCCATACATTTTGTAGTTTTGTATCTTCTTTTGTGTTTTCTTTAAAAAAGAACTCCATTTCTCTTGTTGCTAATTCATTGCTTATTTTAAGATGGATTGATTCAATGTTCATTTTAATTTTTTTTATATTCCTTTCCATGTCATTTTTAAAGGATTATGATCTGCCCATGTACCTAATTCTATCTCAATCTCCTGCATATTGGTCCTTAATTCAGGTGTCATCCAAATCGTGTCAATTCTGGACCAAGATTTGTGACTATTTGAATATAATGTATATTGTAATTTTTTCGGATTAGTTTCTCTCTAAATATCTTCTATCCCAATTTCCTCTATCATATGCCTTAGGAGGCCATTCCCTCCTATCCTCAGTTCTGTGTCCATTGGAGCATAGCCCCCACATAGAGAGAAGGCTGAAGCAAAATCAGAGATGAGGAACTCTTCTTCTGCCATTACCTATTAATTATTCCATTATCATCTTCTAGCAGTAGAGCCATCCCCCATTATTTGAACATTGTCAATACTAGGGACAGGTAGTACGGTGTGGTCCTCAATGGAACCGCATCTACATGGAGGGAAGTGTGTAGTGCGGTGCCCCAGGGCTCTGTTCTAGGCTCAGTGCTCTTCAACATCTTCATCAACGATTTGGGCGAGGGGATAGATGGGGAACTTATCAAATTTGCAGACGACACCAAGCTGGCAGGAATAGCCAACACTCCAGAAGATAGGCTTAAGATACAGGAGGATCTGGACAGACTTGAACACTGGGAGCTATCTAACAAAATGAAATTCAATGGTGAAAAAAGTAAAGTTCTACATTTAGGCAAGAAAAACCAAATGTACAGGTATAGTATAGGTGGTACCTTGCTCAATAGTAGCAACTATGAGAGGGATCTCAGAGTCCTAGTGGACAATCACTTAGATATGAGCCAGCAGTGTGCTGCAGCTGCCAAAAAAGCCAACACAATGTTAGGCTGCATTAACAGAGGGATAGAATCAAGATCATGTGAAGTATTAATATCACTTTACAATGCCTTGGTAAGGTCACACTTGGAATACTACATCCAGTTTTGGTCACCACAATGTAAAAAAGATGTTGAGACTCTAGAAAGAGTATAGAGAAGAGCAATAAAGATGATTCGAGGACTGGAGGCTAAAACATATAAGGAACAGTTGCTGGAATTGGGTATGTCTAGTTTAATGAAGAGAAGTACGAGGGGGGACACGATAGCAGTGTTCCAATATCTCAGGGGCTGCCACAAAGAAGAGGGAGTCAAGCTATTCTCCAAAGCAGCTGAAGGCAGGACAAGAAGCACCGGATGGAAACTAATCAAGGAGAGAAGCAACGTAAAACTAAGGAGAAACCTAGAACTAAGGAGAAACTTCCTGACAGTTAGAACAATTAACCAGTGGAACAACCTGCCTCCAGAAGCGGTGAATGCTCCAACACTGGACGTTTTTAAGAAGAGACTGGACAGCCATTTGTCTGAAATGGTATAGGGTGTCCTGCCTGAGCAGGGGGTTGAACTAGATGACCTCCAAGGTCCCTTCCAACTTCTATTATTATTATTATTATTATTATTATTATTATTATTATTATTATTATTATTATTATTATTATTATTATTATTATTATTATTATTTGTTCTATCCTACATTCAAACAGAGTTATTTGACTTCACTTCGAATCAAAGAAGGGAAAAATTGTTTATGGAGATTTATGGAATATTAATGTCCTGACATAAATTGTTGTTATACAGAATAGGCTATATAATTGTTTGTTCTATCAAAATTATCTAGAAACCTTTTAAATATTTTTTTCTTGTGCCTTCTTCTTATTACCCAATTGTTAGGTGAATTTATCAAGGCATTATATGAGTCGGATGAGAACTGTGAAGTGGATCCCAGCAAAAGTCCACCTAATGAATTAGCTGATCACCAAGAAAATCTCAAAATGTGTTGTGAGCTAGCCTTCTGCAAAATTGTCAATACCTACTGGTGAGTGGATGAAGGATTATTTCTTGTCATTTACAGGAAATACTTGCTGAAACAATGCTAGAAAAACCAATTCAGTTTTTGGGGAAAAAAATAAGTATGAAGAGATATTTAGCAAAATGAAAGGCTGGTGGTTCAATGAGTCTCAAAGGTCTCAAGGCAGGTATCCCCAGACACCGCATTGCCTATCTGAAGGCAATTAAAAGTCATGATGCTACCTTCGATCTTCCCTTTCACTAGGAATGTAATGTTTTAATTGGGAAAAGTGAAGGATTCCATAGGCAAACTCAGCCAGCAGCTGTGTTTCTTCAAAGCCACTTAATAGGAATTAGACAAGGAGTGGTATGTGTTTCTTACGTCATTTTTTACACAATGCTGTATACTCAAGAGGAAATGAGACTATGCAATTGATTTTATAAATACAAAGAAACATGCATCTATTCATATTTTACCTGTTCTGACTCCTTGTAGAACAAAATACAGAATCTAAGGCAAATCGGAAGATGCATCTAGTAGTACTTGATGCGTCTCATTCTGTAGAATTTCTGTAGAAATTATAAGGGTCTGAGTAGCAAAAACTAGGCTACAGTTATGAAACATTTGCCATTAGATAGTGACAACACTGATGAACTGGAGTTGGACCTAGCCCAATAGCCCAGTCCCATCCACAGTGTATCAGCTTATTAGGAATGAAATTCGTGTCAGAGGAAGCATTAGTTCCCAAGCTCGTGAAAGTGATTATTAGTATTTATTGATAATTCTACCCTAGGTTTTTTTCCAAGTGTAGACAAGAAATACCCTTATCAGTGTGTTAATAAGTATAATATTGGAATTTCATAGCAAGAGAAGCAACTTCACTTGTTTATCCCAATGAGAATTTGCCAAATATTGTTATTTTTTTCAGTGTCTTTCCTCGGGAGCTGAAGGAGGTATTTGCATCATGGAAGCAGCAGTGCCTCAAACGGGGAAGGCAGGAGATCAGCGAACGCCTGATCAGTGCCTCACTTTTCCTCCGATTCCTTTGCCCAGCCATCATGTCTCCAAGTCTCTTCAACCTCATGCAGGAATACCCTGATGATAGTACCTCTCGTGCACTCACACTAATTGCAAAGGTTATCCAAAACTTAGCAAATTTTACAAGGCAAGTGATTTTTCATTATTTGTAAGGATCATTAAGGGATTTACTGTTATTTTATCATTGTGACGTGTGTTGTTTCATAGGAATGATTTGGCCTTATCTCTGTTCATAGTATATAGCAGACATGTCAAACACAAGGCCCAGAGGTCAGATGCGGCCCGCGAAGTGGTTTCATGTGGCCCGCAAAGCCATCCTGGAAACAGTGAGGGAACGGCCCCCACTGCCTTGGCCCTGTCCCAGGTCGGCCGGGAGCCAATGTACAATTTTGTGGTGGCCATCTATGCTGAAACGCATTCAATCTTAGCTCCACAAGGCCATCTGGAAACAGCAAGGAACCAGCCCCTGCTGTGTCAGCCCCACCCCCTGGGTGCATGCTGGGGAGGTGTCACCCTTTGTGAAGAAATGCACCATCGCTTGGAAGTGGCCAGCAAATGGCACTTGCCTACTTCACATATCTGGCTTGATTGGCTCCAGGGGAGGGGTTTCAGCAGGCAGTGAGGCTCCTCCAGTGGACCATGCCTTGGCACTTGCCCCGGTCCCACCCCCTTCTGCCAGAGACCCTTAGATCTGTCCCACTCCTGCCCAGGCCCCCACAGGCACCCTTGACGCGAACGATGTAAAGCTGGCCATGCCCACCCAATAGGCCACACCTACCCGGCCAGTAGGCCACACCCACCCGGCCCCCCAAGGGCAACCGCAATGCTGATGCGGCCCTCAATGAAATTGAGTTTGACACACCTGGTATGTGGAGACTTGTATGTGCTGAAATTCCATGTTCAGAAATGTACATCTCAAAGTTACATTTCTCTGTTTCAGATCAAAAAGCGATAAAAACATTATAAACAGAAGTTCCCTCTTAAATAATAGAATGTAGGATAGTGGAGCATAGAAGGCTTGGATCCCATCAGCCCAACTATTTTCTCTGGAAAGATGGTAGATGTGTTGCATCCCAGGCCAGTGTTTAGGGAAGAGGAAGCAACCTGTCCTTATTAGCCCCAGATACTGGTTAGCTTTCACTTGTGGCATTCATAATCCTGTGATTTGACGTTATGTGTAATTTGGATTTCACTTGCTACTATTACAGATTGGGGCCAAAGACGATAATTAAGATAATGATGTTATTAACAGATAGACTCATGTGCGGCTTTTCATTTTCAGTTCTAATTCTCAACAAATGAACTTTGTGAAGCCAAGAAACCTCTAAGGATATTTGGGGGGTGGGCAAAGAAGGGGAATACATGCCAGGTGTAACGACTGCTCTCTCACACTAACTTTGTCTCTCTATAATGACTATCTGCAACATTATTTAACTAGGTATTACATGTAGAAATTGCCACTCAGTCACAGAAATATTGTTTTGTGTCTGGGAATATTTGAAGCAACATTGTAGGATCACCATTTCCCTTGAAAACTTCCTGCCCAACTGCTGACCTTCTTTCTCCCCTCCCTCTGTTTTCCTCTCTCCCCAACTCAGATTTGGGAACAAAGAAGAATATATTACCTTTATGAATGCCTTTCTAGAGCATGAATGGGCAAATATGAAATCCTTCTTGGCAGAAATTTCTAATGAGGACACCATTTCTAATAAGCCAGGATTTGGAGGATACATAGATCTGGGAAAAGAGTTTGCTGTCTTGCATTCATTGCTGTGGGAAGTTGTCTGGGAACTGGACAAGGTAAATTAGTTTGAAGGCTGGGAAGGGCTGGCTAGGCACAACTTTTCCACAAACTGTTCCTGGGTAATGATTAAAGTTAACTTTAACTTTTTTTTTTAAGTAAGGGGTTATAACATCATCTATTTTTTAAAAAGAGTGTAGACCTAGCATTGGGAATCAGTAGAAAGACAGTAGTGAAATTTAATTGGCGCTGAACTTTCATCACTTTGGGCTTGGGTTAAACTGCATTTTTTAAAAATCCTAAATTCTAAAGCAAATGAAAGCACTTTTCCCATCACATCTGTCATTTATATTGCTTTAGAACAATTTTGTTTTGAAGAAAATTATGTTTGATTATCTTCTCCTAAAATAAAAGCCATACTCTAATAGTTTGGAGAGAGCCAGGTTGATGTAGTGGTTAAGGCACCAGGCTAGAAACTGGGAGATAGTGAGTCCTAGTCCTAATCTAGTCTAGTCTAATCTAATCCTGCCTTAGACACAAAGCCAACTGGATGACCTTGGGCCAAACACATTCTCTCATTCCTAGGAAGGAGGCAGTGGCAAATCACTTCTGAAATCATACTAAGAAAATTGCAGAATGCAGTCCAGGCAGTCACCAAGAGTCAACCGTATACATACATACATAACAGACATTCCTATATGGTGCTGCTTCCTTTCTTGAGAATCATCAGTGGTGACCAGGCAACGAGTTACTATCATCTATGGAGGGATCACTTGAGATCCAATCCAGGAAGTTATGGAGTACTTTTTGTCCAGTAGTTGTGATTATAAACAAATTATATGATTGTTCATTCCTGTTAGTATTTATAAGTCAAAATACGATTTAAATAGCTTTGTATATGTCCTTGCACTTCCTTGTGGTTTCTTTCAGTGCTCTTGCCAAATTGCTGGTCTCAGACTATAGCAGCATGCATTTAATTGACCACAATCTTTCCCCCACAGACAAAAATCCCTTTTTAGTTTTCTGGATTACACTTTAATTTAGTAGTGATTTTAGTATTACTCCATCTCACCCTGTGCCCTCTACCCTGGGCTTTGATTGCAGTTTGCTTTGCAGGATAGAAATGCATTAGGTTTATGAGCATTAACTTTTTATTTTGGAGGCTCAATTTTTAATTTCTATTTCCTTTTCTTTCCTCAATGTCTACTGCACCCTCTTTCATCACCACCATCCATTGGGTCATCGTGGTCCTGCTGCTCCATAACAATGCATTGTTTTTTTCCACTCCCACATATAAATGCCCATCTTGTTTTCTTACAACTTCCACTCATCCATCCACATTCATCATTGTTTAATTTAAAAAAAACAACCTCTGAAATGAATGCTACATTGCTTATTGATGAATCAGGGTGAAAATTCCTTCCTACAGGCCACAGTAGAAAAATTGGGTCCTTTGCCAGACATTCTCGCTGACATCGCAAGGGATACAACACACTCTCTGCCCATCCAGCAACAGCTGAGACGTTATCCAGATCATAATTCAAGCCCCAATGTCAGTCTCTCTTCTGGGCTGCAAAAAATATTTGAAGACCCATCTGACAGGTATGCATTGTCTGGCTATTGTTCACATTATGTGGAAGAAAGAGAGATGCACAATTTTGTTCAGCTTGATAGGAAAAATAAGAAGTAAAATTTAGAGTAATGCCCTAATTACATGAGTGGGGCTTTGCTGAAAGCAATAGTTTAGTTATGATAGTGCTTTATTCTCCTAACTGGATAATTGCTTTATTCAGCCCAGTATTTTTAATCCTACATATGCTTCTCCAAGTCAAAATCTTTATCCAGATTTGCTACCTGAGATCCTTTGGCAATAATAGGATGAGTTTTTCTACTGTATGTACAAACATGTACTCGTATCAATGTGAACTACAGCCTATCCTTTAAACTCAGAAACCGTATAAGAAAGAGTGTGTCTGTGTGTGTGTAAAGAGGAATAACATTCCAAATATGTTACCTATGACCTACAGTCTGAAGAGGAACAGTCCAAAATTCCACTGCCACAATTTAAGAATTACTGCAAACTGCCAATAAGTTTTAGTCACAGTTTAATTAATTAAACAGACACTGTTTAATCAAATATTGTACTGATAATGTAATAAGAGGAGCACTAGGAAGCAGTTAGCTTGTATGCAGAGATGGTGCTCTGCTGACAAGTAAAGAATTTATTTTCTTGTATTAAAAGTATTTAACATGGTATAATAGATAAGAATATTCTTGCTACTTCGTCACAGTAATCCTTAAGAACAAAAGTAGGCTGATTATATCTTCTTTCATGGATCAGACTTCATACTATTGTGCTTACTGTATTGGAGTTCTTATTTCACATCAAAGATGCTGCCTCATTTTCTCTAGATTTTTGTTAATGCAGGTTATGAATATTTATTGCTATGACAAATAAGGCCTCCCTGTTCATCATAAAAAAGACACATTATGACAAATTTGGGTTTTTATCTTACTTTATGTCAGGAGTCCCCAACCCCTGGGCCACCTCTGGGCCTTGAGTCATTTGGAAGCAGGCACACGCACATCCCCACTTATGTGAACAGTGGCCGAATGTATTTGTGTGCGCTCCATTTGCGCAAGTAGTGAGTGTGCGTGCCCTCCACTCACACAAATGGAGCTGCGTGCACACATGCTTGCCCGCTGCTTGTGTGGAACCATCCCCTCTCTTCCCCCCACCAGCCTACGATTGAGTAATGCAGGCATGTTGGGCAGACAGAACTTCTTTTGAATAATTACGGTTTTATCTTTTATGTGCTTTATACTTTTTATCCATACAAAAAAGATATACATCTGAAAGGAGTAATTTCTCCCCATTAGGGCCTTTTTACTTTATGCTTATGGGTGGAGCCGTTAATGGAAATACAAAACAAAAATAAGAGCAGTAGAATAAAGTTTTTATGATTCACCTGCAGCAACCAGAAAGACTGATGCAGGCTAAAATTATTAAGATTAGAATACTAAAACAAATGCATAGATTAGGCATTGCATTAAATGTTCATTTTCAGAACAATGTTGCTCTCTTAAGCAACCACCAACTTACCCCTTTCAACAATCATTGCTTCTGAATGGGAACCAAGATGACTTTTGGTTCCATTCCCGTACATAAATGACACCACTGCCCACCTAGGCTATTCCACTTCAGTGACTCATAATATGGAGATTTATATGGAACCCGAGAAATTGTTTAAGCAGAAATATGTGTGTGTGCATGCAAATAAGCAGATATAATGTTATGACCGTGATTGTTTGGATTCTTTCTCAGTGAGCTCAAGTCGAAGTCTGCCCCTCCAGCAAATGAAGAATATTTCAAAGGCAAATTGCTCTTGATGCAGCAGACATCATCCCGGAGTGTGACTTATTCTGATCAAGGGGACGAGACCAATCTGCCCAATGTCCGAAGCATATCGCTAATGAATCTCCAGGATCCCAATGTCACACCGTGTGAATCTGGATCCATGATGCACGAGGCCCCAGTACGTTTATCTGGCAGTCAGATTTCAGTCGTCCAGGTGGCAAGTATCAAGCAGCTCCACAGAACACCACAGACCGCCCCCCAAGTCAGGAGACCTCTTCACTCAGCATTAAACCAGCCAGGCATTCTTCAGGCTCTTTTTTTCCAGAATCCAGTTTATCATCTCAATAATTCTCCTCAGCCAATGCCTAAAGTGTCCATGGAATCAAGCCTGGATAACCTGAGTGTCACCAGTTCCCGAAGCCAGAATAGTGAAGACCTTAAACTTAGTGTACCCAGCAATAGCAGCATGGAGGATTATGCCAAACGCAGCACTCAGAATGAAGATTTTTCTGGGCAGGCCACCATGCTGGACAAACAAGCTTTGCCAGCTCGTCAGAGTTACACTGTCCAGGTCCAAATCCACAAAGCAGACCAAGCAGGACCCAGTGCAATGATCAGGTCACCCCACTCTCTTCCCCACAGTGCCTCTCTTCGAAGCACAGGCAGCATGTCTGTAGCATCTGCCACGATGGCAATGGAACCTCTTCAGGAGGGAAATCAATCCCGGCAGCAGTCTTCCTCCTCCCGAGAGAGTCCAGTTCCCAAAGTGCGAGCCATTCAGCGGCAGCAAACACAACCGGTAAGATAATCTGCTTTTAGACTGGACTGCCATCTGTCAGAGATGGTATAGGGTCTTCTGCTTGGGTGGGGGGGTTGGACTGGATGACCTATAAGAACCTTTCCAACTCAAGTTATTCTAATTCTAATTCTAGAAAAAAAATTCTAAATAGGAGACTACTGTTTCTTTCTTTAGGATACATATTTTGTGAGACATATGATCTGCAGTATTTTTGTGGTATGTTGGATAGGAGAAATAGGAAACTGCAACTGGCTTCTTTGGAATCATGAACAAGAGAGTTTGTGATGTAGACAGACAGACTTCTTCATACATGGTGCCATTAGCCATGGTTTTGCTACCCACAGTAGAATCTTTCCCATTTCCGTATTTTATTCCTTGCATGAAATGGCAGGCAACCTTTCGTAATCATAAAGTACTTTTTTCATAGCCTTGGTATTTGTGGCACTAACATTGGGATGGTGCCCAGAGAGTGACAAAGACCATTTGTAGTTTGGTATGCCTCTTCAGCCTCCATACTCTCTGTTCCTTGGACAGCAGCTGTTCAGTGGCACATGAATGGAGTTGTCTCTCCAGCAACAAGCAAAATAATCATACTATCTCATTCTAGGGCTTGATATTTGGCACATTTTCAAAAAAGATTGAAGGCATACGATATTTGGTGTACCTGTTTTATTTACACTTGTGGGTATGCACATATGTGCTTATATAAAAGGAAAAATAAGTTTATCAACTGGAAATACAGCATATAAAAGAATATAAGAGAATAGAGAAATGTTTTGATAAGATAAACACAGGCTTCAGAAATAGAGAAAGGAGGAAATGATATCATCTGTTTACTAGTTTACCACCATAATTACTGATTATGACATATATAATGTTCTTTGAATGATCAAATAGTCATTTTTAACAATTAAAATGGTTTCTTTTAATCCTCTCAGCCTTTCTAGGCAGTCAATTTTAATGCTAAGAAAAATAATCTTGAATGGATGGAAAATAATGTTGGTTTATATTTTATTTATATTCATTCATTTATTCGTTCATCATTTTTAAAGTGTGACTCTGGGTGGAATTAACTACAAAAGGTTAATAATGTAAAAACCAATCAATAGTTTAAAAAAACTATTACAAGTAGTCCTCGACTTATAACATTTCAGCCCCGAATTTTAATTGTAACTTGTTGGGTCATAAATCATGTGACTGGACCTGATTTTACATCTGCTTTTACAACTGTTAGTAAATGAGTCACTAGTGTTGTTAAATGAATCATGTGGTCATTAAGTAAAACATGTGGTTTTAAGTCCGAATCCAGCTTATCCACTGTGCACGAAACAACAAAAAGTCACAAAATATGATAATGTGACCATGGAATGCTGCAATCAGTTTTAAATATAAGCCAATTTCTAAGTACTTGAAATGTGATCACTTGACCACGGGGAGGGTGCAGTAGTTGTAACTTCAAGGACTATTCATAAATCAAGGACTACCTGTACAATTTTAAAAAGGCTAGGAGAGAACAACAGATATTAACAATAATGGAGCCACCTCAACAACCTACAGTTCCCTTGGGGCCCCCAAGCCTGATGACATAGCCAAGTCTGGAGGGATTTGTGAAAAATGAACAGACGTTCAGTTGAAGCCTTGTTGTTCCCCATCCTGACCCTCACAGCCTCCAGGCGCCACAATAAGACATCAAAGCATTGTTGTTTAAAATTATAAATTATCGCAGCCTTTTTCTTATTTTCTTCTTGTGATAACACAGAAGCATAAGCATCTGACAGTGGTTGTTAAAAGAATTGTGGTTTAATATACAATATGAAGCAACAATAATGAGGGAGCATACAGAATACAAGATAGTCAGTTATATTCAAACGTTGAAGTGAGCAAGCAGGTTCCAACTGCTATTCTTCTCAGACACAGTTTCTTAAAGGGATACTATCCCCAAATACTCTGCTGACTCATTCTCTATATATCACTTCTGCCTGTCAGCTACTAAATCATAATTACCTTGACAAGCATCACTTAATTCACCAGAGGCAGAGAAGTATAATGGGTATCAGCATATTGATGACACTTCCAGCCCATGGCAATAGATGAGCTCACCCAGCAGCTTCATATAGAGATTGAATCGGCAAGGAGAAAGCACCAAACACTGCGGCATCCCACATAGTAGGAGCCAAGGGCCGGATCTCCTATCCCCAGTCCCTACTGACTGGTATTGATCCTGGAGAAGGAGATGAACCAGCACAATACAAAGCTGCCCACCCCAAACCCCAGAGCAGCTCAGAAGGTTATTATGGTAAAGGCTACTCAGAGGTCAGGCAGAGCAAGGATGGTTGCACAACCCCCATCCCATTCCCTCCAGAGATGCAACCAATGCTGTTTCTGTCCCTTATCAGGCCTGAATCCTGCCTGATTATATAACTGGTTATTGGTAAGTCACTGGGTACCTTAGGCTGATTTTGGCCATGAAAACCGCACTGATGAATTTTGCACAAAATATCATGAAAATCATCTTGTAATCCACAAATCTCCTAGAAACAGCTATAATATACATGTATGCATAGATGTACGTGTGCCACTATGCTTACATAGTCCTTGTTGGTTAAAAAGGCATTTTCATATGATTACCCTCCAGGGAGAAGCATTTGTGCCTTTGGGGTATATTCCTGGAAATGCCAGCAAATAAACAAACTCTTAGTTGAAGAAAGTAGAGACTTGTGCAGCTGAGTTCTTGGGTAGAAAGAAGCAAAATAGCTTCTAGCTGTGATTGATGCCTGTGTGTGACCCCAAGTAAATCCAGAGGAACTCTCCTTTTGCAATTTAACCACTCATCTCGATTGATGGGCTGCCTTCTATTTCCTTATTGAAAGCGGAGTAGTCTTGCTTCAAACAGCTGCGGTAGTGTTTGTGATGTTATTAGATCCTTTGGCATCCCTTGATGCTGCTCCTATGCCTCCAGCCAGTGCAGTTGTTCTCTCTGTCAAAGCCTTGGGCTTCTGAGGGTGCCAATTTTTCCTCCCCTGACTCCAGTGGGTTGAATCTACTTGTTCATTCCATTCTTACAAAAACTCTTTGGTATGTTGTAAGCACAAGAGATATATCCATGAATACTGGCACATATTTTTAAATTACAATTAAAATTTCTAATTAGAATTAGAAAAATGGAAACAATATATTTCTGTAGATGAATATATGAATGTATGACTTTCCATCGAGCTTAAACGTTGTCCTTGATTCCTTTGCATTTGCTTACATTTTTCACTTTGAAAGATGTGGTTAAAGTATCTTTCATTGTCTCATGTAAAAATGTCTATTCATGAGCAAAATATGAATAAAGATAAATACTGTGGTCAGAAATCACAGTGCCTTTATAGAAGTGTATAAAAGTAGCATGTGTTCAATATCTGTACCACATATGTTCCTATTTCTGACATCAAAAATAATAATACAACTCCTGCCACATAACACAACAGATGTAACAATTGTTGATAAGAAAGACAAAAGTGTCTGGATGATGAATATTGCACCTGGAGACAGCAGAATAGCAGAAAAAGAACTGGAGAAAATCTTAAAATACAAAGACTACCAAATAGAATAACTATGACAAAAGAAAGCAACAATAGTATCGATAGGCATCTTTGGTGCAATCCAAAACAGTCCTAAAACACTTGAACGCCATTGACTTTGACAAACTTATCATCAGACAATTGCAAAAGGCAGCTTTACTTGTAACAGCTTCTATCCTACGACAATACCTTTAGCACCATCAAACAAGATCTGTCTTATCCCAGGTCCTTGGGAAGAACTCAATAGGTGGATTAATAGTGACAAATTCCAGTCTAAATATCTGGCTGACTGTGCATCCAAGAACATAATAATAAATAATAATAATAATAATAAATATTCAAAACTATCATAGGGATTGAAGGGTAAATTAATCAAGATATGCGATGGTACATAAACAAAAGACAATGGTCTATTTTTCCCCAGTGCAGATTGAATCCTTAGAATTTGTTTTTGAAAGTCACCTTGGAAAAGTAAAAAGGACGTTTCAGATTTGGCTGAATCCCAAATCAATTCTGTGGTTCTGGGGCAATTTAGGATAACCTTCAACCTAACTATAGCTGAGTCTGAATATTGTTGATACTTTACAGGCAGAAAAGCATGACATCTGCAAAATGTATTGATCCATATATATTTTTCCATGCATGGAATATGGCAATGTATTTGTTGTGATTCCTTGCCAGCCAGTGGATCCAGCAGCTGAGTCTGAGGAATCAGATGAGGAGGAGGGGCCTGGAGTGAATTAGAGTCAGAGGAAGGCTCTGAGGAACTCCAAGACTTACAGTCAGACAAGGAGCCTGGCCCCTTTACTCGTGCTCAGGCTGAGACACAGCTGTGCTGGGAGTCTGAGTTGGACAGTGATGAAGAACAGTTGGGACAAATCCTGGATGCACAAATGTGCAAGAGAAGAAAGTAGGACAGAGGAATGCAATGGGGTGACTCCAAAGGCAAAGGAGAAGGCATTAGGAAGCCATGCCTTGGCTGAATTATAAAAGGGAAGGTGTGGGAGGTGCTGGTTGCCAAAGGCAACCATTCGTGTTGAGGATTCAGTTTCTGTGGACTGTGTTTGTTTGCCTTGGACATTGACTCAAGTCTGTGAGAATAAAACGGGTTGGTTTTTTCTTGCAGTTCCTGCCTGTTTCTTGGAAGAGGGGTTTTTCCTTGTGAGCATAACAAGGACTCACATAGGCTGGGACAGAACAGTATTCATGAGAGCAAGATTGTCTATACCCTATATTGTTTTTATTATGAATAGAAATAGCCAAATTTGCAGAAGTGGAACAAATGGTTCCCCCTATAATCTCATATTCCTTGAAATAGTTCCAATATTTAAAAATGACTTTCCTAAGTGATCCATATGGATCACTTAGTATCAGCTGTTCTTTTTCCTATATAGCAAGGAAGCTGATACTGCATATTTTCTGTTTTTTCTGCAGGAGATAAGAACAGTCACTGGTTGTAGGGTTTTATGTAGGGTTCCAATGAATAACATACCATCAATGGTGAAACTGACTAGGAGCTGTGTTCTTCTATGTACATCTCATCCAACTATAACTGTCTTTCCTTGCTTCTTCTATACAGTGGTCCTTTACAGAGCACCAGTACTTGCCTAAAGCAAAGAGAGATCTATTTTGTCTGCCAAAGAGAGCTTGGCTATCACTGTCAAACGTAAAGCAACTTTTGAACTGTAGTGAAGCTACAATTCCTTATTCCTTTCAGTACTTGTGGACATCTTAAGTATGACTACATAAAGAAATCGTATTTATACAGCTTTCTCTCTCTTTGTGTTCAAATATTCTAAAACTTTCTTCTTCTAAGATGCTGAAGTTGCTATAAATTGATAAGACATGTGTATTTCAACAACTGAAGAATATTCTTAGAGGCAGTTACATCCAAGTTAGTGAAATTGGTTCAAAACAAGAGTAGATATATGGAACAAAGCCTGCTAAATACTTCCACTGTGGCCTGACCAGGTGCAGCCCATGAAATTCTAAGCTTGTAATAAAACTTAGAGTGTCAGCGCTGACTTATCAAAATAGTTGCAAGCAACCTGGAACAAATATAAAGATATTAGAAAACCAATTCTGCAATTTAAATGCATTTGAGGTCCATATCACTTGTCACTACCCCCCCCCAGTTTAAATTTATAGGAAACACTGCAAATTTAAAAAATATAAATATAGAGGCCAGTATTTAGATAGTTTAATTCTTTTTAAAAGTGGCAAGTTATTAAGCCTTTAAGAAGATAGAAATAAGTTTATTTTTAATAGTGTATCTAACACCCACATATAGATCATTTTTATTACTTTCTTTTGAATCACAGCAAAATCATTCCACTCCAAAGGGACTTCTTGGGATACTAATTTAGTATCCAAAATGAGCAATTTTCCTGAAAGAAAAGGGAAATTTTAACAGTTAACTGGTGTTCTTACATATCTATGTCCATAGAAATGATTTGCACTTTTCTTACTGATATTCAAGGAAATGTGATTGATTCTCCCCATATATATTTTCACTTTCAAGTTACCATAAGGGGTTGACATAACATGGAGAAATTGCTCCCAAGCAATGGTCAAAGAAAGTTTCAGCACCAGGTTGTCTTCTGGACAGTGAACAAGAAGGCTCTCTTTTGTTCTACCTGCAGGTGCAGTCACCTGTAGATTCTGCCACTATGTCACCTGTGGAAAGGACAGCTGCTTGGGTCTTAAACAACGGACAGTATGAACAAGTGGAGGAAGAGGCAGAGCAAAATCCAGATGAAGCCAATCATACAGAAAAGGTAACAGTTATCTAGGTTCTACCTTCTAGCCACATCTACAAGAAGTCACTGGAAAATATAACGTGCAGAGATCATCAGTATAAAGTTGCACAGCTCTTTTGTTCGATTATCAAACATCTGGATGTTGCTGTTTTTCCTTTGTCAGGGCTTGGAAGCTAGGCCAGATAATTGGGGGCTAGAAGTTGTGTTCAGATAAATCAGGAATCTTTTAAGATGGCTACTTTCAAAACCATTGAGTTGATTTTCCTATTCTTTGGGATTCAGTGTCCTTTTTAAAATGTTTATATTCAGAGAGTTATTTTTAATTCAAGCTCTTGTAACAGCAGAATACTTTGTGGCTGCTTCTCTTGCTTTTCCTGCTGGACCCTTTCTTGGATACTCAGAGTACTACAAAACTAATCCATGTTGTCACATCCTTCAAGATTTCCTGGTCTATTGTCCTTGGAAGTCAACTCAGAAGCTCCAGCTAAGAAAAGAGGCTACACAGTCTAGTGAAAATGAGTGAGGCTGTCCAAACACATTTCTTCATACTGGCCATGGTTGCCAGTATGTTTCTAGATTCAGTTCAGTGCTTTCACATGCTAATGAAGTTCTTCACAACTAGAGTCCAACATGCTTAGGTAAAGCTGGTAGTACTCCTGTATCAGTATAGCAGCTGTTTGCAATACCAGTTCCATATATGAAAAAAGTTACATGCTTCTAAAATGAAAATATTTTTAAATAATTTATTTAGGGCTTTCGGTTGTTTCTTTCTCATGTTACTGGCTTCACTTGTTTATTTTTGTTGATGCTTCTAGTAATGACTTTTTATTATTTCTCTTATGCTGCCTTGAGTCCTGGAAACTGGCTTAGGAATTACTAAATAATGAAAACTTTTACCTCCCGTCCTCCCGTCTTCAGTATCAGCAAGAGATTGTCAAGCTCAAGGATCGCCTGAAGGCATCAAGTCGCCGGTTGGAGGAGTATGAGCAGCGTCTCCTAGTGCAGGAACAACAAATGCAGAAACTCATTTTAGAGCACAGATCAATGATGGAAGACAGCAAGGAGCGGCTGCGAAAGCAGCAGGAGGAGAAGGATAGCCAGATGAAGAGCATCATCAGCAGGTTAGGGAGGGAAGAGCTGAAGGGAGAAAGTTCTCTCTACTTCTAACAGTGGCATCCTTTGTGAAATGTGACCGTTGCTTGCTAAATGGAAATCTTTACCTTGCATATAGCATAGATTGCTCATAGTCCAAATTCATACTGTTATTTGATGTTGTTAGACCGCATTATGTGAATAAGTTCACATGAGTTCAAAGGCTATGTAGTTTATATTCAGTTTCACTGCAATGCAATTTAGGCCAAGCGATTGTGAATTCTGGAAACTGAAATCCCAATTCATGGAGATGATGATATTTGGGCTGGTGTAGGCATCCCGATTTCCTTGTAGCACCCACTCAAAACAATTTGGAGCTTATTCATTGAAATGCTTGTTCAAGGAATAAAACAGCAGATGGCAATCTTTTCATCTTTAGCATCTTCACTAAGCCAATGTTTTGTCTTGTTTTCTTTTGTGATGCTCCAGATATCCAAACTCTTGCCTTTCTTTTAGATTAATGGCTGTGGAAGAGGAACTAAAGAAAGACCATGCAGAAATGCAAGCGACCATTGATGCTAAGCAGAAAATAATTGAGGCACAAGTAAGGACCAATGTTTTTACTTATCTATATAGTTACTACTCCTTTGCCATTCCTTATCTTTTCATTGTTCCTTATTCTGAAATTAAGGCTCCGAGTCCTGTTTTCAGAGGCAGCATCTTTGTGGTTCAAGAGGAAATAGAAAAGGGATGACTTTTCTCTTAGCCCAGAACATAATAGATCGAAGTGTCTATCATCCAGATACTCAAAGCTTCATGTGCTCAAAGCCATGGTTGCAGAATTCTGTCCGATACACAATGCTTTGAATTATAGCTTTTAGTTGCACTTACTGTAAAATAAAACAGGACAAAATAGGACTTAAAACACAAAATAATTTTAATCTCTTCTTTATGCTACAATTATGAGCCCTATACATGAAAAATATCCTTTGCCTATAGAATCATCTTGTACTTTAACACTGATCAATGTTAGGGTCAGCATTAGCCACATTTTCCTAAATATACCAAGATGAAAGAGCTAGAAAATGCTCTAAGCTGCTTTTGTAAATTTTCCGTGGCTTTGTTGTTATTATTACTGTTCCTTCAAGTCAATGTTGACTCCTGAAGATTACCTGAACAACTCCCTGAAGTATTCTTGGCAAAATTTCAGAAGTAGTTTGCCATTGCCTGCTTCTTAGGGATGAGAGAGAGTGACTGTCCCAAGTCACCCAGCTTTGTGCCTAAAGTGGGACTAGAACTCATAGACTCCCAGTTTCTAGCCTGATGCCTTAATTACCATACCAAACTGTCTCACTCCATGGCATTCCATCCATTTAAATGTACTGATATTACTTTGGTTGTAACTCATGTTTATAAGTAAGCGTTTGCTTAGTGTCCTGTGATGAATATAAATGTTCTCCTGGTTTTTTCACCTTTAGCCCAATTTTATCAAGCAGGGTTTTTTCACCTTTAGCCCAATTTTATCAAGAGAAGAAATATTTTCTGAATATTTTGTTTGAAAAGCTGGTTTTAAGTATGGAATAATGCCACAGGATTTACAATATGGACTTCTGGAGATTGAATAAAGATAGTGGCTAAATGGAAAGCAAATTTCCCCAGCTCACTGAATTGATACAAACACAATTTCTGTTCTTTAGTTATTTATGAATGATGTTCTATATGGTTGCTGAGAGCTAAGCCCACCTGGGTTATCTTCAAGCTGTTTGATTCATTCAGAGCAGCATGGAATCTGGCTAAGGGCTTTGTGATAGATTATTCCAACAAGAGAAGAAAAAACAAAAACTCCAAACAAAATTCCCACTGGCTGTGTGAGAATTCTGCTGCCCTTGCTTTATCCCACAGAGAAGCTTTGTGGAATCAGGAACGGCAGAGACTGATTTCCCACCCTGTGCTTAGAATGCCCTCTTTCCATCCACTCATCAGCAAATCCTTTTTTTCCTGTCAGTCTGTTTTTGCCTGTTGAAGGTATGGTAGCCTGTATATCACTACTGCTTCCCCCCCCCCCTTTAATTAACAGACCTGTATTGTGAGAGCTACATCCGTTTGTAATGGCAATTGACATCATCTCTGTGTTAAATTACACTTCTTAAAAGGGGGATGAGATAATTCAAATGTCTAATCAGATCTCTAGCAGAGTACTGTTCTGGCCTGCCCTAGTGCACTTAATATTTCCCCAATCCTACCCTTATGCATTCCAGTTTCTGCTGCTCTCTGAATTTGTTTGTGAATTTCATAATCCATAAGGATTTCATTCTAAAGAACTTAATAAATTTATGTTTTGCAACTTTTATAATGATGATGATGATGATGATGATGATGATGATGATTGATGATGATGATGATGATGATGATGGAAATGAACTTGGAGGTCATCTAGTCCAACCCCCTGCTCAGGCAGGAAACCCTATACCATTTCAGACAAATGGCTGTCCAGTCTCTTCTTTAAAACTTCCAGTGTTGAAGCATTCACAGCTTCTGGAGGCAATTTTATGACATTATAGGAAAATTATTTCTGAGAAGGAACTGATTGCTTTAGGGAGATGGGGAGTGAGATCCAATCGGACAAAGCACTGGACTTCATAAAAAATGAGTTGACTATAGGCAATTTTAATTACAGTATCACTTTGCTCTCATGACTGTACAGTTGCCTCTTTTCACAAACACATTCCATATATTTACACCTGTTAGATGTTAGCCTTTTCAAACCCGAGTACCTTTCAGATGCATGTCTAAATCTTCTGTGTAGCTGACAAAACTCCTTCTGACAACCACTTTTCACATTGTTTCTGACTATGTCCACAGTGGGAAAATGGGTAACAAGCACTTTACTCCTTCACAGGACACTGGTTTTATGACAGCCCTCGGGGAGAACAAACCAGTACTGAGATTATTGAATATTCTCGAACTGTGCCAAGATATAATGGCCATACTGTATATGCTTATTCTTAGTCTATTAAGTTATAGATTATTCCATTCTGGGTGTGCATGAATGCTCAGCTAAATAGGTTTGGATTGTTGTTCGGGGCATCATGTGAATATTGGACTTGTAAATAAATTAAGTAGTGATACATATGAGCCCAATATGGAATAGATAATAGGTTGCTTATATTTTGCCAGATGTTAAACCTGCCACATGATTATTAATAATGGTAGGCCATCCAAAACTTGTCCGGGATGCCTTCATTGGTCATAACCTTATGCATGAAACTTCTCTACTTTCCACTTACAACTCAGGGTAAAACGCAGCATGCAGCATTTCTCAAAAATTTAGGTCTCAGATTTTGAATGACAGTCCTTAGGAGAAATTGCTCCATGATTTATCATATGGTAAAAGTATGTAGTATATAGTTACTGTGTTATTAGACCTCTTTCCTATGATTTCTGTTTTTTGTAACTGAACAAAAACTGCCCTCAATAGTGTCTCTCTTCAGTCCCAGAGGCCTTGTATTAAATTTTATCAGTAAATTAATGAGATTAAAATCTTCCCTTTCAAGAAGTGATTTGTTCATTATTTCTGCATGTGTTTTTCATATTTTTTTGTTGTTTGTTCTTCTTCTTCACATTCTTCCCATGCACAACGTTTGACATTCTGTCAAAAAGTATTTGCTCCCTTTCAGATTTTTTAAATTTCCTATGTCTTTGCCATTGCTGTCTGAGCATCATGTAGATTCTACTGATATTAAAATGTTAAAGAACTGCAAAATCCCAGGGAATGGTTATGACA
Source organism: Protobothrops mucrosquamatus (assembly GCF_001527695.2). NCBI lineage: Eukaryota > Metazoa > Chordata > Lepidosauria > Squamata > Viperidae > Protobothrops > Protobothrops mucrosquamatus. The sequence continues at coordinate 650,097 of NW_015386419.1, forward strand.
GGATCTGAAATAAAGAACAGGACATACTGAACATTTCTCAAATATTACTGAGCTGAAGCAGTTTGTCCTGAAGGAATGAGCTAAAATTCCTTCTGTTGGAATCTGATTGCCATATTTATCAGTGTAGTTCTCTCAAGCGGACTTCAGGTCAGTGTCTTTGGAGATCCCAGTTGTATATACACCCAGACTCTGGAATAATCTGCCCTTTCACTACCGTTTCCTGTTTTCCTTTGTGTAAGAGCCAATCCTAAACTTCTGTTGTCTTCTGGGTTCTGCCTCAGTATTTCTGTGTGATCCATGTGTAAATGTACAATTGGCAACTCCCACAGAACAGATTCTGGAGAGCTGAAAGAGGCAAGCCTGTTGCATTTGGCTGATGGGCTAGGAGAAACTCTTAGAAGAAGTAATGTGACATTGATTTTACCTTCACTGTTTCAAATCCAGTGAAACTCTGTTGCTTGCTGTGAACATAGACAAATGTGATCTCTTTTGGTTTTGTTTTCTGTTGCTCCTGCAGGAGAAAAGGATCCTCTCCCTGGATTCAGCCAATACAAGATTGATGAGTGCCCTAACTCAAGTGAAGGAACACTATGACATGCAGGCCCGGAGCAGTGTCTCTCCTACTAATCCGCCCAGACTTTCTATCACAGAAAGTGGAGAATTTAGGAACAGCAGCTGCTAACTTCAAGTTGTCCCATCAAATGAATTGCCATCTTTAATTTCCCTTGCCCACTCCAAGCCTGGTTGACCAACTCCCTTGGTGTTCTCCAAAATTATCTGCTTAAAAGCAGAAAAAATCAGGGAAAACTGGACTGCTTGCCACCACCATATAATGACCTGCACTAACGACCTGCTTGGGCTTCCTTTCAACATTGCAGCTGGTAATCACATTTCCACATTTCAATTTTCTAGTTTTTCAACTTGCCTCTCTAAACTAAATCTCGATCATGGCAGCAACATGTCATGTGCTTCAGGGTACATAAGGCAGAACAGGCATCAATAGTTGCCTGACTAGATGAACACAGAAAAGACTGCTTAATTTTGATCAGGGATCAAAAAAGTTAAAAAAATTGAAAAACAGATATTGTTTGAAAATCAAAAGTTTAAAAAACAAGAAATGTGTAAAAATGTAACAAAAATATTTAAAAGGTAAACATGTTAAAATTAAGTTTTGAACACTTTGTTAAATATGTTATTTGGGGGAATGATAGACATGTTGCTGACCCGTTCACTGCTATTTAGGTTTTATTTTTTGTTTGTTTCCTCTAATTTCTTCTGTAAAGAGGTTTTTTGGCAATTTAGATTGTTTTTAAATTTAGATGTTATTAATTTTAGTCAGCTGTTTACACAGACCAAGAGCAAGGAGTTTCATCTGAAATGCATTACGTCCCCCTACTTTCCATTTCAGCAATGAAACTGACATTTGATAGCAGGTGAGACAGGAATACTATTCAAGAGTCTTTACCGAAAACATTTCACCCGGTGGGGCAAGACAACTGCAACATGCAACTCATCCATTATCTCTCTAGCATTTCTTAGCTGTCAGGAATGACTATATACAGGTAGTCCTCGAGTTATGAATGTAATGAAGCCTGCCCATTCCATTTGTAACTTGAGGATTCGTAGGAGTGAATCTCCTACCTTGAACGCGATTCACTCCCAGCTTTCGCCTATGCATTCACTAATTTAATGTGTGGGCGAATGCGCGGCTTGTTAAGTGAACATGAGGTGCTTCCGACCACCCAAGGCCTCCCCCGACCCACTGAAATAACTCATGTTCCCTCCCCTGGGGGCCCACAATTGCTCCCCCCCCATCCTGCCATGCCAGGTTACTTACCTTGTGAAGATCTGTCTCCTCACCAGCTTGTTTCTTTCTCTGCTCTGGGCAAGAGCAGAGGGAGGCCTCTGAGGCCCAGAACAGACCTCCAGAAGGATGTGGCTGCCTCCCCGACCTCTGTTTTGGGCCTCTGAGGCTTGGAGGAGCCTCCGAGGCCAAGAATGGGCCTTCGGAGCCCTGCTGAAGCATCCCCTGGCATCCTTTCTAGGCGGCAGCAACCCTCAAAAGGCCTCTGATGTCTGGATCTGGCTTTGGGAGCCCTGCTGAAGCGTCCCCCAGCATCATTTCCGGGCGGCAGCAGCCCAGAAAAGGTCTCCAATGCCTGGAAATGACGCCGGGGGACGATTCAGCGGGGCTCCGAAGGCCCGATCTGGGCATCAGAGGCTTTTCTGGGCTACTACCGCCTGGAAAGGATGCCGGGAGACGCTTTAGCAGGGCTCTGGAGGCCCATTCTGGTCCTCAGAGGCCTCCTCCAGGCTTTTGAAGCCCAAAGTGGAGGCCGTGGGCGGCGGCCACATGCTTCCAGAGGTCCATTCTGGGCCTTGGAGACCTCCTCCAAGGCCCAGAACGGAGATCCGGGGAGGCTTTTGCATGCCTCCAGAGGTCCATTCTCCTCTGGCTTCCGTTCTGTTCTCTGTTGCAAAGAACAGAGGCCTAAACTACCATGAGATCACGTGAGATCAGTAGCATGAGATTTTGTGCCACTGATCTCGGGTGATCTTGCGTTACTTTAGGCCTCCATTCTCTGCGAATGCAATGAAGGAAGCAGTGAAACAGCCAAGATAGCGAAGGATCTTTGCAAGGTGAGTATCCATAGGCCTAGTGCCTAGGGAGACCCGGGAAGGGGAAGGAGGGAATAGCCAGGGTGAATGTTGCAGTGCCACTGTGGTTGGTTGTAAGGGCGAACGACTGCCGTGGTGCGGCAACATTCATAATTTCAGGACTTTTTCATAAACACTCAAACATTCCCTAAGGAACGCTCATAACTTGGGGATTACCTTTACACATTTCTCATTGAGGGCTATTTTCTTCGTCCCCTACATTTGTAATTATGCCGACACCAGTTAAAATCTTGCTGTGGAGAGTGAGCCCTATCCATTCCTTCTCACAGCCCATACTTTCCTCTTGGTGATCTAGTTCTCCATTCCCATATTAACCTGGGTACCTATTTGGTATGGCAGGCATCCTTCTTACATGGGGACGCAATTAACTCTCTTTTTCAGTCAGGGTTCTTCTCCCGCAGGGCAAAATTGGAAGTTCTACTTCCTTTCTCACTGTAACGTTTTGGCACTGCCAAAAGACTATGCAAACACACTTTTTCATTTCATTCCAGGTGAAATTAAATGCACAATACAAGAGGGTTCACCAGGCAAGAAAAGTCCAGAGGTCACAAGGCACAATCCAAGTCAAGGCAGTGTCACTCCAAAGCAAGGCAGGAATCACAATGACCAGAAAACACAAAGCTAGGAAATGAACACATTGTTCCCAGCATTGCCTCCATCTGTCTGCTGTATTAAACAGCCAGCTTCTGGTGCAGCCCATCAAACAGAGCAAGGCTGTCTCCTCACAAGTAATCTGGCTGACCTTCTCTACTCCTGCCTTTTCTCTGCCCTATATGTTCTTGGATGAGGTGTAGAAGGCAGTTCCTCTTCCTCATCACTGACTGGCTGTAGCTGCATGATGTCCCCACCTGAAGCCTCAGGGCTGTCCTGCAGCTGTGCTTCAGCCAAATTCCTCTCAGACAGCTACTTATAGCCACTGATCAACTCCTCTCCAGACATGCCTGGAACTGGTTCATCCTCCTCCAAACTGACATCTGGAGATTCTGCTCTTCATGTGGGAAACCAGCTATATTTTTCAGGGAAGCCCAAGCAGGTCTATTCAGTGCATGGTGGTGATAGGCTGAAAGAGACACCAAATCCCAGGATGGCTGAATTTCATAGTCCTCTGAAAGAAGTAGAATTATTCTGGAATAACTGATGGTCGAAGGGAAGAGGTCTATGCCATTGAAATGAGAAAGAGTTGGGTTAGGGAAATGAGTTCCACTTGGCTGTCTCCTAGTCATGAAAAAGAAAATGTTGCCATTTCAGAAATGCAAGCTTGTGGGCAGCTTTGTAATAATCTGGGTTGCGATTGTAATGCCTCCTTCTCAAATTTAGTTTGGTGTTGGTAAAATGATATTTATAGAGATGGGGCAAGAAGGGTATCTTGGTGAGAGCTTTTATGAATTTTGTAAGTACAACAATACACTTTCTTCAGGGCCTTAATGAAAATTATCTTACCAGACATTTATTTTCAGTGTTAGCTTTCAATAATTTATTTCTATCTGGATCTTAATTTTATGACTCCACCCCCCACCCACCACCCAAACCACAGTTCTGTATTTTTCTGCCCATAGTGTTGGATTCCTCAGGTCCCCAGGATCTACTTCTGCATTTCATTGTCTGGGTTTGTTCTAAAGAAGATTTATTTTTGTTCTGTGAATATTTTTGAACAGGTTCTTGTATATGTACAGATAGAGATACATTTGAGGTCTTTTATTGATATTCCTATAAAGAATTAAAAAATAAAGTTTAACTTTAAAACAGTTTTGACTCGGTCTTTCTTTGCACCAATAAAAGTTTGAACTGTTACAGAACTGTTGAATATTCCCAGCCTCAACAATGAACTTGTAACAGGGCTTACACTCTTGTGCCCGAGCTTCAGCCATTCATATGGTTTCTTAGCACAGCAGTCTAGTGTGACATGGTGTCAGGGAGGGAGGGAAGAAGGAAGGAAGGAAGGATAGGTAGGTCATGCAAATCATAGTTAGGAAATTGAAAACTGCACAAGAACTACTGAAAAGCAGTATCTTGGAAGATGTGAGAGAGTGCAGAGATTAAGAGTTTCTAATTTTCAAGCTACTGAAAGCATTCCCAAGACATTTGTGGACTGTCCTCATGTAAAAATTTCTCAGAGAAAAAAGTATACCCTTTCTCGGATAAGGCAGCATATGAGCCCATATGTGACAAAATTTGCATTGCATTCTTTGATGTTATGATAGATGAAATGATCATTCAATTAAAAGACAGATTAAAATAGTGAAAATTAGGAACATCCTGTATATGAATTTGTATTTGATATTCATTAGCGGAAATGAGTAATGAAAACAAAAGAAAAAAAACTCTATTTTCCCACATTGTAGGAAATAGATTCTACCAAATAGGTAGTTGTACAATCAATCTCAAGCAAAATCCATAGCTTTGGTATACCTTCAGTTGGTAGAGCCTACTTCCAACATTCAAGGTAAATATCCAAAAGGCTGTGATACTTGCATTTTTCTGTCAACATCTCTATTTCTCACAAGTAGCAGTTGTTTGCTACTGTTAATAGATTAGAGATGCCTCATTTTTTCAAAGAACAATCTCTTGCTTTCGTGATCACCTCTTCGTCCTGCCAAGTAAAAATATGTGCACCAGCGAGCCTTTCCTATTGCCTCAAAATAGTTCTTGGGAGAAACATCTGCAAGATTTTTCAGTGGTTTGAATTCCTCCTGCTCCCCCCCCCCCCGGCTCTATTCTGTGCCAAGCTCACTCAATTCTGATAATTTCAAATAAGAGATATCCATTCAATAATCTACATAACATACTACCGGTAGTTTCCCATTTTACAACAGTGTGTTGGTGAAATACCAAATTCTGTAAAGGTAGGGTGACATCTTGTGGCAACTAAGCTGATATATACTGGTGCTCATCTTTTATACATCTTTTTTTTTTTAAATCTGCTTCAGGCACCTGGCTGGCAGAATTCCAAAGATTTCCTCTTAAAAACACAACAAAAGTCAAAGATTGGCCAACCCTAAAAGAGTTCCATGTTCAGAATTTCACATATATAATTCCTGCAGTTTTTGCTACAAGTGTAGTTCCAAAAGCCACTGTTAGCTATTAATAGAAAGAGAATCTGTGGCTAAATCTGAAAGTAGAATATACTTGTCTCAGAAATTAAGCCATGCAGATTTCATATTGTGGGCATATTACAAATAAACTGCAAAAGGCACATATGTTTCCATTTCTGTTTGGCTTTATAAATCCCAGTCCACCACAGAACGGGAAGAATTAATGTTTGCTTAGGTTAGAGCAACAATATTGAAAAGAAATGTCTAATATGCATTACAAAAGCAAATAGTGATTTGATTTGCATTTCACACTAAAGCATGAGGTAGTTGTTTGGTTCTACTTTAGTGTGTGACTCCAGACAATGTAATTTCTAAATACTAGTGGTTTTGTTTTATTGTTTTGGATTTTTGGGGGGGGGGGGCTAACCATAGTGGGTGAAGTCTGCATTTGTCATTTCTCTCATGGTTCCGACTGATAGAGACAAATACAGCAGAACTCCGAGGCTTGAAAATTCCTCAAAGAACATGTTTATTAGTTACAAAGTATCGGCACAATCCAAAGTGAAACCAAGTCTGAAATTCCCACTAAAACTTTCCCAGTTACAAAGTATAATATCCCACTGACAAAACTATGCCATCACTACGTTCCCCGCTACATTCATTTGGTGGGCTTTCTTATACAACGCCAAGTCCCTGATCGCGGGAATAGTAGATGACCTTGGTTCCCATGGGACAGAAGATTATTTTAACTAGTGAAGCACCTGGGCAAGACCCTCTCCCTCTGTTCTATGTGGCAACCTAGAATGAAGAGAAAGATGGCTGCACCAGGCTCATTGTAGAGTTGACAGTCATCCCCCCCCCTTAAAAGGAAAGAATCTCCTGTAGAGGAAACAAAAAGTACATTAGATATATTCTCGAGGCTTGTGAGGATGTTTGATGCAAAATTTCTGTATTAACCGTTCTGCTTTCACATCTGTACATTTCACCCACGTAGCTTCTGACAGTGGATAGCCTTTCCACTGAATGAAGTATTGTAACTTCCCCTTGTACAACCTAGAATCAAGCCTTTGTTTTATCTCCTAATGTGTTTCCCCCTGTACCACTATTGGACCAGGCGGTTTCTTTGGAATAGGTCTTAAAGAGGACTTAGAAACAGATTTCAACAGACTACAATGGAACACAGGGTGGACTTTCCCCAAAAGCCGTGGAAGTTTTAACTTATCAGCCTGCTCTTTGTAAACTTTAGCAGCTTGGGTTAAGGCTTTTTTTACATTCACCCAAACACTTTGAAAGGAGGACACCCACTGATCCAAAGTTTGGGAGGCAGGTGGCTCCTGGGGGTACTTAGGCATAGGCACAAAATCACTCCCAGTAACTATCTTAAATGGTGTAAGACCAGGCTACTGTGCACAGTATTGTTATTGGCTACTTCAGCGAAAGGCAGATCGGCCCAATTAGTCTGCTGGTAATTAACATAGCATCTGAGGTACTGCTCCACCATTGAGTTCGCTTGTTCAGCCGCCCTATTAGTACTCAGATAAAAAGCTGATGAGAGCCCCTGAGTAGACCCAATAAGCTTGACGAACTCCCTCCAGAACTTTGCAGTGAATTGAACCCCTCTGTCCAAAATAATCCGCTTAGGAGCTCCATGGAGCCAATAGATGTGCTTCAAAAACATCTTGGTCAATTTCTGAGCAGAGGGAAGCCCTGAACAAGTGATGAAATGAACTTGTTTGGAAAACAGATCAATCACAGTTCATATTACAATACTTCCCTTGCTTTCGGGCAGGACCACTATAAAATCCATAGCTATTTCTTCCCAAGACTGGGAAGGGTCAGCTACCTGCTGCAGGAGCCCTGGAGGCTTTCCAGGACGTTTCTTCATAGCAGCACAGGTAACACAGCTTTTCACATAACTCTCAAAGCCTTTTTTCATGCCTGGCCAGCAGAACTGCCTTCGTATCAAATGTAATGTTTTCAGGAATCCAAAGTGACCGGCCTGCTTTGCATCATGAGTGTGCTGAAGGGCTTTGATCCTGAGGGCACTTGGGAGGTATAGCTTAGAACAGGGGTGTCAAACTCACAACATCACGTGATGTGTCGCGATGTATTGTGATTTTTTTCCCATTGCCAGCAATGGGGTGGGCGTGGTTTCGGCATGATGCATACGGCCTGTGGGCCAGCAGTTTGACACCCCTGGCTTAGAACCCTTCCAGGCTAGCCCTCCTCGAAGGGTTATTAGAGATTTATTGTCCTTGAACCAGGTGTCAGTCTCTAATTGCTCTTTAAGTCTTTTCAGTAAACAGTCATCAGTACTGGTGGATTGCTTTTGCAATTGAGCTCTAGTGGTTATTTGAGAGGCAGATTGTGGTAGAGCAGTGGTTCTCAACCTGTGGGTCAGGACCCCATTTGGGGTCGATCGACCATTTCACGGGGGTCGCCAAGCAAGGCTGTCCGCCATTTTTTTTGTCCGCCATTTTTTTCCCCTTTTCCGGCGGGTGCCTTACCTCCCTTGGGCTGGGCCAGCTGGTGGTCGGCCTGCTCCGTCTCTGCCGCTTGCCAGCTACGCCTCGGCCGGCGCAGGGGGCGGAACATGCATGCGTGGCACTCCCGGGCAGGGAAAGTCCTCGACTTACGACCGGTTGGGTAGTCCTTGACTTATGACCGGTTTAGTCCTCGACTTACGACCGGTTTAGTCCTCGACTTACGACCGGTTTAGTCCTCGACTTACGACCGGTTGGGGTCGCGGCATTAAAAAGGTTGAGAACCACTGTGGTAGAGGAATGATAGAATTAATGATTTCCTCTTGGTGGCATTTGAACAGAGGCATTCTATCTAGACAAAGCGTCAGCCAAAAAATTCTTACCCCCTGGAAGATACTTTGAGGTGAAATCGAAATGGTTGAAGTATTGTTTCGGGAATAATTTACGAGGGGTTTTCAGAGCTTCCAAATTTTTGTGATCAGTCCATACTTCAAAATGTATCTCCCCCCCTTCCAAGAAGTGGCTCCATGTTAGTAGTGCCCATCGTACCGTAAAAGCCTCCTTCTCCCAAATGGCCCATCTCCTCTCTGTGTCAGTCAGCTTTCAGGAAGTGTAAGTGCAGGGTTGCAATTCCGTGATTTCTTTTTGAAAGAGGACAGCACCCACAGCCACGTCACTCGCATCGGCTTGAATGATGAATTGCTTTTCAGGGTTAGGATGTTTGAGAACAGGTTCAGCTGCAAAGAGTCTTTTTAATTTCTTGAATGTAGCTTGGCATTCTGGGGACCATGGCAATGGCTGACAAAGTCAGGGCTTTTCCCCCCTTTCCCCATTTTTAGTAAGTTGGTTATCAGCATGGCTATCTTTGCGAAAGAGGGGATAAATTGGCGGTAAAAGTTAGCAAACCTCAGAAAGCTTTGAAGCTGTTTACGGGTGCGAGGGGGTTGCCATTCCAATACAGCTTTTACTTTTGCAGGATCCATTTTTATTCCCTCATTTGAAATTCGATACCCTAGATAGTCAAGGCGTGTCTGGTGAAACTCAAATTTAGACAGCTTTGCATACAGTTTAGTCCTCAGTAGTTTCCTCAGCACTTCGCAGACCAATTTAATATGCTCTTCCATAGTCTCAGTGTATATGAGAATGTCATCAAGATAAACTAAAACCCCTTTGTACAAATGATCATGGAGCACCTGGTTGATTAACTGCATAAATATAGCAGGGGCTCCTTGTAGTCCAAAAAGCATCACTTTGAATTGGAAGCTTCCCAGGGGGCAATTGAAGGCAGTTTTCCATTCGTCCCCCTTCTTAATCCAGACTCGGTAATAAGCCTCTCTTTAATCCAACTTTGTAAAAACTATTGCTTTGCCAGGTGGGCCAACATGTCCTTCATTAAGGGAAGGGGGTACATGTTTTCTATGCTGACAGCGTTTGACCCTTTAAAATCAACGCATAATCTCAGCAACCCATCTTTTTTTTCTTTGAACAATACAGGAGTTGCTATACATGATTTTGCTGGTTGGATAAAACCCCCGAGCTAGGTTCTTATTCATGTACTATCTTAACTCCTTCATCTCTCTGGGCGTCACTGAGTACATTTTTGGCTTTGGGAGCTTGGCCCTGGGTAAGATTTCAATGGCGCATCTGTAACCCAGTGGGGGGAGAGGATGTTGCACTCTTTTTCACTAAACGACTCGGCTAAATCATGGTATTCAGTTGGGACAAGCTGGATTCCTGGCAGCTTTTCTACAACAGTCTTTATATCACTGTAGTGGCAGGTGGGAGGGGGCCTGTCCCCAATCTTAACATCCTTACTCCATTTTCCCACCAGATGTTTGGGCGCCATTTGTCAAGCCACACCAGACCCAAAATCACAGCCTGAGATATTTTTGGGACCACTACAAAATGGATGATTTCCAGTGCTGACCCATTTCCAATCACACTGGGTCTGTCAGGTGCGTGGCAGGTGCTCCTCCGATAAGGGATCTGTCAGCTTGTTCAAATCTCATGGCTAGGGGTAACAGCCTTGCTCGAATCCCCAGCTTGAATACTGTGGGCAGATTAATTAGGCACCTGGTGCAACCTGAGTCTATTAAAACATTTAAGTCCATTTGGGCTCTGGTTTGGGGTACTATTATCTTGGTGGGAATGGCAAAAGGTGGGATGGGCTAACTTACCATCGGATCCTCCTCACCTTCCTCATCACTGTCATAGGGCGCCGGCATCTACTGTGACTCGGACCGAGCTTTCGTCTCAAGCTTGGTAGGAAGGGAAGCCTCAGCAACCAGGTCTTGACATCCCAGTTTGACTTCTCTCTTCCTCTGGGGGCTTTTTGTGGCTTTGTGGTGGCAACCGTTGTGCTTCTGGGTTGGGGGTTGGGAGCCGGGGACTCTACAACTCATTGTAGAGTTAACAATCTCTTCATTTTTTACACCTGACCAGTTTCAGACTTCTTCATTATTATCAGATAGTCTGCATCATCAGTTCTGCACAGAACTGATTCCAAACACAATCACAGAATGTTGAGGCTAGAGAAGGGCAAGTACAGAATAAAATATCTGAGAATCATATCTGAATCTAGACTAAAATCTGGTTTAGCACTGGAAGATTGCAGCACGTCACTGGGAGAAGGATTTCTGTCAGCTGCAAGGCTATGGCCAATGTCAACAAATCATAATAGATGAACACTTCATTCCAGAAATAGCAATAGCACTTAGATTTATATACCACTTCACAGTGCTTTGCAGTTCTTTCTAAGGCATTTAGAGAGTCAGCATATTGCCCCCAACAATCTGGGTCCTCATTTTACCAACCTCGGAAGGATGGAAGGCTGAGTCAACCTTGAGCCAAATTCTTGGAGTGAGCAGTGAGTTAGCCTTCAATACTGCATTTTAACCACTGCACCACCATCACATAATTGATATTGAACCAGACTGGCAAGGGGTGGAGGCAGATGGATAAACTAAATTCTTGCTCTGGGTTTTCCCTACCCCACTAGTATTTTATATATAAGCTGCCACATTTATCTGACACACAAAATCTACTATCTGATATAACTTATACCAAAGTAATGCAAAATTATCAAAACATAGGGGGGGGGAAATAAAATTTTGATGAAGCATCTTTTTATATAATTTTTAAAAAAGAAAATAAAACTAATGCAAACTAATATAAAGTAGAAAAAGAAAAAGTAAGAAATCAAAAAGAAAGCTAAAAATGCAAGAAATTGAAAAAAGTATAATGAAAATAGAAAAGAAAAAAGATACAAAGTATATCAGAATAGAACTGGAAGGGACCTTATCTAGTCCAACCCCCTGCTCAGGCAGCAAGCCCTATACCATTTCAGACTAATGGTTGTCCAGTTTCTTCTTAAAAACTTCCAGTGTTGGCGCATTCACAACTTCTGGACACAGGTTATTCCACTGGTTAATTGTTCTAACTGTCAGGAAGTTTCTCCTTAGTTCTAGGTTGCTTCTCTCCTTGATTAGTTTCCATCCATTGCTTCTTGTCCTGCCTTCAGGTGCTTTGGAGAATAGATTGACTCCCTCTTCTTTGTGGCAACCCTTATTTCCTATTCCTTACTTTCCCAGTATTAGCTAATGTAAAGTGAAACTCAAACTCTGGGCATTCCAATTCACAAATTATATTTCCTACAAAACTCTGCTCAGTCCTACTTGGCTAGACTTAGAGAAATGGTCAGCACTTCCCTACATCACAATAGTCTCTTATCTGCATGAGCCATAAGGAGAGGAGAGGAAACAAGGAGACAGGACTCCATGATAAATACTATGGAGTCATGCCCAACAATTGGTCTGACAATTGTCATCAGCAGCTGTATTGTCCATTCCTCTGCTTCTGATATTTTTTGCTCTTGCTATTCCTTCCCTTTGTTTTAGATCTAGACTAAAATTAGGTTGACAGTTTTTTCTTTCCCATCAAGAAAAAATGTAGCTAAGGATGGAATTTTGTTATCAAAATCAAAGGAATTTTTCTCAATATGTAGAATAGTGGATTAAGTCTGGATCCAATCTCTCAACTCATGATGTTTCCCACAAGCAAAGTCAAGGGGAAAGCCAGCAGAAAGTTGAAAGTTGCTCCCGCTCCCACTGTTGTTTTTTTTTGCCTGTCTCTGGTCATTCTGTTTATCTGTTTAGGTAAGTAAATACTGACTAAGTTTATTATACCAAATAGCAATGAACCTGAAGCAACATCCTGGAGTATTATATTGAAAGATGAGAAAGTGCTTTGCAAATAATTTCAGACTCCCGCTGCTCATATGACAGCATTCAATACATACTTTTCTTTCCCCTGGGAAACAGTGGCTGGCATCATAGCTCCAAAGGATGAAAAACAAGAAACTGACAACAATGCATTACTATGTATATTGAATAATGAACCGAGTGAATAAGTTTAATAAGTCTAAAATTCTGTCATTTCCAACCTCCAATCGCTGGGGCCATTCTTCCCAGTGAGACAAACTAGTTTGGATCTTCTATCCCTTTATTGTAAGAAAACAAACGGAGACAAGAAGGAAGGCTGGGGAGCTCTGGTCAAGGGTAGACATCTGAGTCTAATGAAAGGGGTCTCTTCTTGCTATTCCCTCAGATTCGGATCAAGACAATTGTGAGACATTATAAGAATAGTTCTGAGGTGATAATAGAGCTGGGTGGAAATGCCTGGTTTGCTTTGGTCCAATGACTGCCTTCCAGCCCAATCTATTTTTCAGAGTTATTGTAAAGATAATATGAAGATTCCAAACTCCATTATGAACTCACAGGGGAAAGGCAGGTTATATATGTTAACAACAACCCATACTTTTTTTGGGAGCATAAGCGATATGATGAAGATTTGTTTGGGAGGGAATAGCAAAGAGAATTCTAAGCACTCTATTAATCTGTCATCAGTGTACTAAAAAGATAAAGGCAAAGTAATTTTAAAGAGATGAGTACTCAGAAAAGAAATGAGTTCTTGGTACACCAAAGACAGCATGAATAGATGCATTTTACAGTACTGAATTGTTTCGTGTGTATGTGGGCACCTCCAAGGTCCTGAGAGGTGCTCCCATACACATTACTCTGTATTCAATCAGCTTTCTCTGCTCCCAGGAATAGCTATTTGAGAGATGAAAGTCAAGATGGTATTATAGTTCGTGGGTGGAAGCACTGCAAAATCATGATAATTCACAGCTGACATTTTCAGAAGAACAAGCAGTACCCTTCAAAGCATGCTGGTTTTGATGGCACTGTGTGTACCTTTGGAAATATTAGCTCAGAATTCCTAGAACTCAAGAGATTCTCACTGATGGGCCCACAGGTTGCAAATTAATGGGTGGCCTGTATTAGTGCCTTGACATTTACAATAAGCTTCAGTTAAACTATTTGTCCTTTACAAGGAAACCTTTTTTTTCTCCTTATGCATCATTCTACAAAAATCTGTAACTTAATTTTTTTCTCTCCTTCCACTAGATGGACCTAGAGCATTTCTTACTATTGTGGTAAACCTATTTTTTTCTATTGTTTTTTTCTGTTTTTTTCAAATCAATTGTTACTTATTCATTGCTTTTTAGTGAATCCAGAGAACTTTTCACAGCTGAGTGTCTTTGGTGTAGGGATGTTCATTTCTCCAGCATTCAGACTATTTATGTGGCAGGAAGGCTAACAGTCACACTGTAAGTAAATAGGTCTACTGTACTAATGTGCAGTGGGGAGAAAATGGAGCATGATTCTCAGAATTATGGGCATTTGGTGATAATGCCAGTGACATCACAGGAGATTTATTCACCAAAGCAATCCCAGCCTGCTGCTCCTACAATGTTTTTCTCTAGATGCTTGCTTACTCAAAAGGACCAGAATTGCAGCTTCTAAAATAACAAAGTCGAGACAGTTGTGTTTTACATAGGTGGGCTTGGCAGATAATGCTTTGTTCCATGTTCTGAGGAGGAGGAATCTGAGAGGGAAATGAGACTAAATTCAGACATTACACTTTTCAAATGTACAAGGCAGGCCCAAAAAAGATTACATGCAAATGCATGTGCAACAGAGCCTGTACGACACACAGCCTGCGGACCACACGTGGCCCACCAAGCACCCTTGTATGGTCCACGCACTTTTTTTATAAAAAAATAACCATTCTACTACATTCAAATGTCTCACCTCTGACAAAGATCCACCACTATTGCTACCACTGCATCTTTCACAAAGACTGGCTGCCAAGCATCTCCAACACTGCTAGCTCCATCACTGCTACTGCACTGTACCACCAGCTTCCAAAGACTTGATTGGTGTACCAGCAGTCATAGCTCAGTTCTTCTTCTCTGCCAATCCTCCAGAAGCCTCCAGTGTCAACAGGTAGGACGGGAATTGCCAGATGCTCTTTAGCCTCTAATTGCTCAAAGGCCCCAAAGAAGCACCAACCGGACAGGGGCTCATATCTTTCTTCTATCCCTTCATAGATAGATATGGATATAGATATAATTATTTTTCAACATACCAATTATAAACCCCCCCCCAAAAAAAACACTTAACTACACTAAGGAAATAATAATCATATTTGCTTCAAAAACAGTTTGAGAATCAGCAAGGTGATGAGGTGAAAACATTTTGTACACTTACTGGGATTATAGAAGATGTGGGTGTAAATGCCCCCCTTTAAGGGAGAAGGGCGATTAAGAAATAGGAAATATAAATAAATCATTAAAATGTATTATTCAAATTTTGGGCCACAATGCAAAATTTTAAGCAGGATCCCTTCTCCCTTGCAGGGATATCTTGCTGGCTGGAACACAAGACTGATCATTGTAGATCTACTAATGAAAATGTTGTAATAACTATGCAGGGAAACATCACCAAAGCAACTGGAGTGAAATGGCCATTGGGAAATTCATAGCCTAGACCAGGGGTCCCCAACCCCTGGGCCGCAGCCCACTACTGGACCTTAGCCTATTTGGAAATGGGCCCAGAAGTGGAGGGTGAACATGTTTGTGCGTGAGTGCAGCTGTACTTGCACAAGCAGTGGGCAAGTGCATACAAAGCTCCATTTGTGCGAGCGGTGGATACACACAGAACCATCCCCTCTCCCCCCCCCACTGCTCCACAAAGCCAGAAAGGTTGGGGAATGCTGGCCTAGACCATATTGAAGCAATATTACTAAGGCTCTACTAACAAATTACAACATTTTTAATCAGATAAAACTTGCCTGCAGTTTTGCTTCTATGGGACAGATAAACAAAGTAAAAAGACATTCAACTTTTCAATTCTGCTCATTTTACATTTTTTTATCTGAATAAATAATAGTCGTGCCTGGATACGTCTTCTGTAACAATGAAGCCAGTAATGACTTCAGGATAGTACAATTGTGAGAGCAGCCTATTTAGCAAAATAAATCCCAAGAAGTAAAATGGTTAAGACTACAAAATTGGTTTTCCTTGCAATATTCCATGGACTACACATTACACAACAGTGCTTTGTGATAAACTAAAAAGGGGAAGTATTTTTTAGTATAGGTAGTCCTTGACTTACACTTCATTTAGTGACTGTTCAAAGTTACAATGGTATTGAAAAATGTGACATATGACATTTTTTACATTTCTGACTCTTGCAGAACCCCATGGTCATGTGATCAAAATTTAAATGTTTGGCAATTGACTCATATTTATGATGGTTGTAGTATCCTGGGGTCATGGAATCACCTTTTGTGACCTTCTGACAAGTAAAGTCAATGGGAAAGCCAGATTCACGTTAACAACCATATTACTAACTTAACAACTGCAGTAACTCACTTAACAACCGTAGCAAGAAAGATTGTAAAATGGGCAAAATTCACTTAAATGTTTCTCTTAGCAACAGAAAGTTTGGGCTCAATTGTGGTCGTAAGTTGAGGGCTACCTATAGTGAAGACAAGGATAGAACTATTTAGTTTGCATGCAAAACCTTGTCAACCCGTGATACGTGAAGTTCAACCCGGATAATGCCATGGAATGGCAGTGCACAAAATAAAAAAAACTACTGTTCACTCCAAAAAAGTTGGTGTTGGATGAGAGAGTTTACTTACTCTGGGCACGGATGCATTTCCCATAAAGGTTCACTTTCACAGTATGTATGAACTTTTGAGATTTTGCACATTTCCTTGAAATTCCACAAATATCCTTGAATTTTTAGGTAGTTCCTATGGCGTGAAACAAGTTATTAGTGATATATCAGCTCTATATCTTCCAGAACTAAAAATCCTGGCATAGGATAACAATGCTTTGAGAGCAGCAGGGGAAATTATTCTAATGGCTTTTCTGTACACCATGCAGAACTTCAGTTAGCACAGTGTTTCTTATCCTGGCAACTTTAAGATATGTGGACTTCAACTTCTAATCCACACTTCTTAAAGTTGCCAAGGATGAGAAACACTGTGTTAGTTGAAATTACAGTGGTAAAATTACATTAATTTTTTTAAAAGCTAAGTTGGTTCCTGGTCCATTTCCAAGCATAGTTAAAAGATGCCCTAAGGATTACAATTGCAACAGAAGGGTGGAATTCAATTATTCAAAAGTAATACATAAAGTTTAAGCATTGGCATTGATTTTTGAAGCTGTAAATAACTTATATGCACCTGTTAATGAGTCATTTTTCATGACCTTATCTAAGGACTGACTAAGATCTTTCTCAGAAACTATTCTCCAGGCTTTATTGCTATAGGCTTTCCTCAGTTGTGCTACCATAACTCTCGAGTTCTCACTTTTCAGGAGATTAGCATACTGGTTTTAAATCTGCATTGCTGGCTTTGCAGCTAATGTGTCATAGGCAAATTGCATTTGTAAGTTCTTATATTCAGTTCTGAATTGAGCTTAGAGACGTTTTCTTTTGAAAATGTCCTATTTTAATAACATGCCATATCATGATTTGTTTGGATAATATCATTGCAGAGTTTAATCACTAGATAGAAGTAACTTTAAAATCTTTTAAGAAAAATGAATTCCATGTTATTGGCTTAAGAGAGACAATGACAGTTCTTCTCAGTCTTCCTGATGGGGATGTCCTTTAAGAATATTATGACAGTAAGCCTCAGACAAGTAGCAACCTGACAGAATATAGTAATGTCCTTTCAGTGTTTATAAAGTGTGGCAATCTTGATAGACTGAGCCCTAATTTTCCACAGTTTATTATTTGACAAAGTAGTTTATTATTTGACAAAGTTTATTATTAGTTGATTATTATTAGTTTATTATTTGACAAAGACTGCAGAATATTTATGCTCCCAGTTGTTCTAGAGCAGGGGTATCAAACTCGCAATGTTATGTGACATGTTGCAACATATCACGACTTTTTCCCCATTGCCGAAGTTGGGGTGGGCGCGGTTTCGGCATGACACATCTGGCTCATGGGCCGGCAGTTTGACACCCCTGTTCTAGAGCAATTATTTCAATATCAGTATTTAAACACTGGGCTTCATTTACCTATCTGTTAATTCCACACAAAAATAACATATTTTATTACTGTGAATTGTTCTCTTACTGATGTATTGTAAATCGTGAGTTATATGACTTGGCATATAACTTTTGATTCAATTTGGGAAATCCATCTTGCAAAACATAATAGGCCAAATTCCTTTTGTTTGTTTGCTTGCTCCAGTATATGCAAAAGTTGCTATTGGAATCTTGATTTGTTTTTAAATCTTTTAAACAAGTCCCCTGGCTTTTAAATTAATAGTTTTTTGTTGGTTGGTTGGTTGGTTAATCTTTCATTGGAGAACTCTTTGGAAAAATATTGCAAATGAAGTGGTTTTTTTGTTTTTTGCTTAAATTTGCCCATTTCTTACACTATTGAGGCTAAAGTTTAGTGCAAATTCTGAATGACACAGGGATCTTATTGAATGTATTTTTCAAGGTGACATGCTCTGCCACATTCAATTGCAGTATGAGATCTAAGCTTGATCATTTTTTTAAAAAAAATAGTGAAAGAGGAAAAGCAAAGCTTTCTCAAAATCTTAGTTGTTGAGCACATTGTGGTTCCACTGCCTCATTCATTTTCATGTGTATTTGTTTTATCCATGTCATTATGTTTAGAAAGCTCTATTCCAACTTATCAAAGACTTTTTCCATGCCTAAAAATATTATTGCTAATTTATTTTCTAATTAATATATTCTAATATTAGATGCCATTATCCGTCATCTTTCTTTTTGGAATGTAACCTATCTACTTTCTAGGTATAATTTGGGAATGAATTTCATTACATGTACAGCTAATATAGTGAATATCTTATAATCAAATTTCAACAAAGAAACAGTCTATATGATTGAGGTTTTTTCAGTTCATTTCCTTTTTCAAAGCATAAAGTTATATGTTTTCTAAATTTTTGTGATGTTTGGCTGTAAGTCCATCTGATCTGGTACCTTTCCAGTTTTAAGTCTCTATTGTTTCTTTAATCGCTTGAATTGTAAAAGGGTTGTTTAATATTTGTGTTCTCCTGTGAATTCTTTAACTTCTGACTCTTTAATGTATGCTTTTAAATATTTCTTGTTTATGCTTAGAATTCTTGGGAAAAAAATCTGTTTTTTTATTATTTCCATCTTGTATATAACAATTTATTTCATTTATCGATGTTATCATCCTTCTCTTTTCTGATTTAATACACCAAAAGTTTTCCTGGTTTAATTCTCAAAACGGCTTTATCAGTATCTTTATTTGGAGAATAGCAGGGTGCTAATGTTAAAACTTTACCTTTATTTAGAATAGAATAGAATAGAATAGAATAGAATAGAATAGAATAGAATAGAATAGAGCTGGAAGGGACCTTGGAGGTCTTCTTGTCCAGCCCCCTGCTCGAGCAGGAGAACCTATATCGTCTCAGACAGGTGGATGTCCAGTCTCATCTTAAAAATCTCCAGTGCTGGAGCGCCCACGATTTCTGTGGGTAAGCTGTTCCACTGGTTGATTGTCCTCACGGTCAGGAAATTTCTCCTTAGTTCCAGATTGCTTCTCTCTTTGATCAGTTTCCAACCATTGTTTCTTGTCATTCCATCTGGTGCTTTAGTGAACAACCTGGCCCCTTATGCCTCCCCTATTTCTTCTTTTCCTTAGACTAGCCAGATCTAAATCCCGTAGCCATTCTTCATATGTTTTAGTCTCCAGGCCCCTGATCATCTTAGTTGCTCTTCTTTGATTTTTTTCCAAACTCTCAATATCTTTTTTGTGGTATAATGACCAGAATTGGCTGCAGTATTCTAAGTGTGGTCTTACTAGGGCTTTATAAAGTGGTAATAGTACTTCTCATGATCTTGATTCCATGCCTGCTTATACAACCCAGGACTGTGTTAGCATTTTTGGTTACTGCTGCACACTGCTGGCTCATAGTCAAGTGATCGTCCACTAGGACTCCAAGGTCCCTCTCACAGTTACTGTTTTTGAGCCAGGTCTCACCCAATCTGTATTTGTTCCTTTGGTTTTTCCTGCCTAAATGTAAGACTTTGCTTTTCTCCACATTGAAACTCATTTTGTTGGATAGGGCCCATTGTTCAAGTTGGTCAAGATCTTTTTGGATCCTGAGTTTGTCTTCTGGGGTGTTGGCTACTCCTACTAGTTTGGTGTCATCTGCAAATTTGATGAGTTCCCCTTCTATTCTCTCATCTAAGTCATTGATGAAGATATTGAAGAGTACTTGGCCTAAGATGGAACCTTGTGGTACCCCACTGCTTACTTCTCTCCATGTGGATGTAGTACAATTGATGACTACTCATACAGTATGGTTTGTTAGCCAGTTACAGAGCCGTCTGGTAGTGATGTTGCCTATCCCACCTTTTCTTAGTTTACCAAGGAGTAAGTTGTGGTCTACTTTGTCAAATGCCTTACTGAAGTCTAAGTATATTATATCCACTGAGTTTCGCTGGTCTACTAGTTTAGTCACTTTATCGAAGAATGAGATGAGATTGATTTGGCATGATCTATATTTGACTGGTGCCGGCTACTAGTTATGACTTTGTTTGCTTCTAGTTGTTCGCAGATGTTTTTTGATAATCTTTTCTAGGATTTTCCCAGGTATTGATGTTAAACTGATTGGTCTGTAGTTTCCTGGGTCCATTTTCTTTCTTTCTTGAAGATGGGGACATCAGCCCTTTTCCAATCATCTGGTAATTCCTGGTGCTCCAAGATTTATGGAGGATGTGGTGCAACGGTTCTGAGATTACTTCTGCCAGCTCTTTCAGAACTCTGTTGGATCCCGGTGATTTATATTCATCAAGGTTGGATAGGTGCTCCCTTACCATTTTCTTGTTTATTTTAATTTTTGTTTCTGGTATGTTTTTTGCAGTGGTTTTTTTTTTGGTGTGTTGGGCTATAGTTTCTTTTTGTGTGAACACTGACATGAACTATGAGTTAAGCAGCTCTGCTTTCTCCGTGTTGCCTAATTTCTTTGCCATCTTCTCCCTTTAGCAGGCCTACAATTTCCTTGATTTTTTTCTTGTTAACATGTTGGAGGAAGAAGCTTTTTTATTGTCCTTGATTTCTGTTGCTAGCCTTTGTTCGTTCTGAACCTTTGCTTTCCTGAATATCTCTTCCAATGGGCATCTTTATTAAGAGAAAATTATTGCAGGCATGCTAGACAGGATCTGGGGAATTCTCTCCCATCCTTCAATGTTTTAAGTGTTCCCAAGCAGCCCCCACCCCACAGTTCTTCCAGGCGACGATCACTCATCTTCTCTTTTCCCAGATCCCAGGCGTTCCCCCCCCTTTTCCCAAACTGCCGGCAAAAGGGAGACTTC
This sequence comes from Protobothrops mucrosquamatus, assembly GCF_001527695.2. Lineage (NCBI taxonomy): Eukaryota > Metazoa > Chordata > Lepidosauria > Squamata > Viperidae > Protobothrops > Protobothrops mucrosquamatus. Next base: position 671,033 of record NW_015386419.1, read on the forward strand.
AGAGAGAGAGAGTAGATGAAAGGCGATGGCCATATTGTTATGGTCAGTCCTCTTGATGAGAATCAACATAGTCACTTTGTAGTTTAATGAAGGAAGTGAGAGTCATAAAACCCCCTTGCTTATCCTCCTCCCCTTTCATAGTATGACAGAATCCAGAGAAAGTAAGAAATGAGTTTTTTCCAGAGTAGGTAGCTAGAAATGAAATATAATTGGATTCTGACATCCTGCCCCCCTTAAAAATAAGAGAGATCCACCTGTAAAGAAAACAAAACAGGTATAAAAGTTAGTCTGGCTTGTTAGGATTCTCTGTATGAAACTTCTTTAATAGCTTCAGGGCTCTGACATGACGTTTATGGACCCACTGGTTTTGTGAGTTCGGGAGGTGTTTCCATGCTACTAGGTATTGAGTTGCCCCATGATATCTCCTAGAGTCTAGGATTTTCTTTATCTCAAAGTGTTGTTCGCCTTCCACCATGATTGGAGGTGGTGGTGGGGATCTTTGGCCGTAAGGGTGACTGATATTCTCTTTTCAGCAAACTGCAATGAAAAATTGGGTGTATTTGCCTAAGATTTTGGGGTAATTCTAATTCTACTGTTACTGGATTTATAATTCTTTTAATTGGAAAAGGCCCTATATATTTTGGTCCAAGTTTTTTACAGGGTTGTAGGGATTTTAGGTATTTTGTAGATAAGTACACCATTTCTCCTATAATGAATGGTGTAGGCTCAACCCTTTTTTTATTGGCTTGTGCTTTGTATGCATGCCTAACTTCATCTAGTGCTTTTCTAACTATTGGCCAGGTGTTTTGTAATTGTTCCATCCATTCTTTCAGTGATGGGATCGCTGGTTCGTTTGGGGTTAGTTCTGGCATGGGGTTGAAACTTTGTCCGGTAGCTATTTGAAAAGGAATGTAACCTGTGCTAGAGTGGACTGCATTATTGTAGGCCACTTCTGCAAAGGGGAGTAGGTCCGTCCAATCAGACTGTTGGAAATTAATAAAGCATCTTAAATAATGCTCAAGTACTGAGTTCGAATTTTCCGCTTGTCCATCCCTTGAGGGTGATGGCTAGATGTCAGTCCCTGAGTGGTCCCTAAAAGGGATAAAAATTCCTTCCAAAATGCAGACGTAAATTGCACTCCCCTATCAGATATCATGCGTTGGGGTACCCCATGCAATCTGTAAATATGCTGCATGAAAAGTTTTGCTAAGGCTTTTGCAGTGGGAATCTTTTGGCAAGGGATAAAGTGCACCTGTTTGGAAAACAAGTCCGTGACCGTCCAGACGACAGTATTCCCATTGCTTTCTGGTAATTCCACTATAAAATCCATAGCTATTTCCCTCCAGGGGGCTGAGGGATTTGCCACTGTTTGTAACAGTCCGGGCGATTTCCCTTGCAACCTCTTGGCAGTTGCACACTTTGGGCAGCTGGCCACGTAACTTTCTATGTCCTTTTTCATGGATGGCCACCAAAATTGCCCTTTAATTAAGTGTAAAGTTTTTACAAATCCAAAATGCCCTGCTGATTTTGTGTCGTGGCAAAGCTGCATGAATGTGACTCTTTGGGTTGTTGGTATATATAACTTTTCCCCCACCCAAGGCAGCCCGTCTTTCATTGTGCACACGTGTTTATTTTTCTGGAACCATTCATCTGTTTCCAACTTTTCTGGAATTCAAGTCCGGTTTGGCTACCCAGCTATGTTTTTAATTTAGCTTGGGCTCTGGTGGTTACTGGCGCTGCCAGTTGTGATTCTACCATCATCGGTTTAGAGTCGGTGGCTCACATGCTGTTATATTGGGGCATGCGAGATAATGCATCTGCCAGGAAGTTCTTTCCCCCGGCAAATGCTTGAACGTAATGTGGAATTGGTGAAAATGCTGGGACCAGCAGGCTTGCTTGGGGTTGAGCTTCCTGGATGTTTTCAAGGCTTCCAAATTTTTGTGGTTTGTCCACACCTGGAAAGGGATTTTATTGCCTTCAAGGAACTGGCACCATGTGAGTAATGACCAACGTATCCCATATGCCTCTTTCTCCCCCACAGGCCAGCGCTGTTCCGTTTCGGTGAGTTTCTTGGATGTATACGCACAGGGTTGCAATACCCCTTCATCGTTTTCTTGTAATAGTACAGCTCCCACTGCCACATCACTTGCATCCGCCTGTATTACGAAGGGCTTAACCATGTCTGGGTGTCTCAGTACTGGTTCGGCAGAAAAGAGTCTCTTTTATTTCTCAAATGCCACTTGTCATTCCATTGTCCATTTTAGTGGCTGGCTAGGTTTTACTGAGGATGCTCCCTTCATTTTTAGTAAGTTCGTGAGGGGCAGGGCTATCTGGGCAAATGAGGGGATGAATTGGCAGTAAAAGTTTGCAAAACCCAGGAAACTTTGCAGTTGCTTTCTTGTGTGAGGTGGTGCCCATTCTAATACTGCTCTGACCTTTTCTGGGTCCATTTCAATGCCCTGTGGGGATATGGGATAACCTAGGTAGTCTATCCTTTCCTGGTGGAATTCACATTTTGATAGTTTGGCATATAGATGGGCGGCTCGCAGTTTCTTTAAAACCGCTCTGACTAGATTGACATGTTCCTCTTTTGAAGATAAGAATGTCGTCTAAGTAAACCAGGACCCCCTTAAATAGGCGCTCCCTTAGTACGTCATTGATTAATTGCATAAATACTGCGGGGGCCCCTTGTAATCCAAATGGCAAGACTTTGAATTGATAGCACCCCATTGGGCAGTTAAATGTGATCTTCCATTCATCCCCTTCCTTAATTCTCATGCGGTAGTATGCTTCCCTTAGATCTAGTTTAGTAAAAAAAAAATTCCTTTTGAGAGGTGTGATAACATGTCCTTCATGAGGGGTAGGGGGTATAGGTTGCTTTCACTGATTGTATTTAGGAGCCTATAATCCACGCATAAGCGTAAAGAGCCGTCCTTCTTCTCTCTAAAGAGGACCGGAGCGGCCACTTTAGGCTTGGCAGGTTCAATGAACCCCCTTTCTAGGTTTTTCTTTATGAATCTTTCCATTTCCTCCTTCTCCTTTGGGCTCATGGAGTATAATCTGGGCTTTGGGAGTTTTGCTCCGGGCTTGAATTCTATGGCACAGTCCGTGGGTCGGTTGGAGGGGGGAGCTCATCCACCCTCTCCTCGCTGAAAACTTCAGCAAGATCTCTGTATTCCTCGGGTATTTCTGGTAGTCCCTTTTCCTCTCCCATGGATGCTTTTTCTGTTCTTAATTTTGGTAGATCCCCTTGGGGTTTTAAGTCCATAGGATCCCCTTTCGGGAAATTGATTTCTGCCATCCTCCAATTCACCCAGGGGTTCCATTTCTTTAACCATTCCATCCCTAGGATCATTGGGCATTCCATGCCTGGGGTCACTACAAACGTTATGTCTTCCTCATGTTTGCCCAGGGAGAGGTGGATTGGTAAAGTGGCTAGGGTAGCTGGCACCCCCCCTGCTATGGACCCATCTAACTGGCCAAATGAGATTGGTTGTTCCAGTCTCCTCGACGGAATGCCCAGGTTTCCCACTAGCATCGGGCTAATGAGGCAGCGGGTGCAGCCAGAGTCTATTAAGGCTTTCACCTTGACAGCTTCAGGCATGGGGGGAATTAATATAGTCACTGTCTTGAGGATGGGTGTGATGGGTCCACTTACCATGTAGCTGAGGACTTGGGTTAGGAAAAACCCCAAGTGTGTCAGCTCCCCCTTGAATCTCACGTCCAGCGGCGGGAGTCTTTGAATGGATCGATGCCTTCGTTGTTGGTGGTATTGTCTTCCATCCAGATCGCCATCTGCGGGTTGGCAGGAAGTGGGGACTACTGGATCAGCGGACGTCCCCGGGGCTGCAGGTTCCACTTCCCCCTCTGTGTCTCTCCAGTTGCGGCTCCAGGAGCTGGTGCGGCCGTATGGCTCAGAATTCTCTCCTAGGGAGCTGAGGGTTCTCTTCATGCTAGACAGGATCTGGGGAATTCTTTCCCATCCTTCAATGTTTTAAGTGTTCCCAAACAGCCCTCACCCCACAGTTCTTCCGGGTGACAATCACTCATCCTCTCTTTTCCCAGATCCCAGGCGTTTCCCCCCCCCTTTTCCCTCACTGCCGGCAAAAGGGAGACTTCAGAGAGAGTAGATGAAAGGCGATGGCCATATTGTTATGGTCAGTCCTCTTGATGAGAATCAACATCCAGTCACTTTATAGTTTAATGAAGGAAGTGAGAGTCATAAAGCCCCCTTGCTTATCCTCCTCCCCTTTCGTAGTATGACAGAATCCAGAGAAAGAAATGGGTTTTTTCTAGAGTAGGTAGCTAGAAATGAAATATAATTGGATTCTGACAGTGCCCCTCTTTCCATTTTTTGTATTTGTCCTTTTTGTCTTTTAGTTTGTTAGTGAGTTCTTTATGCAGCCATGCTGGTTTCTTCTTGGATTTCTTGTTTTTCTTTCTCATTGTTATTGTGCTGGTCTGGGCTTTTGTGATCACATTTTTCAGGGTTTCCCACGCTTCCTGGGTTGTTTTCCCCTTTAGGATTTTCATCCATGGGATTTTTCCTAGGTTCTCTCTTAGTTTAAGTCAGCTCTTTTGAAGTTCGGGACCTTGGTTGGATTGTTTTCTATTGCTGGTATTTGCATTATGTTAAATTCTAGTATGACGTGCTCATTTTTGCCCAGGGTTCCGGTAATTTCGATTCCCTCTATCACTTCTTGTTTGTAAGGATTAAGTCCAGTATAGCTTTACGTCTAGTTCCCTTCTCCACCTTTTAAGTGACAAAGTTGTCGGCTAGGTTGGTTAGGAATGTTTTATCTGCAGCTCACTGCAGAGTTTGTCTCCCAGTTGATATCTGGGTAGTTGAAGTCTCCCATTACTATTGTGGTGTGCTTCCTGCATGCATTTGTTAGTTGGTTGGAAAAGAGTTCGTCTATTTCATCTGGTTGGGTGGGTGGTCTTTAATAAACACCTATGGCAATATCACTTTTGTTTTCTTTTATATTGATCTGGGGACTTTCCACCTGTAGGACCTGGAGAACTATTTCTGGAAGGTTTTCTATTTTAGTAATCAGAAAATTGGGTTTTTATAATTTTTAAGGATTTTTAATCCCCAGGCTGGGCATTGGAGAAATTGAAAATATTTTACATGATGTATCAGTAAAGTTGGGATTTTTTTTTTTACTAACACCTTAGATTTAAAACTCTGCAGGATGAAAACAATTTACCTACCAAAAGACTATTGCACAAGCAAACAGAAAACTCTTGGATTTATTAACCATAGCCAAAGATAAAATGTGTATCTTAATTGCAGCATCAATGTTGTTTCCATGCTTATAAAGGTGGGAAAACTGAACAAAATGCCCACTTTTTAAAAAATGTAATGCTTTTTCACGTAACCTCTAACACCACCAAAGCTATGTTTTTTAGTTTTTTATTGTTAAAATCAATTTTAATTTTAATCATTATTGGATTTGCCTGGGAGAAATATTTCATAAGTTGCTCTGATTTTCCAAGAAAGTTTTTTTGGTTTTATATAACCTTCAAATGAAAAAATTAAAGTCTAAGTTCCAATACAATTAAAAACTAGCACAATATAAAAATAATTTTTACATTGCAACAAATTCCTAAAGCAATTAATAGCTAACCATTAATAAACACCTATGGCAATAATAGTATGGGGAAGGAACCATATTAGGTAATAAAAGAGAATTAAAACTATTTAAAATCACTATAGAACTTTCAATAATAATACAATTATTTTAAACTCAGAAAGGGAAATTGCAGGAAAAAATGTTAAGGGTTCAATTTTAGATCCTAATTCCTGTTTTTGTTTTTAAATAAACTGCACTGCAAATTCAGCTGCAAGCTATAAGATGCCTGGAATCCTCATGCCAAGAGTAATAAGGTGCTAAGAAGATAAGTATTAACTGCAAAAGTGCAAGCTAGCTGCAGAGGATTAAAAAAAATAAGAATCTGGGAGCTGTTAACACTAGCCCTGGGAATTCAAGGTTTTTAGGTATCAGTTTAGCTACAGAATCGTAGGGATGTTGTTTAAAGTTAAGGATTTATGCAATCATTAAATGAAACATTCTCTTCAACATATATTTTAATATGCATGTGAATTAGCCCAATCAGTAAGGTTAGCCTTATCAATCACATTGGCTGTAAGAGCTTATTGCTTAAAGTAGTTCAATCATTTATAACTTTATACCAGATTTTCAGTTCAATGAAAAATAATACATAGGCTGTAGACATACTCTTAAAGACATATAAAATTTAAAATGTATTTTCCTACTAGTGCTTCCTGCTATTGTACTTTATAAATTTAATTGTGATCAAATCCAATATAACTGACATGAGAATTACAAATCAAGCAACTATATTTCATGTTCTTTATGTGAGTTTACATTCAATGTTTTGCACACCCTGAAAGCTAAGTTGAAGAAGTCAAGCACTGTCAAAACACAGCTAGACATTAAATCTGAATTTTATGTTAAAGCTGAATTAATTCAGCTGTTGGGAGGAGAGATAAAAACAAAAGAGAAATTTGAAAGAAAACAGATTAAAGAACAGCACAGAGCAATATATAGAAGAAAGATACAAAACAGTGAAAAACTGAGGATAAAGATACTCTGGTTCTAATTATGTCCTTCAGCTATCCAATAAATACATCTCTAATTCTGTCATTTGCATAAGCCATCCCAAAATAATCTTTATATGTTATTGCAGAGCAAACATTCATGAGTTAGGTTATATAAAAATTTATTTTTTGGATGGTTTTGAACTTACTAAAAAGCAGGACTTTTAACAACCAACTATAGTTAAAAAGAAATGAAAAAGAACAGGTGTTTTCTATCCTAGCTGATTAATTACTACCCAGGATTAAAGTGTATAGGAAAACATATGGTAAGGATTTAAACAAGAGGACAGATGTATCACGAACTTAGCACATAAAACTCTAGAATTTAGGGAGTAGGCAGAATAATTCCTCTATTTGAATGGTGATCCAGCGCAACAGGGAAGGACTGATGGCTTTATAATTATGTAAATGTATGATATGCAGTGCTATTTGTCCTTCAACTACAGCCATTATTTAAAAGATAAGTCTAATGTATTTTTTCAACGTACTTGGCAATTCAGCTATTTTCCTCTATAAAATAGCAACGATTTGCATGTCACATTTCTAGAAAAAAAATTAACCACACCATAAGTCAAGTATTCTAGACATGTGGTTTATAAGGTTTATATCCCACCTTTCATTCAGGAATGGATTTTATTGCTTCCCCCCACCCCCTGTAACTGCCGTGCCAGGTGTACTTAAAAGGCTGAGAAAGAATAGCCCCAAAGTCACCCAGGTCTAGTTTCCAAAGCACATGGTGGATTGGAACCTTTGGGTTCCAGGTTCTCCAGGGCCAAGTGAAGGCCACACAGCATGGACTTTGCAGTATTCTTGTACTTGATAAATAGGTCAATACTTCAGCCACCAGCTTTCAGCGTTCAGAAAAATCCGTGTACTTGAATAAAATGCAGCGTAATACTGTACTGGTATTAAAAGAGGCAGTTGGGCCTCTTTTAACCCGCATCTCGGTTGCAAGTACGTTTTACATGTGGGGAAGCGAGCGCTTTTTAGATTCAAAGTGTGCCTCCCCGAAAAAAAAATTATTTGGGAAATCTACCTTCTTTAAAACGGACCTCGCTGAAAAGCTTTTTGTATTTGTATTCTTTTTAGGGTTTTACAGAGCCACGTGCGCGTTTCTTTGCCACCTTCTCGCACCCAGCGCGACACAAGGAGACCAAATGGCGAGCGAGGCGGGACCAACTCCAGCAGAACCGTTTGACTTTGCCGTTGCCCCCCGTTCAAACCATACCGGGAGGGGGAAAGGGCGGGGGAAGCAGCGCGGAGGGAAGAGGGAAGTCTCGGCAATGACCAATGGAACCCTCACCCCGCAATGCGGTCCACGCACTCACGCGTTCTCGCCTTCGATTTTAGGCCTATATAGACTCGCATTGGAACTCAAGCGGTCGGCGCCTGCGCGCCTTTTTTTCCCAGCAAGCCGAATTCCAGGAGAAGGGAATGGTATGCGCATGCGTCCTTCTTGCCTTTCCTCCCCTCCCGTCCTGAGCGGCGCTCGTGTGTGGAGGGAGATTCCTCCCCTCCCTCCCTCAGATAAGCGGCTCCCGGTGCTGAATGAGGAAAGTCGGGAGCCGGAGGGCGATTCACTCAGTCTCTGCTGCCTTTTGCCACCGCTTCTCCGGCGTCTGCTCGCCGTTCCTTCCTCAGCAGGTGAGCGAAGGAGCCGCGGGCAAGAGGTGGGCTTCGGAGCTTTGGCGGGTGGTCGAGAGTCTCCTTTTGCCGGCTTGGTGAGCGCCTCCGTAAGGCCCTTGGCGCTGGCCAGGCTCCCGAGGAAGGCTTAGGCGCCGCTCGATGCTATTCGCGCTTCTCTTTATTCCCCGCCCGCCCCGGGCTTTATAGTTCTCCACCCGGCATGTTTCGGCTCGCCTCCTGGGCTAGGCGGGGGTGGGTGGGAAAGGGGGCGCTTCTCTCAGCCGCCCCCAACGCCGTGCCTGTCAACACAGACGCGGCTCCTCCATTTAACAAACCTTCGCCCAAGAAGTGCCTGCTTTCATACCGTTGGGGGGGGGGAAATCTTCCAAAACTCTTTTAGGGCCGTTGAGTTTCTAGGCTTGACATGGATGAACTCTGTTGAGTTGCAAAAGATGCCTGCCACCTCAGATCCCGACCGCAACGGAAAACCTTTATTTTACCCGTAGGCATGCAACAAGCCTTTTTGTTGCATAGATTAACAACAGATGCTTATAGTTTTAAAAAGCCAGATGTTTCTCTGATATACTTTCACTTAAGGTCCATTCCTAATTTGTGCTGTCTTGTTTGTGACACACCTGTTTCTGTCTCTTGCACCTTTGACTTTTTGGGACATATTTTATGTTTAAAGCTTCGTGATTTTCTCAGACCCAGGCTGTTCTTAGAGACACCACATACTTCACCGGGTTTTTTTCCTCCTTGTTTTGCTGCTACTGCTACTTCTAGACCTGCCTCATTAGATGCTCAGTTTTACTGCAGAAGTGGAGTGTTCTGCTATTTATATGTAAAAAATGTAAATATATTCATTGATATGTTTAGACTCCTTTACACAGTCTTGATGGGTTAACAAAGGATCCTGGTTTTGTAAGCTTGAGATAACTTGCAGCCTTCTAATTAGTTTGGGTCCTACATCACCTTGTATTTCAGGTGGTTCTGATGTTTTTATTTTTCACCCTCTAATTCCATCATACTATAAGCCAAAATTTCTGTTAGAAAACCCATTTGAAAACCCAGTCTCTAATTTTATTTAAGCTCTAATCTTCCAATCACAGGTTGGTTTTGTCCCACACACTAGTGCATACTTAACTTGAATTGGGCATTATTGAGTTACTCTAATTTCATAGGTATACACAACTTACTATCCCATAAACCCTTGTTGCCTTAATATAATAAACAGAACAAACTAACCCCAATTTATCCTAATTCAAGAGTATACAATTTTTCTTGGTTCAAATAGCACATTAAATGCTTCATGACTTATTGAGAGTTGCACTTCCAAAGTGAGAAGGGACATTTTTAAAAATGTGCTGTATATAATTGTTTTGTTTTCAGTACATAAATATTGTTAGACCCCTTTTACAGAGTAAAAAAATAAAATGCCGTAGTTTGTTTGGCCTCCAGTAGTTGGTGTCATGGGACCTAGATCTTAGATTGAAGAAGAAGGAGAAAGATTGGAAAAAAGGGGAGAACAATGCTGTAATATTAGGAGAAAATATGTGGAAAGGCTAAAACAAGAGAAGGGAGAGAGGTAAAGCAATTTGAATCTGTAGCAAGAAGAAACCCAGAAAGGATAGGAAGGAGAGAAAGTAGCATTTTGATGTAATGAAAAAGTAGGAATCAACTGAAAAATCAGAGGGGAAATATGGAAAGTCGGGAAGAGGAAGACATACACAGAGATACAAGATTGGAAGATTCCACAACAGAAATCAAAGTACTAGGTAGTCAGTGAAAGAATTAGAGCTGCAGATGGGAGGGAAAAATAGGATTCTAGAAGGAAAATGCTCTGAAAACCAAAGAAAAAGTAAAGCAGTAGGGCAGGCAGAGGAGAGGTATATACTTAGAAGTAGGTTTTTGGTGAAACACGGAGGTGTGTTGCAGGCTGGATATAGCTAGAGACCTATCCTTGGCCTAGTATGCTATGTGAACCCAGTTACGGAGTAACTATTGAGGTTTATTAATACCATTATTGTAAAATATTTATTGTGCTACTAAGTGGTTAATGTTATTAAAATAATGTTTAGGCAAAATCATCAGTTTTATGGTTTTTTTATATTTTTAACCAAGTCATGGAAACTGCCAGTACTTCTATCTAAGTGCTTCTTTTGCCTTTTAAATGAGAGCCAAACATTTTCCCACTCTGAAGACATAGTGTAAGTGTGGGTAAACTGATGTTTTAAAGTCAATTATAATTATCTTAGCAGATGGAAGAAGTAGACTGCCAGAGAATATTATGGCAAGATTGGGAAGTCAAAAAACATTGTGGAAGAAGGTAGTGCCAGGCACCTTTTATCTTGTTGTTAAAAAAAATCTGCATAGTCCATAACATTACTAGGAATTGTGATTTATCTTTTTTAACAATCTTAATCATCCTAAAGAATTATATAAAACAAGAATATTTAGTCTGTCTAGATTCCTTTAGTGTAATTTTTGAGTTGCTTTTTATTAAGTATAATTCCAGGGCACTGTATATAGTAATTTGTATATAGGGTTGTTGCGGAAAAAATAAGACCAAAGATTATTAGGTATGTTTGCTGTCTTGAATTATTTAGAAAAATAATAAAGGCAAGAAATAAAACATTAGAAAAATTAAAACATTCCCCTGATCTTGGTTTATTCCAGTGTGCAGGAAGGAATCCTAAGAAAAATTGCCACAATTTTCCTTGAAGGGGGTAAAGTGAATCTGTTAATTCCTGCAGTTTGCTGAATAAATCAGCTAGGTGTCAAATGCCTGCAAAATCAAGCGATTTAGGGAGTTCAAATGAGTATAAAGATTTATTGTAAGCTTAAGTTCTCTATAAGTATCTGGCCAACTAATGGTCAAGGGAAATAAACAGGAGATAAAAGAGACATAAAGGAGGTGGGTGGACTTGTGGGTGCGCAGAGATTCGTTACTAATGAAGCATTTGACCCCCTCCCTGAGGCTCAGGCTGGCGATCTCCTACAGTGGAATTTGGGAAGGAAGGCTTTGACATATTTGATGTTAGAGGTCAGAGAGCACCAAGGGGACATCACTTCAACCCTGAGCTACAAATATTCTCCTTTATTGATATTTGATGTCAGTTGCCCTGAACTGATGTAATGGTATTTGTCCACAAATTATTCTCTTGCAATAAAATATCAGCATTTTATTACCAAAGGGAAATAATGCTCCAGCCTTAAAGAAACGATTTATATACCAGTGCCATTTTATATTCATTCCATTCCATGATTGGCCTGTAAAGTTCTTTATACTACCCTGAGCTTGATTCTTTGCTTAGATGATATTATCACTGGATAATAAAAACATCTACAAGCAAGCAACCAAGCTTAGAGAACACCAAGAATTTCACATTTATATTATATTAATGCACAATAATGGTGAGCTCTCCTCCACTATGTGGATTATCAGTTTTTTTCTTTAATTTGTATTCCTTCATTGAACAGTTGTACTTAGTGGGTAAATAACACCTGACCTTTCTAGACATTTTGAATTATATTTTGAATTATATTTTTTATAAATTCCACTGAAACTAGTCAACAATAAGGGATTATAAGAATTCTAAATTACTTATGTCAAGGTTCCAACTGACGAACCCAACCAAGCAAACACCTTCGAGATATTCTGATCTCTTAAGGTAAAATTGTATGAAGCAATACCAGCTCTAGCAAACCCCAGATCAAGCCCCTATAGTGAAAGTATAGAATCCCCCCTCCCATCTATGAACAGGTCACATTGCCAAATTATATTGTTATGAGAAAATGTCTCTGAGTCGGTTCAGGCACCTGGTGAATTGTCCTTGATTCTCACGGTCTGACTTCTTTATCTTTGCAGCCTGCATTCCATTTTCCCATCCTCCCCCCAAGTTCGTTGGCAAGTTAAGAAGCAATAATTGTTGCACCAGCAAAGCGAGCTTCAAACTTGACAGGTGGACCCTACTAAAAACTGGAAGGAACCTGGAAAACAATAAACACATATTAAGGCATTTCTTCTTTCTCAGTTGCTTGCTTAAGGGGCCCTGGCTTTTGAGGATATTTTGCATGGAATCTACTTATTAAGCATTCTGCTCTAATGTTATGAGGTTTGGTCCAAATCATTTTCTCTATTGAATAACCTCTGTACTAGATACCTCTGTACTAGATACTGTAGTTTCCCCTTATGGACTCTAGAGTCTAAGATTTGCTTAACCTCGTAATGTTTTTCCCCCTCCACCATTATTGGACCAGGTGCTTCTTTCCCAACTGGCCTCAGTTTCGATCCCTGAGCCTGCTTCAGCAGGCTGCAATGAAATACTGGGTGCACTTTACCCAGTATTCTGGGCAGTTTCAGTTCTACAATAACTGGGTTAATAATTTTTATGATTGGAAAGTACATATGTAGTTAAGACCTCGTTTCTTTCAGAGAATCCTCAACTTTAGGTATTTGGTGGATAGATACATTTTATCTCGTACATGGAAGGTTTTCTGGGCAGCTTGCTTCTTTTCTGCTTGTTTCTTTTAACTCTCTGTTCTTTTAACTCCCAGGTGCTTTTAATGGAGTCTACCCAATCAGTTGATAATCACTGATGAGGGTCTCTCGGCATTCTGGTATTGGCGCAAACTCCACTCATGTAACTGTCTTAAAGTGGGTAAGCCCCATGCTACTGTGTACCACATTATTGTATGCCACTTAAAACAAATGGCAGGAGCTCTGCCCAATTATATAGTTGACATAACACCTGCAGGTACTGTTCCACCATTGGTTCATTCTGTAGCCCCATTAGTACTCGGATGAAAAGCTGAACTAAAACCTTGGGAGGATCCTATTAGCTTTACAAATTCACACCAATATTTGGCAGTAAATTGCATCCCTCGGTCCAAGATTATGAGTTTGGGCACTCCATGTAGCCAGTAAATATGTTGCAAGAATATCTTGGCCAGTCTCTGATGGGAGGCTGGAACATGCAGTGAAGTGGGCCTGCTTTGAGAACACGTCCACCACTGTCCATATCACCGTATTCCCTCCATTCTCTGGAAGCTCAACTCTAAAGTCCATGGCTATCTCTTCCCAAGGCCAGGTCGGATAAGACACTTGCTGCAGCAATCCTGGACTTTCCCTGGCCTGCGCTTCATGGCCATACACATGGCACAGCTTTTCACATAGCTTTCTATGTCTTTCTTCATCCCAGGCCACCAAAATTGTTGTTTAGTCGTGTAAAATCTTTAAGGATCCAAAGTGGCCGGCTTGCTTAACATCATGGCTCCTCTGTAGAACTTGTAGTCAGAGGCTGTCGGGGGCATACAGGCCAACTCCTCTCTCAACGTTAACTCTCCTCGGTGGCCTCTGAACCATGCATCGGATTGCAGTTCTTGCTTCATCTGCTGCGTGAAAAGGTCACTAGGGAGCAGGGTTTTTTCCCTGCTACCTGGTGGTCACTTGCCTTGCCAACTGCCTTGTGTGGATAATACGGTTCTTCTCGGGTGGGACAGTGCATCAGCTAGGAGGTTTCCTCCCCAGGATGTACTTCTAAACAAAGTCAAAACTGAAGTATTGAGCCCACCGAACTTGCTTAGGGGAAAAATTTCGGGGAATCCTCAGTGCTTCTAGATTTTTGTGATCAGTCCAAACTTCGAAAGGAATTTTAGGGATTGTCTCCTCCTCAGTAGTGTCCACTGCATGATGAAGGCTTCCTTTTCCCATAATGCCTATTGCCTCTCAGTTTTGTTTAGCTTTCGGGAAGTGAAAGCACATGGCTGCAGATCCATTTGAAGAATAGAATAGAGCTGGAAGGGACCTTGGAGGTCTTTTAGTCCAGCCCCCTGCTCGAGCAGGAGAACCTATACCATTTCAGACAAGTGACTGTCTAGTCTCTTCTTAAAAATCTCCAGGGATGGAGTGCCCCTGACTTCGGAAGGCAAACTGTTCCTCTGGTTAATTGTCCTCACTGTTAGGAAGTTTCTCCTTAATTCCAGGTTGCTTCTCTCTTTGGTCAGTTTCCAACCATTGTTGCTTGTCTTTCCCTCTGGTCACTTTGGAGAATAGTTTGATGCCCTCTTCTTTGTGGCAGCCTCTCAAATACTGGAATACTGCTATCATGTCGCCCCTGTTTCTTCTTTTCTTTAGACTAGCCAAACCCAAGTCCTGCAGCCATTCTTCATATGTTTTAGTCTCCAGGCCTTGGATCATTTTAGTTGCTCTTCTCTGAACTTTTTCCAAAGTCTCAACATCTTTTTTGTAGTATGGTGACCAAAATCAGTTGCAGTATTCCAGGTGTGGTCTCACTAGGGTTTTATAAAGTGGTACTAATACTTCGAGTGATCATGATTCTATGCCTCTGTTTATACAACCCAGAATTGTATTAGCTTTTTTAGCTGCTGCTGCATACTGCTGGCTCATAGTGAAGTGATCGTCTACTAGGACTCCAAGGTCCCTCTCATAGTTGCTGTTTTTGAGCCAGGTCTCGCCTAATATGTACTTAAACCTTTGATTTTTCCTGCCTAAATGTAAAACTTTGCTTTTTTCCACATTTTTCCACATTTTGTTGCATAGGGCCCATTGTTCAAGTTTGTCAAGATCTTTTTGGATCCAGAGCTTGTCTTCTGGGCTATTGGCTATTCTTGCCACTATTCTTGGTGTCATCTGCAAATTTGATGAGTTCCCCTTCTATTCCCTCATCTAAGTCATTAATGAAGATAGTGAAGAGTACTGGGCCTAAGACGGAGTCTTGTGGTACCCCACTGCTTACTTCTCTCATGTGGATGAAGTACCATTGAGGACTACTTGCTGAGTACGGTTTGTCAGCCAGCTACAGATCCATCTGGTGGTGATGTTTATTTCATCTATTTGTAGTTTACCAATCAGTAGATTGTGGTCTCCTTTGTCAAATTCCTTACTGAAATCTAAGTATACTATGTCTGCAGCATTTCACTGGTTACTAATTTAGTCACTTAATCAAAGAATGAAATAAGATTGGTTTGGCATGATCTGTTTTTGACAAGCCCGTGCTGGCTACTGGTTATAATTTTGTTTGGTTCTAGTTGTTCACAGACCTGTTTTTTGATGATCTTTTCCAGGGTCTTCCCAGGTATTGATGTTAGAGTGATTGGTCTATAGTTTTCTGGGTCTGTTTTATTTCCTTTCTTGAAGATCGACATCACTGGCATCTGCTTGAATCACAAATGACTCCTCGGGATCAGGGTGCTTTAGGACAGGCTCAGCAGCAAACAGCTTTTCAAATGCCATTTGGCATTCCATTGTCCAATTCAATGGCTGGCTAGGTTGGAGTTTCCCTCCCCCTGGGTCTGTTTTCAAGACCTCTGTAATTGGCAGGGCGATTTTTGTGAAGGATGGGATAAACTGGTGGTAGAAATTTGCAAACCCTAAAAAGCTTTGCAACTGCTTATGGGTTCGGGGAGTTTGCCATTCCAGGATGGACTTCACTTTTCCTGGGTCCATTTCCACTCCCTTGCAAGACTTCTTATAGCCTAGATCAGACATATCAAACTCACGACGTCATGTGATGTCACACAACGTATCAGGACGTTTTGCCATTGCCGGCAATGGGGTGAGCGTGGCTTCCGGATGACGCATCCGGCCCACGGGCCGGCAGTTTGACACCCCTGGCGTAGATAGTCCAAACTGGTCTTCTGAAATTTGCATTTTGACAACTTGGCATATAGTTTAGTGTCCAAAAGGTTTTTTCAGCACCTGCCGTACTAATTTCACATGCTCCTCCATCGTCTTGGAACAGATGATGTCATCTAAATACACTAGGATCCGTTGGATAGGTGCTCATGCAGCACTTCGTTAATTAGTTGCATAAACACGGCAGGAGCTCCTTTTAGTCCAAAAGGCATCACTTTAAATTGATAGCAATCTAGTGGATTGTTAAAGGCTGTCTTCTACTTGTCGCCCTCCTTGATTCTCACCTGGTAATACGCCTCCCTCAAGTCCAACTTAGTAAACACCTTCCCTTTAGCGATGGCCCAGCATGTCCTTCATGAGGGGGAGGGGATACATATTTTCCACACACACAGTTTATCCCATGGAAATTGACGCACAGTCTCACCAAGCCATCTTACTTCTCTTTAAATAGCATGGGGACTGCCACTCGGGATTTAGTGGCCTTGATGAACCTCCTAGTTAGATTCTTGTCAATATAATCTCTCGGCTCCTTCATCTCTTTTGGAGTCATTGAGTACATTTTTGACTTGTGGAGTTTCACTCTGGGCAAGATTTCAATCGCACAGTCAGTGAGATGATGGGGGGGAGCAAGGTGTTGCATTCTTTTTCACTGAACACTTCCATTAAATCCTGATATTCTTTGGGAATGGCTGGAATTTCTGATGTTTGTTCCAATGCCCCCTTTGTGCTCTTGGGCCTCTTCCTTTTCTCCCCTTGACATTTAGCTTTGGGACCCTTTTCCTCCAAGGGGGTGGGACTCATCTTCGCCATCACTACACCTCTCTTGTCCTTCCCCCAATGCACTGTGGGACGCCACTTTACTAATCAGGCTATTCCCAATATCATGGCTTCAGCTATCTTCAGTTCCACCATGAATCGAATGGTTTCCTCATGGCTACCTAACTTCAGGAACATCGGCTCAGGTAGGTAGGCAGGCAACCTCCCTATCAGTAGAACCATCGACTTGTTCGAACTACAGGGGTTGGTGCAGCTTCTGCACCTGCAACCCCAGGTTGCATACCATCTGCAATCTGTCCAAACATCTGGTGTAACTGGATCAGGGCCTTCACCATTCCCCTCGCTCCAGAGCTAGGCACTACAACCTCATCTGGGCCAATAAGGGGTTGATAGTTTCACTTACCATCAGGTCATTTCCCCCCTCGCTTTTGCTCTCATAGAGATTCAGCTATAATTCCTCCCAGGCGAAGTTCTCTCCCCTTCACTGCTGAGATCTCAACAACCTGACACGCTACTCAAGATTTCTCTTTCCCCGGAGTCCACCTAGGAGCCAGCGTTGGGCAGACTGCTGCCCGATGGCTCTCCTGACCCCATCGGAAACGGTCCAGGTGGGTACCTCTGAGGATCAATGGGGCCGGAACCCAGTGTGGGAGGGGGCTTCCAATCCAACAGGCTCTCCCCAGTTCTTCTGGCGGATTTTGACCCCTCCGTGCCTCTTGTACTCTTTCAGGTCCAGTTCCATGTTTGTTACCAGTTGGTACTAGTCTTGGATCCGCTCTGATAGTCCTTGAGGCGGGCATGTGTGATACAGTTCCCTGTTCAGGCCGTCTCAGAAATAGTGGACCAAGAATTCCTCTGGCCAATGTCTCAGCCTCCCTGCCAATTTCTGGAATTCTCAGATATACTCTGTCACTGGCCTGCTTCCTTGTGTGAGGGTGCAGATTTTTAATTCTGCACGCTGGGCTTGTATGTTGTATCCAAAGCGGGCCCTGAGTTCTCCCAGAAAAGCGTCGGGATCTCCTTACTCAAGAGCTCCCTTGTCATGAAGCTCAATTCTGCCATTTCTCCCTCTAGGTTGACCACAATGGCATCCATGCAAGCCGCGTCGATGTCGTACATCGGCCCATAGCAATCCAGGTATGCACAGACCTGCTTCAGAAAAAAGGCCAGCTTTTCTGGGCTACCATCAAACATGACCCTGATTGGCGGGGTACCTGGGGGTCCCGGGGCAGCCCAGTACGGCAGTAACCATCCCACTCCGGGGGGGGGGGAAGCCAAGGCTGGGTACCAGCAACCATGGGTTTGGGAGGTGCTGGCCAGTGGTCCCCTGTTGCTGGGTGGCTGCTTGCAGAAGTCTGGCAACTCCTTGGGCAGAGACCGGGCCGGGCTGACGGACAGTAGTCCTCCAGGGGCTGGCCACTCCTATGGCCGCTGCGAGTCCCATTCTCTGTTGTGGCTGAGGCAATGTCCCGGAACGGCTACCACAAGTTGGCTGGACTCCATTCTGGAAAGCAGTTCCAGCCTCTGCAACAGCTCTCCCCCTCACAGTTCCAGGCCGAGGAACCTCTCTCTTAGCTGCTCCATTAATGGGCTGTGGCAAGCTGTCAGATACCTCCATTGCACTGATTCTTCTCATTCTGATACTCGCTTTTCCTTCCACCTTGTGACTTGGGTGGACTCCACTCCAGGGGAAATTAGTGGGAACTTGGCTTTGGCCACCTTTGACATCACAACCCTCCATACCTTCTCTCCCATCTGGCATTGGCTTCCCGCCTCTGCAACCCCGTCTCGCACCGCCAGTGGCTCCCTTGGGTGGGTCACCATCGCTTGAGCTCTGAAGTCCACTTGACCCATAGTTTGGCCGTCTTTCACTGGACCCGTTCATGTCATCTTCCCCTGAGTCTTTACAGCTCTTCCAGAAGCTACCTGACAGGCTGCAGGAGCTCAGGACTCCTTGAGAAAATCCTTCTTAAAGGAGAGCTGGTTTAATGTCAATGTTCCGACTGACGAACCCAACCAAGACGTTCCAATCTCTTTAATGTAAAACTTTATTGAGTACATCACTTCGGCATGTCTGAAAGCAAAACCAACTCTAGCAAACCCCAGCTCAAACCCCTATAATAAAAGTTTAGAATTCTCCCTCCCATCCATGAACAGGTCACAATTGTGTTGTTGCAATTGTATTAGGTGCAATTGTATTGTTATAAGAAAATGTCTCTGATTCAGGCACCTGGTGAATCATCCTTGATTCTCACAGCCTGACTTTGTAGCCTGCATTCCATTTCCCCATCCTTCTCCCAAGTTCGTTGGCAAGCTAAGAAGCAAAATTGTTGCATCAGCAAAGCGAGATTTAAGCTTGACAACATGTTTGGAAAGCATCCTATCTTGGATAAAACATACTAATTATGTTCTTCCAAATTTTTGCTCATTATTTTCTTTTCTCTTTCAAATTTCTGCTAAATAATTTCTCAGGAACATAAAACAAAAACCCCATAGGTTTTTTTGCTTTCACTTTTACTAACTTTCCCTTAGTGCAGGAGAAAAGCAATATTCTTCAGATTTTCAAAAACAACCGCCTGGAGGCAGGACAAGAAGCAACGGGTGGAAACTAATCAAGGAGAGAAGCAACCTAGAACTAAGGAGAAACTTCCTGACAGTGAGAACAATTAACCAGTGGAACAACCTGCCTCCAGAAGCGGTGAATGCTCCAACACTGGAAGTTTTTAAGAAGAGACTGGACAGCCATTTGTCCGAAATGGTATAGGGTTTCCTNTATTATTATTATTATTATTATTATTATTATTATTATTATTATTATTATTATTATTATTATTGCAGTCTTCATGGACATATTAAACAATCGCCCAGCTACTCTCTGAACAAACATATTCACATATTAGCATATCTCCAATTTTATTGTCTACATTTGCCACTTTTCCATTTTTAACATTTTTACTATGTATAATGTTACTAGTGTTTATTGTTTGTCAATTCCATTTTCCTAATGTGTTAATTTTTCATGTATTTCTTGGTCTATATTGTAGTTTTGCTGTTCTTTGGTCTTTGATAATTTAACAAAAAAATTTCACAGCATTTAAGACTTTTAATTTTTTTTAAACAAGTATTAAACATATTACAATTGATATAATAGAAAGCTCTGAAATTTCTTCCAGCATTCCATCAATTCACTTTCATGCCAATTCATCTTTTCATTACATCAATTCCATTCTATTATAGGCTCCTTATTTAGTAACTCATTACCATTTTTTTACTCTTCATCAAAATCACTTTTCTTCTGCGTCTTTGAAGTTTAATCTTTTCTTGTGTTCTTTGACTATATTCATTGAAGCTATATTTTATTTTGTATAAATGTTATGCAGTATTTTTTCTCTTGTTCTCGTTTTTGTAACATTTTTTCTATATGCTTTTATAGGCATCTTTTTCCCATAGAGAAAAAAATGTTTTTAGTGTTCTGTACCACTTTCATTGATCTTATTGACTATACTGTAAATTGCTTAGAATCTTTTTGAAATACAATCTGTGTACAAACCATGAGTGAATAGAAAATATTTCTCACTAGCTTTGTATTAATATTTCTATAGCATTTTCTTATTTGCAGTCTTTGATCTTTAAGGTCCTAGGTAACTTGGGAAGTTATTTTGTTGTTGTTGTTATTTTGCACTCTTACTTAAAATACAGGATTCCGACCATAAGATATAAGGTATATTGAATATGTACTAGGGAGAACTATATTAGTCTACAGTGGTAAAAACTGGAGACTGATTGTACCTAATCAGTTTTATTAAAATACATGAATTTACATTATGGCCACTGCAATAGTTCTCTGTAGGCTTCTGAGTACAATTCAAAGAATTGAGATTCACATATAAAGTCCTATAGGATTTGAGCTCAGGAAATAAAATCTGGCCATTCTGTTTATATGCCGTAGCTTAGGTGACAATTTTGCTGGTTTCACCTCAAGTCAGTGGCGGTGGGAGCCTGGAATACGATCATCACAAGTCAGATTATTAGGAACAAGCTTCTCATTGAGATATGATGGCCCATTAATGATATTTAGAAAGAGTAAAAGCATAGTTTCCCCCCCCAAAAAAAAATGAGCAGTATAATTATTCTGTAGAGCCAAGGTTGTTCTTCATTGCTTAACCATTTTATTTTGAGTCCTGTGTATGATATAGTATTAACATTTTAACAAGGAACTTCTCACAATATGAATATATTTGTATGGTTATACACTGCGTAGAGTTTGGTATATAGCCAGTATATAAGTGTGGCAAAATAAACTGGAAAAGGAGGATATTTATCTAGGTGGCTTTTAGTCATATATCAATGCAGGCTACAAGAATTGATTTGCTGCTTTAGTGTACTGTAAAATGGAAAAATAGAAAAATTATTCTTTATTGTCCACTTTTAATACTGGTTAGAGGTAAAAATAATGAAATCCAAATTAGATAATCATTTTGATATCAAATACGATATAATAATCACTTGTATTTTGTAAATGCTTAATTGACCCTGGTTTTGATTCAATAAAATTATTATTTTCATAAGCCCAAACTAGTTCTTAGTTAATATATACCTCCTGATCCAGTATGGTCAGGATTACTAAACACTTAAATTTCATTGTTTTCTCCTATTCTGTGTCAATATTATA
Source organism: Protobothrops mucrosquamatus (assembly GCF_001527695.2). NCBI lineage: Eukaryota > Metazoa > Chordata > Lepidosauria > Squamata > Viperidae > Protobothrops > Protobothrops mucrosquamatus. The sequence goes on from NW_015386419.1 coordinate 692,390, forward strand.
ACAACTTATATAGTAATAAACAAACTTTTTTTTGCTTTTGTGCTTCTTTTGATTTCTCCACTTGTTTCCTCTGCTTGTTGATTTTCATAAACAAAACACATAAGAGCAAGTGACAAAATAATGTGCTTTACTGCCATAATTTCATAGAATTGGAAAGAAAAGTATGCCTCCTGTATTAACATGATGCATGTGATATTTTAGTTACAAAAATTGTGATCTATTTTGGAACATAGCATTTGTTATTGCAATATAAGTAAGATAAAATTATACCGTGTTTTCCCCAAAATAAACCCCACCCTGATAAAAGACCTACCCTGATTTGTGGGGGTGGGCCTAATGTAAAGCCTACTCCAAAAATAAGCCCTAATTAGGACCTCGCTCACTCCGTCCCACCTGACTCCCGCAATGGGGCAGGAGGCCACGCGGCACATCACGCCACTGTTACCACAACGAGGTGAGGCAGGTGGGGGAGGGGGTGGAGCTGCCACATGCGCCCCATACCTGCTTCTTTCAGAGCCACCCCAGCCAGGCCATTCCTTGCTCCCTTTCACTCCCCTCCCAAGCCAGACTGTCATGCTACTGTACAGAGGATGGGCGGGGTAGGCCTGGTCGCCCTCTGCCATTTCGGAGCCAGGAGGGAGTGACAGCAAAAGGCTCCATTGCTGCTGTGCGCTGCTGGAAGGGCTTTCTTCACACTCCGTCCCACAGATCACCTGCCCAGCGGCAGCTGCTGCCTCCACCAAGTCTCCCGTGGCTTGCGCCATGACCGGGCGGCACAAGCCTCCTCAGCTGCCTCCCTCCGCCAGCCCTCCATTGCGCCACTGGAGAAAATGGAGAATAGGAGGCGGAGCGGCTCTGCGCAGCGATGCAGAGCAGAGAAGAGCACTTGCCTGCTGTCCTGCATCGCCCCACATCTCCCTTCTTCGTTCTCGAAATGGCAACCCTGTTTCCTGCCACTTCTCCTTCCGGTGCTGCTATAGAGCTTGGTGCACCATCGCCCAGCTCCTCCCTCTTCCTGAAAGCAAAAAAAATCAACACTCACCTGCTTTCTAGCTCTGGTGTGTTTCTCTCCTGCTGCAGGGAAATGGAGTTTGTGAAACTAAAAAAAGTTCAGTCAGACCTTCCAATTTCGCGAGATCTTCTTTTTTTTTGCGAGAAGATGGAAGGTCTGATTGAAGCAAGCCACGGGAGAGTCGGTGGAGTTCATGGCCATAATATTCAAGTACATTCCAAAGGTCTTGAAGCACTTAATTTTATTTTAGATACACAATATTACCTTATTTTTTAATTATGTACCTCAAGTAATATTAGTGAGTTTTACATTTAAGAGTGCTTGATTATTTAGCACAATTTTGAAATAATTTTGCTTCTGCATGAATTACCACAATTTTGAAATAGATGGCTTCAGTGGATCACCAGTTAGATACAAAGCAGTCTTTTTAATTTTTTCTATAATTTTTTACAAAAACATGTTGAATTAATACCATTGTTAAGTGTTTTAATATGAATGAATGAAATATATGTATATATGAGATATGAGATATTATTTGTGGTGTCATAACTGATCGGTAAATCACAAAAATTAATGAACTAATTCTACTTTATTTTAAAGCTATATTAATAGATTCTTGTAAGTCTCAAAGTGTCTACATTGCTTAGTGATTGTAATCTCAGGAGTCCCCATTGCTGTTGTTAACCAAATCCTATTAGGCAAGGACCCATCCCAATTCAAATAATTCCTAGCTTGGTACCTCCTAGTCCCAAGCCTTGGTAAAATAAAGGACTGCCTCTGGTTGAATCCCGCCATCTGCCTATCTTTCCCCAATATCTCTCGTTTTGGCTCCCATTAGCTGCTTATGATAGCCACCCCCACACCAGGCCTACATGCCCCTAGTGTACCAGCTGGGGCCTTTTGTGCTGTCTTCTTTGGGGCTGATTTACAACTGCATGCTTCATACACTTTACCAACGCATAGTTCAGTAATGGAAAAATCCAGTTCCAGTTACTGTAGTTAACCAAGGATTATCTGTAGAACTAACTTTTTTATATTAATTTAATCTTCTATTATTAGTGCTGGTTGATTAAATTCTTCTATTTTTGAACCAGAGAGCTTGGATCTAGGATTTACATCCAGACATATTATTTAGATGTGCTCCATATTCTTTCCCTTATTAAAAGCTGCTTCACATTTGTTTCTTATTGTGTGATCACAACATTTCAAGATGCCAAGGTAGGCAATCCATAATGCTCAGACAATATCGTTAGCAAGTTGTCAATGTTCATGCCAACTTCTGTTATCTTTTTGCAATAAACATTTGAGAAACTATTTTATACCTTAAAACTATGTTTCAGAAAGCAAGAATACATTTTTATCTTATCCTCACTAGCGTCATTCTTTCACCAAACACATACCTTGTAACTTTCAACGCCTTTGGAGGCGTTGGGAATCAAAGCTTCCTCCCCTGTATCAAACATTACAGATTTTTAGAAGCGTATAAAATATCTGCTAAATTAGCTCCCTAAACTGTCAGGAGTTCAAGATGCAGCTGTCATCATTAATGGAAGATATTTTTATTTTGAACTTTGCATATAACCAGACTTTCCCAGTCTTAAAGAATTACTTGCTATTAATTTAATAGTGTACAGTATTTATGTGAAATATTTTTAAATTATTCTTCCTCCAGAATAGTTAGAGATTAATGCAATATATATGTAAAATCATTTTTGAAAGTTGATACACATGGTCCTCGACTTATGACCACAATTGAGCCCAACATTTCCATTGCTAAACAAAGCCGTTGTTAATTGAGTCATGCCAGGATTGTTAAGCCAATCACTGCATTTAAATGAATCATGTGGTTGTTAAGCAAATTTGTTTTCCCCCATTGACTTTGTTTGTCAGAAACCAACTGGGAAGGCTTCAAATGTTGATCACAAGACACCGGGATGCTGCAACTGTTGTAACTATATGCCAGTTGCCAACCTCCCAAATTTTGATCATGTGACCATGGAGATGCTGCAATGATCAAGTGTGAGAATAGGTCACTGTTTTTAGTGCTGTTGTAACTTTGAACAGTCACTAAACAAATTGTTGTAAGTCAAGGACTACCTGTACAATACTGCAGAATCACGAGAGGGCAAAACAGATCATTAACTTCCATTCCTTTATATCCTTAATAGTCTTTAAACTTCATGAATCTGAAAGCTAGCACTTCTGATTACTTTTAGTTGTCTTACCCTTGCAGCTACTGGTAGGGAAAAAATGGCAATGGCCTTCCTGCACCTTCCAAACTGTTTTAATGAGCTTCATTGCTTAGGCCGTTGCTTTGTCACAAAGTTCTTTCTGCTGTATAAAATGGCTCCAAGATTTATTGAATTCTAAATTTCTGTTTATATAAAGTTGTATTAAATTGTAAGTTTCAAATTATATTGTTTTAAGTATGTGGCTTTGGTTCATTTTTGTCAATAAATAAATGAAGGTCTTTTTTTTACTCATTTGTTTAAATGGGTTCTCTTTATCTAATTTTAGGTCTTGTGTCAAGAACAGATCACATTTTCAGGCATATTTACAGGTAGTCCTTGAGTTATGACTGGTTGATTAACGACTGTTCAAAGTTATTACAGACCTCTCTAGGGGTACTTAAGGCCTAGTTTCAAAGTTCTGTCAACTCACTCCCCTGGTCTGCATTTATAGCAGTTTGTAGAGTCCTGCACTTACATGGCAATATTTTACAACAGTTTTTTCTAAAACCCAGCATTTACTTCTGGCTTTCAGCAAACCCTACCCAGTGTGGACCATTCATTCACTTAATAACCATGGCATTCATTTAATGACTGCTGCCAAAAATTGGGTCACATGGGTGAGCCAACTTTTGACTGTCACGACTTATGAATATGATTGGTAGGCTCCATTATGGTCATAGGTTGATGACTACCTATGTGTAGAAATATTGAAAATTCAGTTTACAAACTTTTAAGGACCACTGCATTTACTATTATATTGTACAGTTCTTGTCCTCTCTTCTATTTACTTCCATATCTGAAATGCCTGCTGTTGCTACTGTAAAGTCAAAATATCCATCAATATCTTATCCGGCCCACTTATCTAAAATGGAAAGGAACTGGATGTCTCTAATACTAGATACAGTTGGACATACTACATTGCTCCAAAACTGTGAAGAATCCTTAGATCTAAAATGAGTTTTAACCTGGGCAAATCTACTTATCCAATATGATGAAAAATGCTAACAAACGTTGTAGTACAGAGAAGCATTTTACATATTTGTCCTCCTTGATAACTGCCTGCTATAGAAATTCTGCTGTAGAAAGATGGAGAAAATGTTCAAGACAAGACAAAGAAAAACATATTTGAGTAATATAGTGCTGAATAAGTATTTTAAAATAAATACTAAGAAGCACCAGTGCTATAGATATATAAATCTCTTAAACAATATAAACATCTAATGTAGAAGAATAAAATATATTAGCATTTGTAATGATAGTACTAACTAGATACCTAATATTTTTCTTGTTTACTGGATCAGATGGTCATCAAAGTAATGTACTCTTCGTTTGAATTTGCTATTGTTTGTTGTGATTAAAGTTCCCAAGGATTTAACTGAATTATAGTTGATATTGTGGTGATTTTGCACGATGTAATTTTTTTATTCCACTGTATTTTGCATTAAATTAGATTTTTTGATAATTTTGCTATTAGCAAAAGTATGTTGAGCTGTATTATGAGGCTTATGCATCCTTAACATTACTTTTCTTTTTTAAGGAATGATAACTTGGGTGAACGTGAATGAATAAAGCCACTTCTGCAAATGTAGGGCAGAAGGCCAATGATGCAAACAGTATGGCCCTAATGAACGGACAGACCAGTAATATTAATATTGTAGCTACTGCTTCAGAGGTAAGGAAGAAATAAAGAATGTCTTATGCAGTCAACTTAATTAACAACAGAATAGGTCCATAATAATCATATATACTGCAGTACACAAAGGGGGAAAATTTAAACATTATGGTATGCAGAGAATTCCTCTGTGCTATAAAATTTTAAGGCATGTACTATTTACAGTATAAAATATGAAAACAAAGGACAATCTAGGTATGACTGTAATTGACCTAAACATATGGTTGTAAATTTTGACAGTGATTAAACAGTTAAACCATGTGTCTGTGCCCAGTTTTATGACCTTTTTTGCAGTGGTCATTAAGTGAATACCATAGTTGTTAAAGAAATCCATTTTATCCAATGGGTGTTTTTTGTCAGTAACTGGAAGTAAACACTGTAAAGTGGCAAAAAATGCCAAAAATCATGGTCACATGACCATGGGGTACTGCAAATAGTCATAAACGTGAACTGGTTTTGCCAAGCGCCAAAAATGCATTCATGTGACCGAAGGAGGAGTACAGCAACCAGAACCAGATCATAAGTATGTTTTGACAGGTCCATTGTAACTTGAAATAGTTGCTAGGCAACCAGATGTTAACCAAGGATTACGTATATGGACATTTACATTTTTTTAAAAATGATGACTATATAGTACTATTCTTTCAAACTAGGAAACCATGTCTTCAGAATATTTCCCTGATTAGATTTGGGGGGTGGGGTGTATATAATAAAATGAAAATCACATAACTGAAAACATTGTTTGATCTCATTTGAAATATTATTTTAATTTGAAAAATCCAGGTTTACCTACTAGAAGTTATTTGTCAATATGGTGAATGATTTGCCCATTGATGATCAAAAGTAGTAAAAATGTAAAACAGTGGCCACTAATAGGAAAACTATCTCAACAATAAAGAGACAGTATTTTTATCAGTCCTGAGTCTGCATGTTAATGGCTTTTACCAAAATGGAGTATTGTTATTAATTGATTCTTTATGCAAGTTGAATTTGCAATTTATGTGAGGGGAAAGAGAGGAGAGGAGAACATGGCTCTTTTATAACAGGGGTCCCAATCCCCGGGCTACAGCCCATTACCAGGACATGGCCTGTTTGGAACCAGGCTGTGGAAGTGGTGGGCGAACATGCAGCAAGCACACGCTCAGCTCCATTTACGTGAGTGGCAGGTGTGCATGCCTTCCACTTGCACAAATGGAGCTGTGCAAATGTGCCTACCCACCACTTGTGCAGAACCATCCCCTCTCCCCCAACACCAGTTCACCAGTCCACAAAGCCGGAAAGGTTGGGGACCACTGTTTTATAAATATAAATATATTTGGTATAATATATTTTGATTAGATTGACACAAGAGTTAAAGATTTCAAAAGATTTTCACTATTTTAATTTCACTGACTTGGGTTTTAATAATGCATTTTACATTTCTGTACATTCAATAGAATTCAATTGTACCTTCAATATGGTTTCTATCGTATTTCTTTAATAAATAATTTAAATTTATATGTTGCCCAACTCTTAATAACTCTGGGCGGCTCATAGAAATTATAACAACACCAATAAACGATAAAAGATAGCAAGAATGACAAACCAGATAGAATAAAGCAAGAAGTCTCATTTTCCTTTGCCTAGCCCTAAGGCCTGGGTGAAGAGCCACGTCTTCACAACTCTTCTAAACAACAGCAGAGTGGGGGCCATCCAATCTTTGGAGGGAACCTTATTCTAGAATAATACAGGTGCTGCTGTAGAGATGATGCACTTCCAGAGTCCCAGTAGATAATTCAAATAAACCCAGAACATCCCAAAGATGCTTTTTCACAAGGAGTATAAATCTTTCCATTCCCCACCGTCCAGTCAGCTGAAGAAGCTTCTTGGATGAGAAGCGAAACATCTTCAAAGAAAAACAAGAAAGTCCAATTGCCTTGTGAAAAGCATGTTTGGGATAACTATGACCTGGATGACTGAGAATCTCCATAAACCCAGAATATATCAACCCTACATTTTCAAATCAGCTGAGGAATATTATGAGAGAGGAGCAGTTCCTCAAGTACAGGTAGTCCTCAAGTTACAACCATAATGGAGCCTGCCCATTAGGGTTGGAAGTTGGGACAGCGTTAAATGAACTGCTTCAAGTAACAACCAGCCATCCCTGCTCTCCCCAGTGCATTTCTTAAATGAATGCACAGATCATTAACTGGAGCTCAGTGATGGGGGTATCCTGGGAGGATTTAAAGGCTAGACTGAAGACTGCCTCTAGATAGACAACTAAAGTTTGCAAAGACTCAGTTTTCTCTATTTTGTTGCCCTAGTTAGCTAACTTTTGGAGATAATGTTTTTTTTTCTCCAGTTCAAGAGAAAAAGCTGCAGAAAGATTTTCTTTCCTTGCTTGCTTTGTTTCTCTACTCTTCAGCTGGAGTCGAGGTAATTTTTTTTAAAAGGGTTAGAGTTTGAAGAGCAGAGGCAGAGACTTTATTTTTAGCACTTAAATGGGGAGGGGAGATCAACAACTTGTCCCTCTCAGCTTTTTTTGTTTTGTTTATTGAAAAAATGTGGCTTTCTAGGGGAAGGAGGAGTTTAAGCAAGGGAAACGTTTGGGGAAGTTCATCTTGAAGCTGGCAGCTTTTATTCAGGATCCAGCTTCCTGAAGCCTAGCAAGAGGCAAGAGAGCTTTGCAGCCTCCCAATAGCCAGCTGATTGGTGCAGAAAACACTAAAAGCAGCTGCTATTTCCACCAAGGAATTGTCAGGGCTCTGAAAATGGAGTGTTGCAACAAATGGTCTGCCATAAGGGCGAATGACTGCAGGGGCACTGCAGCTGTTGTAACTTTGCAAGAGGTCATATGTAGCTTTAGGGTGCGTAACTTTGAACCCTAGTTAACTTTAAACCCTAGGAGTTTATAGGTAATGACCGACATTACCTATAATGTCGAACCTATAATGTCGACCGACGAACAGGCTTCGTCTCAACCCGTCCAAGACCGAGTGGCTGTGGTTTCCGGCGTCACGTCATAGCCAGTTGGTTCCATCTCTGGCTATCGGGGGTGAGTCATTAGCCCCCGCGGAGAGGGCTCGCAACCTGGGCGTCCTCCTGGATGCTCGGCTGTCTTTAGACGATCATGTGACGGCCGTGGCCAGGGGGGCTTTTCATCAGGCTCGCCTGATACGCCAGTTGTGCCCCTTTCTGGATCGGGACGCCCTACGCACAGTCACTCAAGCCCTCGTTTCCCGCCTGGACTATTGCAATGCTCTCTACATGGGGCTCCCCTTGAGGTGCACCCGGAGGCTCCAGCTAGTTCAGAATGCGGCTGCGCGGGGGATTTTGGGGGCCTCTAGATGCTCCCATGTAACACCTCTCCTGCGCGAGCTGCACTGNTTTTTTTACAGGTGTGTTTTTAGAACAAGCCCGTTATTTAATTCGATTTTAAAACAAACTATTTATTACCGTGGTTTTTAGTATCGCCTGTTCACCGCCCTGAGTCCCGCAAGGGAGATAGGGCGGTATATAAATTTAATAAATAAATAAATAAATAAATAAATTTTGAATTACATCTTGAAAGAAACTGGAAACAATGCAGCTCGTGAAACAGAGCTGTTACATGAGCACACCAAGGCATGCTCATCAGTAACATTGCCACATTCTGGCCTAGCTGAAGCTTCCAAGTGGTCTTCAAGGATTGCCCCATATAGAGTATATCACATAGTCAAGCCAAGGGTATGAGTGACTTATCTGAAGGATTACTGGATTTAGGAAAGTGCATAGCTGGTGCATTGAATTGAATTGTACAAAGTCCTTCATGACCACAGCTGACTTCTGCATGCTCTTTAAGCAGGAGCTGTTCCTCCCCATTCAAACTTACACAGCCTGCAGGCACTGGGACCAAACCTTGACAGTCTGAGATGGCTGGCCTGAGATTTAATTGGGTATCATCATTTATTTTTCCAGTGTTATGTTCATATCAAAAATGGTGTGAAATAGAGTGTTTTAAAAACTAGTGACTGACCCAAAGCTACCCAGTTAGCTTATCTAGCTTAATGTGAACTTGAATCTAGGTCTCTGATCATTACCTAGCACTTTAGTCTATACATGTACTGGTTCTTAATTTTATTTTCAGGGACAAAAGTTAACTAATTCCTAGACAATTTTTCATTTGCCTGAATTGATACAATAATATGCAAGTAATCTCTCCTAAAAACCACTTAGGAACTTCTTCAAAAACATCTTTGTACTGAGTTAACTTATTTCTTCTTGGACAGAAGAGTAGCAGCTCAGAATCATTGAGTGACAAAGGTTCTACTGAATTGAAGAAAAGTTTTGATGCAGTAGTTTTTGATGTTCTGAAAGTTACACCTGAGGAATATGCAGTAAGTAATTAACTAATGTTCCTAATCTAATAATCCTTTTGCTCTACATTTAACAAATTGTAGCATATTAGTTTCTATTTTTCTTCAAGAGAGTTAAGAGAGAGCTTGGGATACTCTGTATCAGAGGAATGAAGAATCATACAGAAGTCTACTATACACTGCATTAAGAGAAACTGTTAGGAGTACTGTATATGGGAAAAACATTTTCTGTCTTTATAATAAAATATAATATAATAAAATATAATAAAAATTCAAATAAGTGCTATTCTCTATCATAATTGATTATTTAGTATCGGTAGGACTAGAATTAAAATTAATGTAGTCTTTCAAATCAGAACTAAAACTATTTTTTATTACCATGTTTCCCTGAAAATAATACCCAGTGTCATGGTTCCGACAGATGAAACTCTTCAAAAGAACTTCGAGGCATTGTTTACCTTAAAGAATCTTTTATTCGAGAAACAAAGTATCGGCACTACATAGTTAAAGCCAAAAACTGAATTCCCCTCCCCTGCGCACAAAGTAGCAAAGCACAATTCCCTCCTCCAATTAACAGTCATAAACTTCCCAATGAGCTTGAAGCGCGGGCTTTCTCCCCAGCTTTGCAGCCCGCCAAATCTTTATCAACTCTGGGCGCAATAACCTTGGATTCCCACGGCTGAGTTATTACAGTTATGACTAGCTGGACTCTCATCCACATTCCCCCTCCCAGCATCAACAAACTCTAAAAGTGATAGAGAAAAGATGGCTACATTTCCATCTGTTGTCAAAGCAAGAACATCCAATGTTAGCAGCGTTGACACCCAGCCAGAAAATAAGCCCTAGTATGATTTTTCAGAACACTTGTAATATAAGCCACGCCCCAAAAATAAGCCCCAGTTAAGATTATCAGCCAGCAGACACATTTAGTACCGTATTTCCCCAAATATAAGCCCTAACTGGAAAATAAGCCCTAATTCATTATTTGCAGCAAAAATTAATATAACACTCGGTCTTATTTTGGGGAAAATACTGTAACTACTTTGAGCATACCAGCATTACTGTATATCCTCCCCCTTTTTTTTAAGAAAATGACTTGAAGCAGAATGTTCACTATTCTTCTCCAGAAGTACGTTTGAGATTTACTGCATTTTGAATGGAATGGGAAATCCTTTTACATTAGCCTGGATGCTAGCAATTTTTTTATAGCTTTTGCTGTGTTGAGAATTGGGTAAAAATATATTCCTAATTCTCAGTCTCTACCACTTCAAATGGTCTTGTTCATTATTTATAGCATTATATTTAAATAATGCTATGTTGTTACCCAGGTGAAAATGAAAATAAAGAACTTGTGGCCCTTGGAGTTTATTTTTTGAACTACAAGTCAATCTTCCTTTTTTCTACAGCATGTGAGATGTAGCCTCCACCGATGGGTTATCAATGCCTCCTTGCTCAGTTTAGACTAAGATCAAACTTTGGCCACGCCTCCTTGGGCTGTCCTTCCCCAGTTTGTTCTTAGTCTCGGCTCAGTAAGGACACAACTTAGTATAGCTCCTCAATAATTTAATTGTAGTTAGCTTTAGGTGATTGGGAATTAGCAAATTTCATTGATTCATTGCATTTTTTCTCCTTTAAAGATTTAATTATCTATTAGAGGGTTTAGAAAAAGGGGTTTGTTTTTTTTTATTTTGGTTGGCTATATTTCAGCCCTCAGGGGACTCCCTGCAGGGAGGCAATTCCCTCAGAGCCTCAGAATTGCCGTTTGCCTCCGTTCCTCTCCGTTTCAACGCTGCGAAGGGGATTCCCCTGAGCGTTTGGGAGGCCTCGTTTATTGCTAGCATCGGCTGCCTCACACTGCGAGGCAACAGGAGTTTTTTGTTTGCAATCGGCTTTTCAGCGCTGTGAGGGGATTTCCCTGAGCGCTCGGAGGCTTCTTCCCTCGGCTCGGAGCTTGGCGCGGCACGGGGATTCCCCGCACTACTTGCTAGCCGGCCCTTGTCACAGGCGCTTGAGCAAGGAGAGGGGATTTCCCCAGGGACGAAGAGTTCGTCGGAGTGAAATCTTCTCCTCGTGGCCACGAGGCTCCAGTGGAGAGCGGAGGCCTGCTAACTGATCTTCAATCGCAAGTTTGCTTTTGTTTGCCTTATTTGCAAGGGGAGTGAAGACTGGGTGGCAGAGGCCGTGGAAGCCCTTGGCCACTTTGCAGGGCCTCATAAATCGTTCCCTTTGACTCTGAGTCGCCATTTTGGCGACCACGAGGCTTGTGGCCGCCATTTTGTTTCAAACTAGGCGTGGCCGCCATTTTGTTGGGGACTCCACACCGAAGGGAGATTAGGCCTGCAAATTCAATTTACAGCCTGCTGTGTTGGGCTTTCTGGGGGTATTCTGCAATTTTCTCTGACCAGTTCAAGGATTGCTGTTAGAAAGGGAAGAATCTCCTTCTTGTCTTCTTATCCCTAACACACTCATTGGGGGAATTTATTCCACCTGTTCTAATAGCTCGCGGCGCTGTGCCTGCAGGGCCTAAACAGGCAGCTTTACTAATCTGTCTGGCTGTTTGCCAATTATGGTTGTCTTAGGGCGCGGGGAAGGCTCCCTCCCGGACAACTTGATCTGTGTGTTTACCCCCACTGCAGGACTTCTCTCACTTGGAGGGTCCGGCTCACAATGGCAGATGGTGTGTCTCCTCAGACCTTGCAGGGTTCAGTTGCCCCCCCCCCGCACAGTCAAAGCGCAGATCTTCTGATCCAGGCGCGGGGGGAAAGAAGAAAGCCAAAACCAAACATCTATCTACAGAACCCTCCAAGGCTGCTGAGCGTCTCCGGAGCTCCTCTGTGGACCGTAACCTCTTTCTTAAGAGGTCCCGTGTTTCCTAGTCCAGGTCACTTCGACTGCACCAAGGGGGACGAAGAGACCCGTCAAGTGGTAAACTCGAAGGTGGTCACGGAAGAATAGTTCGAGGATACCGAACCAGAGGAGTTCCCCCTTGACTTGTCCAACCAGAGGGAAGAGGGGGAAACAGTGTCCCGCTTTTGCCTTCGGGCCCCTCAGTCCCAGTTACCTCAAACACCCCTCAGCCAGCTGAAGCCTCTACTTCAGGGGTCGCCCCTACAGAGCAAACCTTCTGGGCACAACAGTTTAACACCTTTATGCAACAGGCCTTCACCCAATTTATGGCATCTTCCATGGCTCAGGGACCTTCACAGGTCCCATCCACCTCACCTCCAACCTTACCAGCAGGTCGGACGGAGGGGCTACAGTCCATAGGCTCTGGTATTTCTGAGACCTCCTCCCACCTTGGGGAGGCCGAGTCGGTTGACTTAGACGCTCCTGACCTGCCTATGTCAGAGGATGAAGAGGGTACTTCGACCCTTCTCTTTTCAAATCCCTTTTATTAAAGGCCTGTACCACGGCCAATTTGGTCACAGAACAGGAGCCCGAACCTTCTACGTCGACTCCACAGGAGTCAAACCCCTTATTTACGGTGAAGGTTGTGGAAGAAAAACATGTTCCTTGCCCTGCAGTGTTCCATACCACGGTGGAGGACCAGTGGGCATCACTGTCCTCTACCACTCAGCCCAGCAGCACGGAAAGGAAACTCTTTAATGTTTCTCCTAAATTTTCTTCCCTCCTTGAGGTTCCGAAGGTAGATGCCCCGCTGACGTCTTTATTCTCTACGTCCACAGTTCCGGGGGACATGGCTGAACACCTCAAGGCGGAGGATAAAAGATTTGAGTTTTCTCCCCGCAGAGCTCATCAGGCTTCTGCCTGGGCCATCAAGGCGGCGACTTCGTCCTTCTTTGCGAGGACCTCCATCATGTGGCTCCGTGAGTTACAGGCCTTGATTTCCCCGGATCAGGTGCGTGCGCAACAAAATCTGGGTAAACTTCCAGCTGCTGCGGAATATATCTCAGACGCATCCCTCCACTCGGTCAAACACTCAGCCAGGTCTATTGCGGCCATGGTAGCGTCTCGTAGATTCTTATGGCTCAAACAGTGGAGGACAGATCTTAAATCAAGATGGCGTCTGTCTACAGACACATATAAGGGTAATCTGCTATTTGGGGCAGTTTTAGAACCGCACCTAGTTGAAGGTAAGGACAAGAGGAAAACATTGGCTCACCCCTCCAAAAAGGCGGATAGGAGACCCCAGCAGGAGTTCCGTAGACAGTCCTTTCGGACTGGAGCTTCCTGGGAGTGGCGGCAGCCCTTTCGAGCAGGGCAGTCCTGGGATGGGTCCAGAGGTTCCCGATCCTTTCCCCCCAGACAGGATCGACAACAGGGCCGCCAGAACACAGGAACCAGGGGACAATTCCAGAACAAGCGCCCCTTTAGGGGAGCTGGAGGACGTTCGTTCAGGAGGTCCAAGTGACGCCACTATGGATCCTCCCATAGGAGGTCGCTTGACTCTGTTCAGCGACGTTTGGGAGGTCACCACCAAGGATGCTTGGGTAAGGGAGACCATAAGGCTAGGACTAGCCTTAGAATTCCACTCCATCCCCCCAGACAGATTCGTCCAGTGTCCAACCTCAAAACAGGCAAACAGGGCGGGGCTAGTCTCCCAGGCCATTGCCCACCTGTTAGAAATAAAGGCCATAGAGCCGGTTCCTCTAGATCAAAGAGGAAAGGGGTTTTACTCCATTCTCTTTGTGGTCCCCAAAGCATCGGGAGGTTGGAGAGCGATCTTAGATCTGAAGGGACTGAACCATTTCGTAGCCTACAGGCGATTCAAAATGCAATCCCTCAGATCCATCCTGGCCAGTATCAGGAAGGGAGATTACCTCTCTTCCATAGATCTGACAGAGGCTTATCTTCATGTCCCAATCAGACCACATCACCGCCGGTTCCTCCGTTTTTGCCATGCACACAGGCATTATCAGTACAGGGCTCTGCCCTTTGGTCTTTCTTCGGCCCCTCGCGTTTTCACGAAACTACTGGTGGTATTGGCAGCCCATTTCAGGTTGATGCCGGTAAGAGTACAGTGCTACCTGGACGACATCATTGTCCAGTCCAGATCATTCCGGTCAGCACAGCTGGATCTACAACTCACGATTCGGACTCTTCAGAGGCACGGCTTCTCCGTGAATTTCAAAAAGAGTCACACCATTCCGACCACTCGGATTCTTCATTTAGGCGCGGTGATAGATTCAAACCTGTGCAAGGTATATCTATCCCAAGAACGCAAGGCCAGCATCAACTCTTTGGTTCGCAATATCCAGAAAAACAAGGTGGTTCCTCTGGTCCAGCTGTCTCAGCTATTGGGGAAAATGATTTCGTGTCTGGGCATAGTGCCTTGGGCCCGACTTCACTCCAGACACCTACAGTGGTTCCTCCTGCCTTTCCAGAAGAGGAACATGAGTTCCTCCGTACGGAAAGTGAGAGTTCCTCACCACACTCTATTGTCTCTCCACTGGTGGGTGTCGTCAGCCATACACAGGGGTTCACTGTTCAAGGAGCATCACAGGCTAGTCCTGACCACGGACGCCAGCTTGTTCGGCTGGGGCGCGCACATGCAGACTCACATGGCACAGGGACAATGGACCCAATCCGATCTCGCTCACAACATCAATTGGTTGGAGCTCAGGGCTGTACACCTGGCTCTACGCCAATTTGCCCACATAGTAGCGGGAAGACACGTCCTGGTAATGACGGACAATGTTGCTACCAAGGCCCATGTCAACAGGCAGGGGGGGACGAGGTCTTGGTCCCTCATGCAGGAGGCTCTATCCCTGGGGCGGTGGGCAGAACTCAATCTGGCATCCATTTGCGCAGAGCACATCTCCGGGGAGGCGAATTGTCAAGCCGACTCTTTGAGCAGGGTATTGATAGACCACTCAGAGTGGCGCCTGGACCCGGCTCTTTTCGTGAGAATAGCGGAGAGATTCGGACAACCTCAGGTGGACTTGTTCGCCTCGTCGGTAAACGCTCAACTACCCAGATTTTTCACAAGGTTTCCATCACGGGGGGCGGAGGGGACAGATGCGCTCCGCAGTCCTTGGCCCAAGGGGCTCTTGTATGCATTCCCTCCTCTTCCTCTGATTCAGGCAGTCATCAGGAAACTGCTTTTGGAACAGGCGGAGCTGATCCTGTTGGTCCCTCACTGGCCAAGGAGACCTTGGTTTGCAGACCTAGTGGATCTGTCGGTCTCTCCGCCATGGAAGATCCCACCAAATCTAGTAGCTCTCAGTCAGGGTCAGCTACAACATCCGGATCCGCAGTGGCTTCAGTTAGCCGCTTGGCACTTGAGCGGGAGAGTTTAGCCAGGCAGTCATTTTCCCCGGACGTCATAGCGGTGATTCAAGCCTCCAGACGTCCTTCAACTAACAGGATTTATGACGCCACATGGAGGCATTTCTGCACTTGGTGCGCCTCCCGGAGTTTGGATCCATTGAAAGTCTCCATTCCAATTATCTTAGATTTCCTCTTAGAGGGCCTGAACAAAGGCCTGGCCTATAACACTATTCGTAGACAAATTGCTGCCTTGTCCTCAATTCTCACTTGTGAGAATCATGCGCAACTGTCACATGACCTGACAGTCAGGGCTTTCCTTAAGGGAGCTGTTCACACTGCTCCTCCCGTAGTGCATAGATACCCCACGTGGGATTTACCAAAAGTATTGCTGGTTCTCACAGGGCCACCCTTTGAACCTATTAGATCTTGCTCTTTACACTTCCTTTCTCTGAAAGTCGCCTTTTTGGTTGCCATTACTTCGGCAAGGCGTATTTCTGAACTGGCTGCGCTCTCAGTCAGAGGGGACCTCTGTAACTTTCTGGAGGACAGGGTGGTCCTTTGGTTGGACCCATCCTTCATCCCGAAGGTCAATACTTGGTTTCACAGGTCTCAGGACCTGGTTCTTCCAAATTTTTGTCCTCGACCATCCCATCATCTGGAAAGGCTGTGGCACACGTTGGACGTACGACGGGCCATGCATCACTATGTAAAACGTACAGAACCTTTTCGCAGGACTGAGGCTCTGTTTGTGTCTTTCCATCCTTCTTCCAAGGGTCTGAAGGTATCATCTTCAACCATTGGAAGATGGATCAGGGCATGCATCTCTTATGCATACAAGTCTCAGACTCTTCAGGTTCCGGCGAATGTCACAGCTCATTCCACACGTAGTGCGGCCACGTCTGCGGCTTATTCTGCCCAGGCTTCGGTGGAGGAGATTTGTCGGGCAGCCACCTGGTCTTCTCCCTCTTCCTTTATAAGGCATTACAAACTTGATCAGTTTGCGGCGGCTGATGCGGCCTTTGGCAGGAGGGTCTTGCAGAAGGTGGTGGCGGCTCGTGACTCACAGACCTAGACTTCCCTCCCATTGGGGGACATGGGGGCTTGGGTATGTCCCATCGGTGGAGGCTACATCTCACATGCTGTAGAATGGGCGTTGTCTTACCTGAACGCCATTTCTCAGCATGTAGATGTAGCCTCCACACCCGCCCGTGTAGGTGGGTCTAGGCTGTACTTTCAGGAGGAGTGTTGTGTCAGCTCAAGTGGGCTTCGCCTCGTCAATCAACAAACTGGGGAAGGACAGCCCAAGGAGGCGTGGCCAAAGTTTGATCTTAGTCTAAACTGAGCAAGGAGGCATTGATAACCCATCGGTGGAGGCTACATCTACATGCTGAGAAATGGCGTTCAGGTAAGACAACGCCCATTTTAGTCTTTTACCACAAAGAATCCTTATTTTTAAGGGCTCTTAAGTTTAAAATATTCCCGGAAAATGACAGTGAGAATTATCTCTTACGCATGTGAGAATTCAATTTCTTCAGCACAGAATTTTGTGGCTGAAATCAGATATACTTCAAAATAATGAATACATTCATAAGTGCCTCTGTTTATTTATGAACACTGCAGTCCATAGTGATTTCTTATCTGAACAATGTCTAAAGCGTTCAGATCACAAGGTAAGTGTCATAAACAGGAGCTTAGTGAATATTCAGCAAAACTAATTCCTCATGAAGATTCAGACACACAGAAAATGACTGTCCTATAAAATTGAAAAGGAAAATGCCAAGTGAAAATACAAATATTGTTTTGAAATATATTAATATTTGAAAGGGGAGTTGGTTTGATATAGTAGTAATTAAGATGCCAATGCTTCTAAGATAAGAATAAAATCCTCTCTTTGTTTCTAATTTGCAAAAGGAATGAAAAGCAAAGATTTCTGACTATAATATGTTACATTTCTTTATATAGTCTTATTAACAGGTGGTAGCAAAGTGAGTGGAAATGAATGCAATCTACAACAAAATGTGTTCCCGATCAGCTAGAATTCTTAGTAATTCTAATAATAACTAGTACTAATAATTCTGATTGATCACTCTGGCAATTGTGAAATTAAGTTATACTTTCTCTTTTGAATTGTCAGCATCTTAGCTCTTTCTATTAAGGAACGCTTTCCTGAATTTTCTTTTTCAGGACTGCTCTCATTTCTTCTTTACCCTAGAATTATAATTGTAACCATATATGTATTACAATATGTAATCACATAGCTAAGGAAACAGAGGGGGCATGCTGTCATTTTGCTAGGAATTGTTAAATAATCAAATGAACTGAGTTGTGAAACAAGGAACATAATTTTAATTTTCTTATAACTTTCATTTAAGGGCCAGATTACACTCATGGATATTCCTGTATTTAAAGCTATTCAACCAGAGGTGAGTGTTTCTTAGAAAACTTAATATAATTTGATAAAAAAACAAGTTACAGTTCTATTATGGTGTTTTCTATATTTCATCTTTTATATATGGTAGATGCATATAGACTGTACTTTCCTTTTGCTTTAATAGCTTTAATGATTGACATCTGAATGGCTAGATAAATAAAACATGTAATAAGTAAATGTACTTTTCCTGCTTAAATATTATTATAGATTATATTAGGTGGGCATGTGGTATAGAAAATACTAGGATGACATAGTCCAGAAATTAATTAATTAATTCGTCTCAACAAGTTTAAATTTGAATAACTTATCATTTTCTCTTAAAATATAGCAATCTGTTTATACCATATTGCATCACTTAACTATAGACAAATTCTTAAAACTTCATCGTTCAGTTCTGATCGGCAAAAGTCCACTAAGGGTTATCAGAAATAACATCTATATCTAGCCTGATTACCCTTTTGCCATTTATTCCCAAAGTTGCAAAGTACTCAAAGTTGTACTTGAAGTACAGAAGGAAACTTAGCCAGAGAATGCCATCAAATTTGCTGTTCCCAAGGTTCTTAATATTTAAAAAGCAGTTAAAAGTCCTCCTACTATCAGTTTCAGCTATAATGCCATTCCTCAGTCCTTCAGTGACATCTAGCACACCATGTCCTTGCCAGAAATGTTACCTTCTGGGTGCATTTCAAGCACAGGCTATTATTACCTTTAAAGCCGTATATGGCAAGGGACCAGATCGTATGCAGGATAGCCTATCCCTAAGGGGGCCTGCCCATCCAACAGATTAAAGGTGGGCACATTCCTAATCCCTTCCTTTAAATTATGCCATTTAAAGGGACCTAGGGAGCAGGCCTTTTCTGTGGCAGCCCCTGCCCTATAGAACATTTTTCTCCTTGATTTTTTAACCTTTTAATCCCTCCCCACCTTTTTAACCTTCCAAAAAGCACTCAGGACCTGGCTTTTCCCCCTAGGAGAGGATAGGCAGAGATTAGTAAGATGAACTGTGCTGCGCATGGGAAAGTTTAGCTATGGCATCAGGTCTTTTGATTTTTTGTTTGTTTGTTAAGACACATGTTTTCTTTTTTGATTGTAAGCCACTTAGAGTTTGGTACAAGATGGGCAGTTATGTAAGTGTTTTGGCTAATTTAGTTATTAATATTCCGAAGGCTGCTGTTCTTGGATCAGAAATAATTGTCCAGTTTGTGCCATCTTTTGTTCTTTGCTTTTATCATAGTATTATTGTTTTGCGAACAGCCCAAAGTTGCTGAAAGTCAGGCAATATAAAAAAGTTGACAAATAATGTGGGTAACAGTAAATAATCTTTCAAGTAAAGCACATTTGCTATTCTTTGCAATATAAATACATGCATATACATAATGCTGTTCTCTTGCAATATAAAAAACATACAGAACTCCAAAACAATAAGATGCAGTTAGAAAAAGAAATTACAGACAAGATAAGAGAAAGAAAAAAGGGAATCTACATTTAATTTAAATCAATAACACTCATTATACTTTTCCATGCCTTTATAATCTTTGCAAACCATTTTTCTTTCACCACATCCATTCCTTGATTCATGCAAAAACATCTGTTACTAAAATCACATTCTTTCTTATGTTTTATTAACCCCATAGTGATGTAAAAGAAGGCAAGATCACTGATAAGAATTTTTATGCCAGTTTTCCTAAGGGTTGATCTTAGGGAGTGAATTTAGACTGAAAGGGGATTTTAAGAAGAAGGCAAATCTTGTAAGAATTTATGCAAAAATTACATTTTAATCCAATCTTTCTCAGAATCTTTTCATATAAAAGAATGTGATATAAACTAAAGAACACAATTCTTTTAGGATTTATCTGCAACAAAGTTTGCAGTTTGGCATGTTTACCTTTATACTTTTGAGAGAAATAAGTCAAACTAGAAAAGTTAACATTGAGAAGAGATTTATTTTTTTAATGTAGGGTGAGAAACATTGAGTATCTTAATATAAAAACAAGCATTTGATTCATAGCTGTTTAAATTACAAGGTGACTTACAGCTTCAAAGGACCTTCTTCACAGAAATCACTTATTTTGCTTTCTGCAAATGGCAAGAAAATATATACCATCTTAATTATGCCGTTTCCACTTTTCAAAACACCCAGAGTTGATCTGGGCTGTTCTCTGGCTACTTAACAGTTTTTGACATGTTTCCTGTAGCAACCCAGGTGAAGACTGGGAATTGGAGGGAGCTCCAAGTGTTTTTTTTGTTTGTTTGTTTTTTTGTGGGGTTGGAGGATTAGGTGAGAGAGAGAGACAGTTTTCAGCCTGTACCTAACTGTTTAGAATATATTTTGCTATGTCCTCTACTTAAACCATTATAGCAACATGCAACAGTGGTTTTAGCTACTAGAAAAAGTGATTATAAAATAGCTGGCGTGCTGTCTTTTTGCAATTACAATTAACATTAATATTTTTAAATCAGTCAAGCATTGGTGGTTTGGATGATTGCTGTCTGTTTATATCAACTACTTACATTTTTTACAGACTACAGACAAATTCATATAGTATATTCTAGAAAAATGGATTGGGAAGTGCCATTACAACTTCAAGCAATCACTAAACAAATGGTCTAAGACTACCTATAATGGCAGTCTTTAATGTTTTAAGTATTGGCAGATAAACAGTTCTTCAACAAGCTTCTGTCTTCTTTCAGTGATCTTACTCTCTTGCACTTTTTCAAAATTTCCCCTCCATTCTCTCCTTATTTTATCTTGTCCTTCCTAGTTTGAAGAGTGTTTCCAGTTCTGGATTGCAGACAAACTCTAGACCATTCAGGCATTATGAATCTGGAGCACTGATCAGGTGAGCACACTGGATAACTCCTGCCTCAGTGTTGCTCCAGTGATGTTTGAAGTCTTTGAAGTTATTCATGTGTTTAGCACAAAGGGAGAGCATTTTTGTTATGTTTCTCTTGAGCTAGGGTATAGACTGTTCTGTGCAATAATCTGTGCTAAATTCATGAATCACTGCAGGAAAGCCAACATCATTTCAGTGACATTGATAAGGGATGATTCTGTGATGGAGTCCCTACAGGTAAATACTCCAGTTTACATAATGTCTGAATGGGGCTATCTTTAGTATGTTACTGAAAACTCGGCTTGTTATATAGGAATCAAGCTAATATTGCATATTTATTAACATAGTTTGACTGAATATATTAGAGAATAGCACTTATTTCATAGCTTGAGAATTTTAGTGAAATGTATACTATTAGACAAATTTAAGCATTAAAAACAAGGATATACAAGATAGTTGAGATTTCACACTCTCTTTTATACACTTAATCATCTCAATTTAGAATGCTATTCAACGGAAATTTCAAATGAAATGCTTCTGAAGATTCAAAGATTCACACATTGCTAAAGACATGGAATTGTTCAAATTATGTTATAATTCATAGTACTTTTACAAAAAGCATGCTCAGGATTAACATTTATATCTAGCACATCAGCTTTACCAGTAATATTATGAAAAATATAAATAGAACTTTTATTAATAAAAGGAAAAATCATGTTTTGTTTTGCAATCTGAACACTGACATTACATTATTTCTTTCACTGTTCATCTAGGAACTGTCAAGCTGTGGTTGGAATAAAAAGGAAAAATATAGTTCAGCACCAAATGCAGTTGCTTTTACAAGAAGATTCAACCATGTAAGTTGTGAGACTTAACTGTATACATCACAATAAAATACTGCAATTAATAAAACCATGTGCTCTATTCTTTTGTTAAAACCTTAATTTATGTTAAAGG
Source organism: Protobothrops mucrosquamatus (assembly GCF_001527695.2). Classification (NCBI taxonomy): domain Eukaryota; kingdom Metazoa; phylum Chordata; class Lepidosauria; order Squamata; family Viperidae; genus Protobothrops; species Protobothrops mucrosquamatus. The sequence continues at coordinate 714,092 of NW_015386419.1, forward strand.
TAGGGATATCTCTATACTTCCGTCTCTCACCTCTGCCCTTACCCTCAATGAGATTGCATAACAAAAATAAGACTAAAAATGTCCATCTATCTGAATGAATAGAAAGGACCTACCGTATATACTCGAGTATAAGCCGAGTTTTTCAGCCCATTTTTGGGGCTGAAAAATGCCCCCCTCGGCTTATACTCGAGTCAGCGGCGGCGGCGGCGGCGGGGGNGGGGCGGCGGCGGGGGTGGGGCGGCGGCCAGGGAGGAACAGCCAAAATGCCCCCTCGGCTTATGCGCGGGTCACCAATTTTTCCCAGTTCTCTGTGGGAAAATCGGTCCCTCGGCTTATACTCGGGTCGACTTATACTCGAGTATATACGGTATGCTAATTGAATCCACACATGAGGGAAGTATACATTCTAAGGGAATAATTTGCATCTTTTAAAGTGACCCATTGATTTTATAATGGGAAATTTTTGATTATTTCGGTATTCACATTTTATTAGCACTACCACCACCACTTCCTTTTTGTATATATTTTAATGTAGACCTTTTGTTTTCAGGTAAGTTTTTGGGTTGTTAGAGAGATTCTTCATGCACAGACATTGAAAATAAGAGCTGAAGTCCTAAGCCACTATATCAAAACTGCTAAGGTAAGAAAATATTTTTAGGGAACAGTTTTAAACTTTAAAACTCCTTTCAAAAATCTATTACAATTTTGGTTCCATTTACTTATAATATGAGAAAGGTATTATTGTGAATAAGTTATAGAAATTACAACATGTAATAATTCTTCATTATTGTTTGAAAGTTGCAGAAATAGATTATGATATTGCTAGTAAGTTTGAAACCGTTCCTCTGAAACTGGCAGTACATATGTTGAATCAACCACAAATTAATTACATTTGTAAATAAATGTATGTTAAAAAGTGCACAATATTTTCTGGCTTTATTTTTTGAATAATGTATTGAAAGTCTTGATTTACTGGTTGCATGTTTCTCTTGAGCACATAGTACAAAACAACAAGTATTTGTTGATGAAGTCATGAACAATATTAAAGTTCACTCCTATAATTTCTTGTTACCCATTTCTTGTATTTATGTAGCTTTTAGGCTTTTTATATATCAGTCACCAAAATAATATTATTTTACATGATTTTATACTTTTATTTTAAAATAATTTTCTATTTGCAACAGTTTTTCAGATTTAGATGTTTTTATCAGAGTTCTAATAGAAATATGTAATTTCAATTCTAGTGATATATATATTTTATAAATAGACACATAATAAACTTGGTGGAAATGTTAAATTGTGAATGATAGATAAGTCAACAGATGAATATGGCGGGCACATGCTACTGCTCTATACTATATTTCTGTGTTAATTTCCCCCCAGTTTCTCTATTCTAAGTAATATTAACCTTAATTTTATACTTAAAGAGTATAAGTGTGCTGCTGATCTCTTAACCTAATTAAAGAAGAAGTTGTTGTTCATTTTGCCCCAGGCCAAGCTAGATTACACACAAAAATCACATTTAGACAGCTACAGAGGGGCATAAACAGAATCTAGACTTCCCCATACCCAAGACCCTCAAATGTTTGGGGAATCCTTGTGGTAGAATGGCAAAAGGATAAGGGGAAAGGAAGTGATTGTTGAATAATTAGTAGAGTTGCTTTCTATTCCATTCTCAGTATTTCTTTTGTACTTTCTTCTTTCTCCCCTCTGTCAGAAAATATATCAGCAGATTCTCTCAATCCTCAAAAAGAATATTATTTATAGGTCAGGCAAAGAGCGAAAGCATTTGAAAGTTTCTGCTTGGATCCAACCTAATCTAGATCGTATAGGACAGAATAGTTGTGAAGCTTTATGATTCACTTCAGTTTTATAATTCTTTGGCAGTTTTATTTTGGCTGAAGTATCGGTTATCATCTGGTTGTATCCATTCTTTATTGCCCTGCACTCTTAGAACATTGTTCAAAGGTTTATGATTTAACAGTAATTTAACAATTACTTGATATTGAGCTTCCATTTCTGTTCTTGTCCTCAGAAACTTTATGAACTAAATAATTTACATGCTCTTATGGCTGTGGTTTCTGGATTGCAAAGTGCCCCCATCTTCAGGTTGACTAAAACATGGGCGGTGAGTGAATTACATTAAATAATTGCTTTTTTATTAATGAATAACAAAACATCAATTATATAAGGAGCTGGCCTAGTCAATAGATTTTATAGGCATCTGTGGTATAAAGAAACAAAATAAGAAAAGAATATGAAGGGATGTATTTTAAGGCAAAAATTGGAATCTTTTGAAAGTAAGAGTAAGAAATTCAGCAGAAGTCCATTAAGGGCTGCTAGAAATAACGTATCTATTTTAACCGTCATCAGATAAACTAATATTATATTTCTTTCTTTTATAGTGATAAAATATTGATAGTTCCTTCAAGTAATGTTCTAGAACTTGACTTTACATTTTTTTTCTTTGTTCCTTCTCATAAAATTCTGTAAAGCTTTAACAAGCCTCTTTTGTAAATTCAATATAAGAAAATTATCCCAGTCACTTTCTTGATTTGCTGTTTGTATAACCCTTTTAATTATTAAGATGTTAGCCAGTTTCTTTTGTACATCCATTGTAGCATCTTTTTCCATATTGTAGTGTGTTATTTTTAAATCCCCTTTCAAATCAGTCTCCATTTTGTCAGGTAAAACGTATTCCTCTTCCATAACATCTTTTAGACACAGTCATTCTATAGAGGCAAACATTGTTAAAGTTAGCTTCTAGGTTCAGTGTTCGAAAATATTCTTCATTATGTTAGAATATTTTGCTTCATCCCAAGTCCACTTCGAGTGTTCTCCTTTAATTGAAATTTTTAGTTATCTGTAGTATCCAATTCTTACCTTATGCTTTTTTAGCATTCAAAATTATTTATAATTTATTTCAAATTAATCTGGATTCTTAATACATTTGTAATTTTCTAAAATCAAAATTTTAATCAACCTATATTAAAATAATAGTTTTTAAATTCCTTAAGCTTGTATTTGAAACTTTTTTTTTTACTAAGGACTGAAGAAACTCACCACGTACTAGAAAACCTGTTGATTAAAAGGTTTATAGTATCTGAAAAGAGTTATCAAGCAGTTTTTAAAAGTGCTTAGAAAAAGAAGTATGTAAACCCAAGGTTCTTTCAAAGGCATCAACTGTGGTTTGAGCAAGATGGCTGTTTCCTTGTCTCCCAGAACTCTAAATTTGCCAGAGACTGCTAGCTTGCAATCTGTTTGTGAGGAGCAGCTGTCTTTAGCATTTATAGATGATCTCAAGTCCTTTCCTTGTCCAGAGAGGAAGTATCGAAGAGCTAGCTAGTCTACTTGCTGTTTTTTCATACAACTAAGGTTGTCGGCTCCATTTTTCACAGAGTCATCTTGAATCCGCCATTTCTTCCCCAGAAATCCTACAGGAAAATTACAAGTGGTACTTGTTTCCTGAGATGGTCAGGAACTTGGGTCTTGAAAGGTAATGGTGCTTAGTGAATGGTTCTGCTGCTTATTTGAGGAATGATTTCAGCCTCAGATAAACACTCTGTTCCTTCAAAGGCCTCTAGCACTAGATGGTACCAATAGCAGTGGTGGAGCAGTGGTTAGAATGCAGTACTGCAGACTAACTCTGCTCACTGACAGGAGTTCAATCCTAACCGGCTGAAGGTTGACTCAGCCTTCAATCCTTCCGAGGTCGGTAAAATGAGAATCCAGATTATTGGGGGCAATAAAACCACTTAGAGGGTGCTGTAAAGCACTATAAAGCAGTATATAAGTCTGAGTGCCTTGCCATTTCTATCTGGAGAAAAGCAAAGCTATCCTTCTGAAAATATGTTTTGAAAGATTGGAGGATTTTTTGGAAACACATGAAAAGCAGTGCAGAGGGCTATAAAAAGAAGAGATGATTGTTAGATATTTTTTATTAGATAATTAATATGGCTTCCTTCCACCTTTTCTTCACTTAGGAGTCTTCATTAGATTCTGATTCTAATTTTTCCTCCCTGAACTTTGATGCTTTGGGGTCTTTGACACATTATCTAATGGCAATTTATGACTTTTGACTTTGAAGTTTGCACTGTATTTTGACTCTGTTGTGATTACCTTAGTAAGAGAGAATGGAATAAATATTTTTTTAAAAAAACAAAAACCCATCGGGATATATTTTATATCTATTGCTACTTTTTAAGCTTATTTTAAAAATCACCAGCAGAATACTAGGGATTTAATATGAAGGGTAATTTGGCCTTGAGGTTTATTTGTCTGTTTAAATGTCTGTTTTAAATGTTTTCTTTTAGTCAGTTGTAGGTTTTTCAGCATCCTATTTTGTCATATAAAATAACTATTAAATACCTGACTATAAAAAGATAGCTTTTACACTAATAGTTGTCTGTTCTTTATTTTCCCAAAAGTTACTGAGCCGAAAAGACAAGGCTTCTTTTGACAAACTGGAATACGTAATGAGCAAAGAGGACAATTATAAAAGACTTAGAGACTATATTAGTAGCTTGAAGATGACTCCTTGTATTCCTTATTTAGGTAAGATAAATACTTTTTTAAGATAATCTGTTAAAATACTGATCTTGGCTGCAGTCTGTGAACTTAAAGTTTTACCATTACTGTTTCTGTTTAAAGAGAGTATCTTGTGACTTACATTTAAAATTCATTCTCTTTTCAATATGAAGTAATATAATAAAGCTTGTGTTGCAAAGCTGCTTTAGTCAGACATTTGACCCTTGACCAGCCTACAGAAGTTGTGATGATCTGGCTCTGCTATCTGCTTGAGGCTAAGGCAGCCTCACCAGCTGAGGTTGTCTTGATTATTTATAGAATCTGTGTTCTCCGACAGAATGCTTTGAGTTGTGATTGCAAATAATGTCTGGATTTCAAACTATCATAAATTTGCATATAATAAGTTTTAAAGCATGCAAAATTTTCTTTTGAAAAATTTGACATGAGAAAGGACATGCTAAGAATTCGGTAAGTGTAATATTTGAATTTTTATTGAATTTCAGCATTTGGAAAAAGAAAAAACAGGAGGTCAATTTACCTCATCCCTCTTGTGGACATCATCATTACTGCTATCATCCTAGAAGTGATTGATTTTTTTAGAAGAGCCTAGCTTAGCTCACTACTGCATTTTAGAAATTTCATGTTGCTTCCATATTCTTTTCCAACACATACACACACATACACACACATACAGATATAGAGCTAAGCAACAATCACTCTCAAAATACAAAATCCAGTCCTTGTTTTCACAGTTCGTATTCAACAAGTCTCTACAAAAATACCAGTTTTGTCCTCTATGCAAAATTCTGGGCATATGGACTTACATTTTTGAATAGTTCTTCGTTCCTGTCAACAAGGATAGCCACAATTTAATTGGAATACCTTGTGTTCCCCAAAGGTAAGACCTACTTCGAAAATAAGCCCTAGCTTGATTTTTGGGGGTGGACCTAATATGAGCCTTACCCCCCAAATAAGCCCTAGTTTTGGGGCGAGGCACACACCTAAAAATCAAGCTAGGGCAGGGGTGAAGGGGTGGAACTGCCCCACGCACTCCGCACCCACTTACCATTGCAGCCTGTCTCTTCTCGCCGGCCCACTTCTTCTGTGGTGTCCCCTGGCTTGCATTTTGCAATTAGTTAGGCCTTTCCGGAAGGCCTCTGCAATCAAGAACTGAGCTACGGATACAATCCATAGCTCAGTTCTCAGCTGCATCTCTGACTGCGAAATGCAGGCCGTGGGACACTGCAGAAGAAGTGGGCTGGCTGGGCGGGGCTGTCAGTGCCGGAGGTGAGTGGAAAAGTCATCCCCTGAAAATAAGACTTGGTGCCTCTTTTGGAGGCAAGAAAAAAAAGACCGGGTCTTATTTTCAGGGAAACACGGTAATAGCCCATATCCATGACATGTATTGATGTCTGGCCTTGAGAAGTTTGTTTTGCCGCAATTGGACTTTAGCAGGGCACTAGAAGTCGAGGAATACATTGGCACATCTTGAAAAATCTTTCAGTAAATATAGAAAATGCAAAATGTACTTGGGATGTACACAATGTTTCAAATTCAAAATATTTTGAACTTGAAACAGATTGGGTTCCCATTGAAGCCACACTTCAATGTGGCAATGTATTTCTACAGTGCTGAGCACATATTTACACTATTGCTGAACAAATAAATGGATTTGGCAAACATGAAGATAAAGATAGAAAAGTATTATTATATTATTCTTGTGTAATATAGTAATACTTGTGACTTTCGTAGTTCCTCTTGTGCTTTTTATAGTAAAACAATTTCCAAAACTGTAATGAAATACTGGATTTATACAGATTTTTAAAATGATTTTAGGTAGTTGCATATAATAATTAATTTATAGATTTATTATGGTATTGTATAAAGACCATTCAATCACATATTTAGTTCAGTTGCTTCATTCAATCTATGGATAGTTTACTCTAAACATGATCTGCAATTTTTTTTAATAGATTCTAAAAAAGGGATTTTAAAGAATTCAAGTTTTCCTGTTTTCAACAGAACTCCTGTCTAAGAGATAGATGTAAACTAGCCATTTATATGCTAGTTGTTTTTAAATCATTAAACTGTTGTCAAAATAATGAAAAAGGAATATCATCATACATCTGGCTGTTTGAAACGCTTTCCTGCTTCTTAGGCAGTGAGAAATAAAATTTAAAAACATCCATGGTAAAAAAAACATAGCAAAGATACATTGTGACACTTTCAGTGAACTGAAACCATTTAACTCCAAGATGAGAAACTTGAATGCCTTGCTATCTGCTGTACTGCTATGAAAGAGAAAGGTAATCATGTCAAGCGTGTGTGCACATTTATGCAATTAACATGAAAACTTTAAAATGTGTAACTGTAAAAACACCTAATTCATATATTGGCAATGATATACCCTAATAGACGCGTGGTGGTTCAGTGGCTTTATGACCTTGGAGAAGGTTTCTGCTCCAGCAATTCAAATTCTAGCATTGTGTATCAGGGTAAGCTCCCGTCATTTGCTTCAGCTTTTGCCCCCCTAACAGTTTGAAAGCATGTTCTATGCGAGTAGATAAAATAGGTACCACTTCGATGGGGGGGAGAAGAGCTGGTGCAGGCAGTCACATTCCTGCCCTCTGAACCTTCCCAGTTGCGGCGCCTGTTTGCAAGATGGTGCCAGGGAGGGAGGGGGCCTTGAATGACTCTGCAGGAAGAGCTGCTTGTCTTTTTTTCTGATGTGAAGCTAGCTCACCCTTATGTGACGCGCCACAGAAAGGACGCATTTCCTAGAATAGAGCTGGTACTTTGGAAGCCAAAGTATATTGTGATCTCCTGGCTAATGTAACAATGCCATAGGCTAATAATAATAATACGGTATAACCTAACCATATGAAATAATTGAGAGAATGTATAGGTTCAGTATTTGGAAAAAATCAAATTCTGCCTGTCCAAATGGATCCCCAAAAAGCTACTTATGGTTGTATCGGTCTTCATGTTCATGTCTTCGCATTTCAGCACTTGGCAACCAGTGCTTACATTTATGGCTATCTGTAACCATTTGAGATTGCATTTTTTTTTTACTATTTTTGTTAATTTTCAGTGGGTTTTTTTTCAGTTTCCAGCAAAAACTGCCATTGGATAAAATGAATTAGTTTAACCACCATGTTCAGCTAACAACTCTGATGTTAATTTAATGACCGCAACATTTGCTTAATGGCCACCACAAAAAAAGTTGTAAAATCAGGCGTCATCATGTGGTGGCCCACTTAATCACCATCACAACTTATGACTGTAATTCTGAGCTCAATTACAGTCATAAGTTGAGGTCTATCTGTATATATATTCAGAACACACTATAATTTAATAGTTTGAATAGGCTTGCCTATGCGGTAGTCTACATTTATTTTTATGTATCTTGTAACCAAGAAAAAAGATTGAAACCCATTTGTCTTAAATTAAGTAGAAAGGAACCACTGGCCTAGGAGGTTTTAGGATTGTAATAAACATATTTTTTTTCCTGCCCTTTCTTCATTTCTCCACAGCCTTACGTTTCCCTCTTTGTCTGGATAGTGGGTGAGCAAGAATGGGACTTATATTGATTGCATTTAGGTTAAAGCAAATGATGTGAAAAAAATCTATTGATATCAGTGAAAGATAGTTTTAGAAACTGAATTGTTGTATGGGTATAATTTGGAGAATGGCACAACTTGGACAAAGAAGTGCATTACCTGAAAATTTCCCATGTTAAACTTAGAAATATTTTTCTATTATCTTTAACAAGGTTTTCTTATTTTAAGCAGAAAATTCATGAAAAGTCACACATTAAATGTAAAATTGGTTGTTTTAAGTATTAGGAGGTATTTCAAGTTTAAGGTTAAAATGTTTCCAAAATGCTTTTAAGAACATATTTAAAACTCAAAAATGAAACATTTCATGAAATTTGTATTTGAATCCATTCAGAATGAAGCAACTTGCATACTTTTAGTTCTTTCTAAGCTTACTACTTGCATAAGTGAGTTTTTCAGAGTACCATAAATGGACAGAGAAGGATTACAATTTTACTTGTACTATACTATTTTTACAGTTTTACTTGTACTATTTATTTTATAGTTTATTTTATCCATTGTGATTCTTTTGTTTCATTCTGCTGATCAATCACAAAAACAAAATGATTGTCCAAAAAAGATTAACCCATTCTTATATAACTGCTATCTTCACTCCCTATCCCTACATTTAATTTAGAAAACAAACCTCATGCTATATTTATGCCCTATTTATTTATTTATTTATTTATATTTAAACTTCTATGCCGCCCTTCTCCCCAGAGGGACTCAGGGCGGCTCACAGCATGTTAAAAAAACAACACAAAAAAACATTTCCCCTATAAAACCAATTAAAAAGCAAATATATTAATAGCTGTGTCATATTTAAAATCTTTGAAAATTTTTAAAAATTATTCCCTATTTAAAAT
>NW_015386419.1:725832-733546 GCF_001527695.2 Protobothrops mucrosquamatus
GAAGGAGGACAGGGCTGGAGCTGGAGCTTCCGCCGCTTAGATGAAACCGGGCCAGTACCAGGCCGCCCCACTAACGCTAGGCCGCCCGACCAGCCAGGCAGGCCAGCACCAGGGTCCAAGAGCCGAGTAATGGGGGCGAAGTCTGGTCTCCACCGCCAGGCCACCAGAGTACTTCCAGGCCGCCCTTCTAAGCCACGAATGGATATAGATATGTCTAGTACCCTGAGATTTATTAAAAACATAAATTAAGTAGTTTGTAACTCCTGAAACAGTTCGTTCTTTAATGAGTCCAATGGGATGCTCTATACTGGACGTGGTTGGCGGACCATTGACTAATACCGGAAATATCACCTCGTCTGTTTCCGGAAATATCACCTCCTTGTCTAATCTTGGTTTCTACTTGTTATTTATAATAATGATAATAACAACAACATTGGAACGGACCTTGGAGGTCATCTAGTCCAACCCCTACTCAGGCAGGAAACCCTATACCAGTGGTTCTCAACCTTTTTAATGCAGCGACCCCAACCGGTCGTAAGTCGAGGACTAAACCGGTCGTAGGTCAAGGACTACCCAACCGGTCGTAAGTCGAGGACTTTCCCTGCCTGGGAGCGCCACGCATGCGTGGTTCCACCCCCTGCGCCGGGGCCGAGGCATAGCTGGCAAGCGGCAGAGACGGAGCAGGCCGACCACCAGCTGGCCCAGCTCAAGGGAGGTAAGCACCCGCCGGAAAAGGGGAAAAAAATGGCGGACAAAAAAAATGGCGGACAGCCTTGTTTGGCGACCCCCGTGAAATGGTCGATCGACCCCAAATGGGGTCCCGACCCACAGGTTGAGAACCACTGCCCTATACCATTTCAGTCAAATGGCTGTCCAGTCTTCTTAAAAACTTCCAGTGTTGGAGCATTTGCAGCTTCTGGAGGCAGGTTGTTCCACAGATTAATTGTTCTAACTGTCAGGGAATTTCTCCTTTGTTCTAGGTTGCTTCTCTCTTTGGTTAGTTTCCATCCATTGCTTCTTGTCCTGCCTTCAGGTGCTGTGGAGAATAGCCTGACTCCCTCTTCTTTGTGGCAACCCCTGAGATACTGAAACACTGCTATCATATCACCTCTCCTCCTTCTCTTCATTAAACTAGACATAGCCAATTCCTGCAACCGTTCCTTATATGTTTTAGCCTCCAGTCCCCTAATCATCTTTATTGCTATTCTCTGTACTCCTTCTAGAGTCTCAACATCTTTTTTACATTGTGGTGACCAAAACTGGATGCAGTATTCCAAGTGTGGCCTTACCAAGGCATTGTAAAGTGATATTAACACTTCACGTGATCTTGCTTCTATCCTTCTGTTAATGCAGCCTAGAATTGTGTTGGCTTTTTTGGCAGCTGCAGCACACTGCTGGCTCATATTTAAGTGATTGTCTACTAGGACTCAGAGATCCCTCTTACAGTTGCTAATATTTAACTCTAGTCAAATTTAGTTGTTTTTATGTTTGTGTTTTTATTGTATTGAAAGCCACCAAGAAACACTGGTTAGTGAGTAGTATATTATTAAATAATAATGAGAGCGTCGGGAAGTAGCTGTGCAGTGGAAGTTTCTATAAAGGTAATCCTCGACTTACAACCAGCTGTTCAACCATCATTTGATCAATGAACTTTTTTAAAAGCTGCTTTCAACCCATCCTCAAACTTATGACTGCTGCCCCCCTCCTCCACATTCTGAGCACTTGGCAACTAGCTTGCATTTATGATTAGTTGCAGTGTCCTGCAGTTACATGACCACAACTTACAACTTTTTTTTGCAGTTCCTGGCAAAAAATGCCCATTTGGAAGAATGGATTTGCTTAGCAATATATGATTTAGTTTATAACTGCTGTAACTTACAACTATCATTAAAAGAGTTGTAAAATTGAGTCTGGTCACATCGTGTCTCAACTTACCAACCACAACAACTTATGACCAGAATTCTGGTTCCAGTTGTGGTTGTAGGAAAACTATCTATACACTGAAATGAATATAAAACATATGTAATTAATCTTAGCATTACAAATGGTATTTAATATTTGGGAGGGTTGAGTCAATTTTTTTTTACAAAAGCTGTATTTTGCAGTAAGAGATGTATTTGTACAAAAGCTGTATTTTGCAGTATAGTCATGGCTGTGTGATGTGCTGAATTAAATAGCAGCTTTAGGAGATTGGAAATACTATTTTACAGGTATTCCCCCATCTCCTGGAACATAGTACTGGAATATTCTGACTATTTTTAAACTAATAGATGATATCTGTATATACTTTAATTGTAACTCTAACACATTTTAAATACATTACTCAGTCATTAAATACTATTGAAATCAATTTATTTCACAGAACATGTCTAGTACACTGAACTTTATTAAAAACATAAATTAAGTTGTTTGTAACTCCTGAAACAGTTCATTCTTTAATGAGTACACAACTTTGTTTCTTAAGTCTTAACTCCAATTTGTAACATAGGATTAATAACATTAGTCTAATGTACAGTGTTGTAGCAATGCTACTAATTTTGGATTTGACTTTCAAAATAATATGTGATTTCTGATCCAGAGTAAGTAGGATTCCCATGTCCTAAGAAAATTGTGCTGTAAAATACAGGTAGTCCACAATTAATGACCACTTGTTTAGCGACTATTCAAAGTTATGATAGCACTAAACAAATGATGGTTACAACCAGTCCTTGAATTTCTGGACATCCCAGCATCCTCCTGATCATGGGATCGTAATTTAGGGGATCCAGTTGGCTCTTAACAAGGTTAAGTTGCAGCACCCTGCGGTTATATGATCTTGATTTGCGACCTTCCCTGCCTGCTTCCCACAAGTTAAGTCAATAGGGAAGTTGGCAAAGAAGGTTACAACTTTTGGGTAAGCCTCACTGGTGCATTGTCTCCCAGCCTCTGTGGATTTGCACCTCACCAGCTACTTGCACTCTCTCTCACACCCTCCCTGGGACCCTTAGCACTCACATGGTATGTCCCTAGCACTTACACATCCTTCTGCCATGCAGCAGCAGCTACCCTAAGCCGTGTCCCACTCTTGTTGTGGATCCCATTCATGCACTCTTCCACCCAGCAGCAGCCAAGTCTCCCCACACTTGCACCATGCCTCCCTCACCACTCACACACCTCCTTCCATCCAGCAGCAGTTACTTACCACCTATCCGCTTGCAAGCTGCCTGGAGCTTGCAACTTTGGTCAGCTTCCTGTTCTTTTTTAAGGTGCTGACACACAGACAAAAACAAAGTACTGTAGAAGCAGGAATATTTACTGCAGTTTAGGCAGATAACAGCAGACAGGAATGAAATTCAAATGCCCAGTAAAGAATGCTTGCCTGAAGGGAGCCAGATACAGTCGAAGAAACAACAGCATAGTCCAGAGATGTTCCAAAATATCCAGGATGCCAAATTGGGCAGTCAGCCACTCCAAAGGTCAAGAGTCACAAGCAAGAAGCAGAATCATGATTCAAGAGCTGGATAGCCAAATGGTTGTTTCCAACAAGGGCTTGAAAGCTCAGGAACTAATCAAATGTGTCTGCAACCCGCTGAGTGCAGTTACTCATGCTTTGCCCTTTGTTTTATTAGAAGCCATGTAGAGGAATGTTGCTTTGCTCACTTCTGTTTGAGCCTAGATCTGGGACTTGGGAACAGGAGATACCTGTGACTGAGCAGCCATAATTGAATCCTTACTTACTGATTCCTGAGTCTGACAGTTCTGAAGCACAGGCCAGCTGGGGCAACATCATCAGATTCAAGGTCAGAATCAGACTCTGAATTGTAGTTAATAGCACGTCCCACTAACTTTGGTTGTTGTAAGCCAGCAGGAAGTTACAAGGAGCTGCTTGCTTAAGGACCCATTATCCTCACTTAATGATGGCTGCAGGAATTGCCATTCTAAACGATGTCACATGACATCATATTTTATTGTCACATCGCTTAGTGATGGAAATTCCTGAACCAATTGCCATTGTAACTCGAGAGCTATCTAGTAACTGTTGCAATAATGAAATGATAGTACTTTATTTGATGCAAAATACACCTGCAAAACTAGAGTTTCTCTCCAATTCTTTTGTCTCATTGTGTATAAGGATCTCTAAAGAATTTTTTCCCCTAACATTCAGGTCTCTGAAATAAAAACTGAAATAGTTTTAATCATATGAGAATGAATTGATTTGACTGTTTAACACATTAAAAAAATGTTTCATACTTGAACTTTAAAATTCAGTTATTTTATATCTATTAATTTTTCCTCCTGATCTTGAAAAACTGGTAAGTTTAATAGCTGCAGTTAATATTCATATCTTATATGAACAGAGAATTATTTTAAATGCAGCCTTCAGTTTTGCTCTGTAATTAAAATGTATAAAAATTAACATATATAATATAGCGAGGATTTAAAAGAATACTTGGTAGAGTTCTCCAAAGAAGATCTTGAAAAATGACATCTGCTTCAAACTCAGGGATTAATTTTTAAAAAAACTTTTTGGTAGTCTCAATCAATAGGTCTAATCATCATCTGAACTGCTTTCAGTGAATATGAACCTCCTCTGTATTCGGCCCAAAAAATCCCATCCTGGTGTTTGCTTCTGTAGTGTCCTCCTCTATACCATACTCCATTGAGATTAGAATGAGCACAAGCATTGTACCACCAACCTCCTTTATGAAAGTGGGCACAATTTCCTGCAGAGAGAAGCAAAACATTAAGATACATTTCACATCACATCACAAAACATATTCATTGTAATTTACTTAGTACAAGTCAGTCTGTGAACAGATGGACACTATTGTTACTATTTTAGAGAAGGATGGTATTACTGAATCATCCAACTGTACTTCTAAAATCCTCATTTTAATGAAGACCTGTTGGTTCTGATGAAATTTCTATCTTAATGAGGAAAACAATTACAACAAACCTTCAAGTAATTCCCTCTCCAAATATTTGTCTCCTGCATCATTCTCCTGAAAGTATTTAGCATAGAGGGAAGGAGAATGAGCCATTAAAATGAAAAGAAGTAGCTAGAGAAAAAAATCCAAATAGCTTAGTGAGGTAGCATAAACAAGAAATGGAATGGAACTAAGGAGCTAGTGAATGTGCTGAAATAGAATTTTCCAATGCATTGTATAGGTACTAAGGGATAATGATTCCTACGTTCCATTTATTTTATGGAAGCTTATTGTCATTTTTGAATAGGGAGGAATTTATTATATCTGATAATTATATTTTGAGAAAAAAAGGAATGATCCTAAAGAAATACACATGTATTTGTTCTATCAGTCTCTATAAGCTATTTTGTCCTCTTTTTAGAGAACAAGTATTAGATAAAAATAGAAAATAGAATAAATTGTGCATGTGAATGATTTTCTTATATTTTACACATAGAAAAAGTTATTTGCAGACCTATTGCCTGAGAAGAAAGCAAGTTTTATGATCAACTAATTGATCCATAAAGTATCTTTAGCATTTAAGTAAATTTAAAACCATATAATACATCCTTTGGATATTAACAGTTCCAAAGTTAATTTTGACACTTGAATTAAACTCAACATTACAAAGTATAATTCTGTGTAAGCATCTGCAGTTAGTTCCAAACTAAACAGTGTAGTGCATTGTACAATTAGTAGCGCAAAGTTCCAAACTAAACAGTGCAGTGGATTGTATAATTAGAAGCACAAAACCTGGAACTTGGAGATTTGGAAGATACTTTTGAATCCTTGTCTGAAAGAAATAACATTAAGTAGAAATCACACAACCTACCCAGATTTTTTTTTTTGAGATCCAATACTCTGGTTTCTCTACAGATCATTCTAAATCTTTTGCCTTTTTCACATAGTCAGAACAGATACTTTCCTATGAGAAAAAAGCCTTTCCACCCAATATTTACCTTGTTCAATGTAAATCCTAACTCTAAGCATATGGTTTTGTCATTGCCAAAAGTATACAAGTTACTTGTACATGTCTATGGATCATTCTAATTGAAGATGTTTTTATGTTAAACAGTACTATTTTGCAGAGTCCTCTATCTTCCTAATGTTTTATCAAATTATTTTCTCAGCTCAGCCAGAATAAGAAGTACATAGATCTAAATAGTACTAATTCTTACCTGTGTGCATATCTCTGTCTCTGTCCAGTGTTGTAAATTGTTTTCCATTGTGCCATATCATGGAATCACCAGCATTCCCTTGATAAGTGCCTAAACGTAGTCGATAATATTCACTCTCTGGCTCCAGTCGAAAACTGCTGTATTCTGCATAGACTTTCTTATTGCTCCAGTCTTCTAATTCAATCAGAAGTCTGTAATTATCCTGATTGGAGAGCAAGTAAATGTTTTCCAGTCCCAGCCAGTATTCTCCAGCAACATTTCCAAACCCTTTCTGTAAACAAAGCAGAATGTTGATTAAATTGTCTTCCATTTCTCATATAGAAGGTTTTCATATATAATCAATGTATTATGGATATATCTTTGATGTTCTGAAAGTATTGGAAAAAATCCAATAATTAATTCATCTTTGACCATAAATACTGATTTGTGGAAAGTTCACAAGATAGACACATTATCATCTTCTCTCCATCATTTGGTTCAGATTACATGCAAGTATGAGAGTTAAGTGTGGTTTCTAGAATTTTGTTTGCCACTGGATTCTGGCAATGAAGCAGCTTGCTCCCAATTTACTAACAGATACCCTAAGATCTAAAAGCAAGCTGATTCACTGTTATGTATCCACTGAGTAACCACTGGTAGTGAGAAACTATAGCCTGTCCATACTGGTTGAGGGAGAATTCTTAATATTGTTGGAATTAGTACCGTACTAGTAAAAATATTTGTATTATATCAGTCATGGAAAAATGATTTGATTAAAATCATTTTAATAAATAGATTAAAATAGATTAAAATCAGGTAATGAGTGGGAAATTCTTTATATTAAATAGAATAATAATTTTTGTAATTAAGTTTTGGGAAGTCATGCATGAAGGAAATTCATTGTGTTGGATTTATGAATGTAAAATAAGTTAAAAGTGATGAAATTATTAATTAATGAAAATAAATTTGAATATGAAAGATGATCCAATCAGTGTTTTTGCTTTGAACTTTTTTCCTTGCAGCCAGTCCACTTCCTAAGGGCATCTCTTAGCATGCTGTGTTTCAAATAAATTGTTTATCTCGTTGTAGCATCTACATAACTTGCCCCTTTTCTCCCATGACTGACGTGTATAAACATTTTGTACATTATTTTTTGACAAAGTCCTTCTTAGAAGAATATTTTTGCCATTCTAGGGAGAAAAGGCAACACCTCATTGTAACTTTTTCACAATGTCATTTAAACAATTAGTTGTAGACAAAGAAGAGTTGTGAAATAAAAGCATAATTTGTTAATGATAATTTAAAACTCTCATGCCCAGTTAACAACATAATCCTGTGCATATTTTCCCAGATCATTCTGTTCAAGATTGTGATCTGAAACAAATCCAACTCTTTATTTTATGAAATTTACAATTTATTTATTTTATTTATTTATTTAATCCCATTTATACCCCGCCCTTCTCCCGAGGGACTCAGGGCGGCTTACAGGTAAATAAAAACAGTACAATACAATAGATATCTCTAAAAGCCAAATTAAAATATATATTAAATAACCTGTATTAAGTTTAATATTATAAAATCCCTTTAAAATCCCTATAAAATCCCCCCCTA
>NW_015386419.1:733646-757132 GCF_001527695.2 Protobothrops mucrosquamatus
AATTGTCCTTAACAAAACCAAAAGGTAGGACACTATTTAAAAAATCACAATGCTGATTTTCATAAAGCTAGCAGGAAGGGGAAGTAAGAATAGATTATACAGTAGTGATTTGTACGTTATATGAAGCACCACATCTTTGATGCTTTTCATGCAGATGCTGAACCCGAACAAAAAAATATCCTATGTGGGCATACATTTAAATAATGCTTCGTAGATTTTTTTTTTTTTAACATATATGCTAGTTTCTAGTTCCTGGTGCTTTGCAGCTATATTGGAATTTCACAAATAGTGGCCATTGACAGAAAGTTGTAATCCAGCAAATTGAGAAGGTAACAGAATGAGGAAAGTTTATAGTAACAGTGCATTGTAAATTGCCCCGTGGATATTTTTTTATGATTACCTTATAATTGTCCCAGTTTGTGAAGAAGTTCACAGAACCATCTGTTCTTTTTTGAATAACTGTCCAGCCTCCAGGATCAAGGCTGTTGTCACACCATAACTGCACTGGTCCATGACTGTTTTCGGTCTTGATCATATAAATCCCACTGCTGGAATAGCCAGTTTGTTTGGCCTGATGACAGTCTTTGAACGGGCCTTTTGAAAAAAAAATAGCATTTAAAAAATATCCATTGTTTTGTATTAGTATACTGATATGTATAAAAAAGACATTATTAAATACCATTATGTTTTCTTTAGTAATAGACATTGTTTCCTTTTTTCACACTGTTCCTTGATAACTTTTATAATTAGCATTTTCAAACTTCTTGAGCATTACTAATATTGACATTGCTACTAAGATATAGTCATTCAGAAGAATTTAGGTGAAATAGCTATATTAATTAAATTAATTAAATGTGTTTTTAAAATGAACAATCAATTTACATACAATGTTTCAAGCTTAATAAATTAATGTAATTATGTCTGTATTCTACTCATTCTACTACATTTATTATTTTACATAATAAAAAAATATATCCAAGATTAAATCATTATTTATTACCTTGGATATCTCAAAATAACTGCTTTACATTAGGATTGTGCATCTGTTTCAAACAGATGGGAGGGATTCTGCTCATTTTTTTATTTCAGATACAGTGCATTCAGAAAGTATTCAGACTCCCTTCACTTTTGTTATGCTGCAGCCTGATTCTACAGTTCTTGAAATTCATTTTTTTTCTCATTAATCTACACTCAGTACCCCATAATGACAAAGTGAAAACAGAAGTTTAGAAATGCCTGTAAATTTGCAGGTAATCACCGAGTTACGAGTGTTCACTTAGCACTTGTTCAAAGTTACGCAGTAAGCGCCCCCAAGTGTTTATGAGCAACTCCCAGAATTATGAATGTTGCAGCATCACAGCAGTTGTTCACTCTTATGAATGACTGCAGAGGCTCTGCAACATTCACCTTAGTCCTCCCCTTGCTCCCCACAACTGCTTCCTCCTCCCATTCTGCCGTGCCGGATTCACTGCCATTTCTCTGCTGCCATTTCTCCTCTCTGCCGCTTTGAGGGACAGGGGAGTCAACGGAAACTCGTGGGTGCTGTAATAACGTGCGAGTTCAGGCACCAATCCTCTTTTGCAGAGAACGGGTGCCTGAACTTTTGCCAGATCATGGACCCCAGAAACATTGATTTTAGGGGTGAAAAGTGTTTGGGATGCCTGTCTCCTGCTCCCTCCCCCAACTTTTTTCCGCCACTGCCAGAACACCTTTTATCCAGATGGAGCCCTTGGGGAGGCTGGAAGCTCCCTTTGGCTGGTAATGGGGCACTTTGAAATGCTCCATTTCAAAATGCCCCATTTGCAGCCAGATGGAGCTTTGCAGCCTCCCCAAGGTCTCTGTCCAGGTAAAGTGTTTGAGCACCTGTGGCAGAAGTCCCCAACCTATGGGGCGGGGCTGGGCTGAGTAGCTGGGCAGTGCACATGTGCACGTGCTCACCCCTCCCTCATGCCACCGTTGCCATGAGTGTTGCATAGGCAGCAGCAGCGCCACTAGTATCGCACAGGTGGCGGTATGAACTTTGCGTGGGCAGTGGAAGCACCGCAAGCAGCAGGTTGGCAGTGGTGCGCCACACGCAGGCGGAGGCATTGCCACGAACTTGCATGGGTGGCGGCAGCAAGTAGAAGGTGGGCTGCAGTGCGAGTTTCGCACTGGGGCGGCGGTGCAAGCCTCGCACCGGGTGGCGGAATCACTGCAGGCCACGGCACGATCCTCACACCAGTGGTAGCATGTCCACGAGCCTCACCATAGCTGACAGCCTCACACACATGCTCATAGCCCTGTTTGCATGGTGCTCATGGTCTGTTTCTGTGCACATGTGGCCACATTCACATTTGCGCATGCGTGTGTAAGGTGCCTGCCCCTTCCTCTCCCCCAGGCTGCCAACCCAGAAAGGTTGGAGACCCCTGGCTTATGGAGCGCTTTGAAAAGGAGCAAAACAGCGTTTTAAAGCACTCCATAGGTGCTCAAACATAAGCACTCAAAGGAAAATGGCAGAAAATCCCCCAATCCAGGAGTGCAAAGCTTGTCATATCATACCCCAAAAGACTTGAGGCTGCAATTGCTGCCAAAGGTGCTTCAACAAAGTACTGAGTGAAGGGTCTGGATACTTAATGCCAATGTGATATTTCAGTTTTTTGTTCTTTTTAATAAATTTACAGACATTTCTAAACTTCTGTTTTCACTTTGTCATTATGGAATACTGAGTGTAGATTAATGAGAAAAAATGAATTTTAACAACTGTAAAATCAAGCTGCAGCATAACAAAACTGACAGAAGTGAAGGGGTCTGAATACTTTCTGCATGCACTGATTATACTTCTGGATTTACCTATTTCTCAAAACCTATTCCAAGTTTTGCTCTGTGTGGTGAGGCTTAGTAAATTTGCCCAATCAAAACAAGTTAGTTTTGAAAGCATGCACAGTGATAGGCTTAAAAAAAAGATATTTTGTGAGATCATAACTGACAATTTAAGAATCCCTGCCATAAAGTCTATTTTCTTTCTTATATGAACAAATAAAAGTTTTAGTTATTGAAAGTTTGATTTCATGGGCCATTTTGGACTTGGCATATATGACAGTTGTCAAAAATTGGCAGGTAATGGGGTATTAGGGAATTGTATGCAATACACATCAGTTCTTGTTTGGTCCTTGTAACCATGTTAAATTAATGTGGGTGAATCAACTTGAAAACAGTAAAACCATTCTTTTGCTGAGAATATGGATGGAATGTGTGATGTATATCTTAGAGCACTTAATATTATGACACTAATTATTTGAAGAGTTATGACATAATTATGATTTTTCAAAATGTGTAGTTTGTTAATATATTCAGTTAAAATTATCTATGTATGTATTGGACTTATATAGTGCTGCAATTGTTGCAAACAATACGTTTGAAACACCAGCCTTAGTCTGCACTACTGCCCCTAATATACATAATATTTTAAACAAAATAAAATATACAATACAAATAGTTGATGGAATACACTGATTTAGATGTATAAGAGTAGGATAGTTATAGAAAAATAAATTGGAATGTACAGTTCATAAAAATTACTTGAAGATCCTTCTATTCAGTCTCCTATACGATGGAAAACCTTTCTTCAGAGGAATTGAGAGTAGGGGCAGGTCTACTCACAAACTTAAAAAAAATATATTAAAGGATAGTTTACTTCTCCCTTTACTTCTAGCATCCAGAGTGCAGGGTTGAAACATTACACAAATGATGTAAGATTTTAAAAATGGTGCATACTCCTACAACTTAGACTTTTAAACTTTTCCAACTTTAAAAAAAAATTCTTCAGGAGACAAAGTATTGGGAACATTTAGAGGAAGAATTTGAAGAATTTGAAAGTTCTTTAGTTTATGATAATGTGGAACAGAGTTAGAGAAACATAGTTAAAGAAACTCACCAAAGCAAAACGAAAATTCTTTTATAGAGTTAATAGAAAACTTAACATAGGAACAGATAGTAATTGCATAGCATTGTACAGTATGTACTAATATTCTTGGCTTCAAATGTAAAAAAAATCTAAGACAAAGGATTTGATCTACTCCAGGAATCTAAGATTAAATATTAGAGTTGAGATGTCATATGCGCTATTGATTCCACCTTCCCATACAGTGCATAAATTCCATTTAAACCATCCCCAACAGAGGATTATCTAGCCTCCTCTTGAACATGCCTTATAATCCTATAAGGATCTCAAACTGAAGTGTACAAAATTGTTAGGACTCTAGAGCTTTGTTATGACTTCTAAGTGCTATAGAAAAGAAGAAACTGTGTTTATAGTGTTTATAGAATCATTCTTGAGCAGTTTTCTAATCACGTTACTTTTAAAACCTCTCTTCTAGCAACAAATATAATTATATCAGATATCAGACAGACCCTTCTCTTACTGTTTTATAATTTTATCAGCTTGTCAAGAAACACTTCTACAAAGTTTTAATTAACATTCCTAAAGATGTGTGAATTATATAACACACTCTGTATACTAACACATAGAGAGTTAGAAGATGGCAAAAAACAGAGACAGATTTATTTGTATTGTGCCTCTGATCCATGTGGGTAGATTGCTGATAACTGCTATACTGTTCTCTGTCTCCTAGTATATCCTTCCATGTCTCTACTCACTCCAAAATCACTGGACTTGTGTTTTCAGACAGCACATCTACTGTATATTGTGTGCACTTTTCATTAACATGACTCTTGTGTATGATTGGTTAACCATCATGCCCCTCCCCAATTTCTGAATGGTGAAATTCTGTAGGGTTTATGCCCATAGAAGTGGCAGTTATGCCTGAACAATTTATACTGTGTAAATCTGAACACCATGGACTTAAATGACTACTAGTTGTGTTCCTTTGTTTTTTAGATCTAGCATTTCATTTGATTCTTTGTTTTCATTTGATTATTTATTTTGCCTTCTACTATTTATTTTGAATAGTTAGTTGTTCATTCTTCTTTGAATTCTTACTGAAGTGACTAGCTGTGACAAATAACATTCACTTTGAAATAAAGTAACAGGCAAGAAACACATAATTTCATTGACAGCAAAATTGTATATAGTGCAGTAAAGGACTTAGATAAGATTTAAGCTACTATTTCAGGGTTTTTTTTTCATCAAGAACTACTCTATCTGTGGCTTTAAACTTTAACATAAATTTAGTTTTTGTTATTGTAGAAAAAAATAGATTGAAAGCATGATAACATGACATGGTCCAACAATACTTCCAAAATTCAACCAGTATAGGAAAATCCTTTCCCATAACATTTGTATTCATTTGATGCCACCATGCTTGTTCACCTCTCCTGAACCTTTTCCAGATATATCATCAATATCCTATTCTTCCACTACTCACTAGGTTAATAACTGCACAAAGCTAAAATCTACTTTAACTCATTGCATAAAATAAAATCTACTTCGACTTTCTAGAAGGTATAGTATAAGGGTTTGATTTGTACAAGTCTAGTAGCTTTTACCATTACATCTTTTAACTTTATATTGACCTTAGCTACAGGTATTAGATATATGTTTTATGTTGTATTTGTTTTCATAGTTTTTATATTGCTACTTTATGTCAGCCTGATACCAAAATAAAGATTCAATTGTTATAAAAACTTGTAACCACAAGGGGGCATTCCCTGCACACATAAATATATCAAACACAACCCTTCTATTTTTGTGGAACTGCTCTTAAATACTGGACTGGGATAGGGCTGCTGTGGTAAAAATCCAGAGAACCATTAGATGACAGTAAAATGATATATATAAACTTGCTGCCATCTATTGGTCATCAGATTTTTACAGTCCAGATCTGCTAATAATATTGCCTAAGAGCAGTACAAATAGTAACTGCTTGAAATTGCTAAACAAGATTAAGGAAATAAAGGAGACGGGAGCCTTCCCTAGTCTCCCTTAAAAGTATTAAAAATGTCAGACTCATCAGTCAGAATACTACTTATGTAGTTTTCATATACAGTAGGTGGTGCTTTTAAAAGTTTTGGCATATTAGCTAGAAATACAAAGGTTTCAAAGATATTTGTTAGAAATTTTCAAATTAAAAAGAAAAGGCTTACCTTCATTTATTAAAGTTAATGGTGGAATCTTGAAAGGACTTTTTGTAGGCGAAGTAGCTGGATCAGGGGGTGGCCTTACATCTCTCTCTCTAGGATAGCCTGGGTCTCTCTGAATTTCATTACTTCCAAGCAGCATAGGGTTGTAATGTGGGCTATTAGGAATGTGATGAGGCACCACTGGAACTAGTGGTGGTGAACCATGTGCATCCTGCCGTGAGAATATTCGCAGACATTGTTCTTCCAAAAGTGTGATGATTACCGATTGATTATTTACAAGGTCAGTTAGTGCTGCATACTTTATTTCAAGCTCTCTGTACCTTGATGCCATCTTCAACATTTCAGTTGTAACATTGAGGATTTTGTTTTCCAGCTGGGAAAGCTCCAGTGAATTGTCTCGTTTGCGAATTATCTCATGCAAGAGCTGCATATACAGCTGAGTAACACGTGAATTCATGTTACGACTCTCTTTTCTCAGCAATTTTACTTCATTCACTATATTTCCATCCACATCCACCACTAACTGCAAGAGGTCAATCTCTCGCTTTTGCTTGAATAATACTTCCTTCAAATTCTCAATATCCATCCTAGTAATTTCATCTTTTTTGTTTCCTGGACTTGGGCCTTTAGTGTTGACACAAATTGGTCCAGTTATTTTTTGTTCCGGAACAATAAATGTGTAGCCACACTTTTTCCCTTCCTTACCCTCTTCTGTAGAACGTGGATTTCGTTTAGGAAAGGATTTTTTAAGTTTAGTCTCTACTGTATAATACCCATTTGATAATAGCATTACTAACAAACTCAAAATCCATGGGACTGTCTTCATTTTCAAGTGAACTAAATGGAGAAAAATACATTTTATTTATTATCAAATTTGGAAATTGCCCAACTTCTTTGCAGAGGGACATTGAATGGGGTGGAAATAAAATACTAAAAACAAAAACTGTGTATACAAATTAAATAAGAAGCAAAGATAATTAAAATTCAACATTAAAAAGTTAATTAAATGGCAAAGGGAAGACCTTCGGGATGCTAACCAGCCCCACACCTGCATGGTCCTTTGTGAGCCCCATGCAAGACAGCAGAGTCAGGTCTTTAGATATTTCTGAAAGGCCTGGACAGTGGGGGCCTGCCTTCCCTCTCAGAGGAGAATGTTTGAAAAGGCGGGGGCAATGGCAAAAAAAATGCTTCCTTCCAAGACTTTGCCAGTCACAGTCATAATTCTTTAACTGACAAGGTCCGGGACATGCCTTTCCTACCTGTCTAGATAGGATGGGCTGATATAATGGAGCAATTTTAGGCATTGCCAAGACCGCATCAGTATAAAAATCCATGTCAAAAATGATAGAAAGATTAAGGGTTTTGTCAGTCCTTCAGGCTTTAGTTCTCCCCTATTTGCCATATATTCTGTTATAATTATTAGCAGAAGAATGGAAAGCAGAAACATGTAATATCTTAGTATTAGAAATCAAAATCACAGCAGCTGGATAAGTTGAGTACTATAATATGGTATCAGGATATAATGCATACAATTACTAATACTGGATAACATAGAGGTTGAACTAAGAGCTCTGTATTGATTCATCATCTTACATTTTGCAATTCTCTTTAAGCAGAATTTAACCTTGTAAACAATAAGTTTAGTTCCTGTATTAAAGGTTATAAATAAGCTCCCTCCTCCATCCCTTCCCCCTACTTGTGTCTCATTAGCATGAGGTTATATTATAGTGTTAAAACTCTGAGTGACATGAACAAACACAATAGGTAATTCAGAATTGATCCTTTATATTTTACATTATGTATTTAAAGGGCAGTGCATTTTAAAAAATGAATGCCAAAATACCTTGTAAAATTGTATTATATTTTTATCATTGTTAAAATTATTAACCTCAAACATATTGCAATTAGATTAGATTGTGTCATGTAATCTGTAAATTATTCTTAATTGTTCAAGTTCCTCAAATTATTTTTATCTGACAATGATTGTGTTTTTTTACTCTAGAAATAGTTTCAAACAGTATTAAATATTATTTTGCCTACTTCAGATGAACATTTCAAATGGTAACATTTCACTGCAAATAGACTATGTTCTTAGAAGTTTTTTTTCTGTGTATGGGAAGTAATGCCAAATGAAAATTGCTTGTTTGCATTTGAACTTACTCAAGATATAATTAAGCTTCCTTTTAAGATATACTGGAGATTTGCTTTCCAGTGAAAGTGCTTTTCTTTGAAATAGCCTTCAAATAGCATTAAATGTTCCATCTCTATCACCGTATGTAAAATTCTTCCTAGTATTCAGTATTTTAACTGTTTACCCATTGTAAGGATATACTCATCACCCTACCCATAGCATTACCCTATACTGAAGCATAAAACTAGTATTTTAGCAAGGGAAAAAAACCATTTTGCCATAACTAATTCCTTTCTCTCTTATTCCATTTCATCCTTCCTTTTTGCTATAGATAGTGTTGGTCTTTTTTCAGTGCCAGAGCTCTCATCTGTCACTCTTACATGAGGAAGGACAAGAGAGTTAAATGTTAGTATTTATTGTTGCCCTTGTTATTTTAGTCCAAGAGAGAATCAGTTCTGGTGGAACAGCTGTATTATGCACATTTACACAATACATGCATACCTTTAGGTGCCCCAAGCTTTAACAATACTGTAAAAGGGATAGAGAACATGCACAATCACAGTATATTTTCTCGTACTGATATCAGTAATGCTAACCACAGCAAAGAAAGTGTGTGAAAGACAGGTATCTATATCAATGAAAAAGAATATCAGTAGAAAATAATTCAACCAGTGTCTTAAACTTCAAAAGAGCTGATTTTAACAAACTCAGAGAGAACCTAGGAAAGATTCCATGGATGAAAATCCTAAATGGGAAAACAACTCAAGAAGCATGGGAAACTCTGAAAAATGCTATCATAAAAGCCCAGTCCAGCACAATACCACTGAAAAAGAAAAACAAGAAAGTCAAGAAAAAAACAGCATGGCTGCACAAAGATCTCTCAGACAAACTGAAAGACAAAAAGCACAAATACAAAAAATGGAAAGAGGGAAACATAACTAAGGCTGATTATCAGCAGACAGCCAGAACATGCAAAGACGAAGTGAGGAAATCAAAGGCTCAGAAGGATAATTAAAAAAAAGTTTCAACATATTAATAACAAGAAAAAAGTCAAGGAAACTGTAGGTCCACTAAAGAGAGAAGATAGCAAGGAAGTAACAGGCAGAAAGCAGAGCTGCTTAACTCATTCTTTGCATCAGTCTTCATATAAAAAGAAAGCCCAACATACCAAAAAAAACTACTGCAAAAGACAAACTAGAAACAAAAATTAAAATAAGAAAATGGTAAGAGAACACCTATCCGACCTTGATGAATATAAATCACCAGGACCTGACAGATTGCATCCCAGAATTCTAAAGGAGCTGGCAGATGTTATCTCAGAACTATTGCACCATATCTTTCAAAAATCCTGGAGCACTGGGGAAGTACTTGTGGATTAGAAAAGGGCTGATTTGGTTCCCATCTTCAAGAAAGGGAAAAAACAGATCCAGGAAACTACAGACCAATCAGTCTAACATCAATACCTGGGAAGATCCTGGAAAAGATAATCAAAAACCAGATCTGCGAACAACTAGAAGCAAACAAAGTTATAATTGACAGGTTTGTCAAAAACAGATCATGCCAAACCAATCTTATTTCATTCTTTGATAAAGTGACTAAATTAGTAGACCAGCGACATGTTGCAGACATAGTTTACTTAGATTTCAGTAAGGCATTTGACAAAGTAGACCACAATCTACTGCTTGGTAAACTATAAATAGGTGAAATTGACAACATCACCACCAGATGGATATGTAGCTGGCTGACAAACCGTATTCAATGAGTAGTCCTCAATGGTACTACATCCACATGGAGAGAAGTAAGCAGTGGGGTACCACAAGGCTCCGTCTTAGGCCCAGTACTCTTCACTATCTTCATTAATGACTTAGATGAGGGAATAGAAGGGGAACTCATCAAATTTGCAGATGACACTAAATTGGCAGGAATAGCCAACACCCCAGAAGACAAGCTCTGGATCCAAAAAGATCTTGACAAACTCGAACAATGGACCCTATCCAACAAAATGAGTTTTAATGTGGAAAAAAGCAAAAGTTTTACATTTAGGCAGGAAAAATCAAAGGTTTAAATAAATATTAGGCAAAACCTGGCTCAAAACAGCAACTGTGAGAGGGACCTTGGTAGCCAAGGTTGCCTACCCCTGGGCTAGTCTAAAGAAAAGAAGAAATAGGGGCGACATGATAGCAGTATTCCAGTATCTGAAGGGCTGCCACAAAGAAGAGGGCATCAAACTATTCTCCAAAGTGACCAGAGGGAAAGACAAGCAACAATGGTTGGAAACTGACCAAAGAGAGAAGCAACCTGGAATTAAGGAGAAACTTCCTAACAGTGAGGACCAGTGGAACAGCTTGCTTTCAGAAATCATGGGCGTTCCATCACTGGAGGTTTTTAAGAAGAGATTGGACAGTCACGTATCTGAAATGGTATATCGGGGCTGGACTAGAAGACCTTCAAGGTCTCTTCCACCTCTTTTCTATTCTATATACTGGAATCATACTGCAATTAAATAGCATAGATGTAAGGCGTTAGACTAGAAACCAGGGGACATGAGTTCTAGTTCCACCTTAGGCACAAATCCAGCTGGTTGACTTGGGCTAATCACTTTCTCTCAGCCCTAGGAAGGAAGAGATGGCAAGCCACTTCTAAAATACCTCGCCTCTTAATATTTAATGTATACCTACTTCCACTGGAATTTCAATCCATTGATTCTGATCCTGACCTAGGGGGAGGACACAGTGTTGCTTTATGCCTATTCTGTGGCTGTTGTGTCTGTAATCATTAAACTACCAATCATAAGTCGAGGACTATCTGTTTTGCAGTTAGCAGTTCTGCAATTAGTTTTGCTGGGATTTAATACCTTGCAATATAATTCACTTGCCCTGGAGCATTGAATTCATTTAAATTAGGTAATTCTCTGTGACTGTCCTAGGCTACTGCTTTCTCCTTACATTATTGTGAACCACAATAATGGCCCACTAATGTCAATGATATTTGTCTTTAATATCCACTCTCTGCCCACCTAAATTTCATGTGTTTCTCTTTCTAGCAGACTTTAGCAGAATAATTTGTGCCATAGATTCATTACAAATGAATGAATTACAGTATTGTAATGTACTTCATGTGAGAATAGAAATTTTTATTCATATTGAATAATCAATAGTGCAGCTTCCTGGAACCAAGTATGAAAACTCACCATTATGCAATTGAAACAACTGCACTGACCCAATTTAAATCTTATGGCTGTAGTTTATTGTTTGTAGGTTTTTATTTATTTATTTTTAATAATTGTTTCCGAAACAATTGTTTCAGGTTCACATGAAACCTCATTTCATGTGAGGCTAATTGTAAAAATAAGGAGGAAAAAACCTTTTTTGTTGCTGTAAAATGATCTTTGAACTTTCTTGCCAGATTGATCTGCTTTGCCTCTTCATTATAATTAATAATTCTACTTAGAAGAGCCTGGTTTAAACATTTGGGCTGCATTGTTGGGAGAGGGGGATAAATGGCTAAATAAGAAACATGTATTATTACAGCTGAATATTATTTGTGAGTGACAGTTTACTTTTGCATGGAGCAATGTACTAAAAGCAATAAAAGTACATTTTTCTGCAAATGCAGAGCAAATGTTCATATTTAATATAGTCTGCTTTCCCAAATATTTAATTCATATGCATAACATGCAAACATGTTCTTCTGTACATTCAAAAGGTCAGCTATTAAAAGCAGTGAGTTAATGCATATAGTCTTCTTAGCCTTCAGGTTTTGTATGATTAAGATAATTTGATATGGAGAAGAATGATATACATCTGTTTGCAAGGGAACCTTAATATAATATTCCACATTATTGATAATTATTTGTTTCTATATCTTATTGGAGTCCATTGTGTCTTCCTTATTTTCTAAAGTGGTAGCAAGGTGAATTTTTTGAAATGAATGTAGTTTGTTACTCTATAGATGTGAATGAAGATTAGTAATCAGTGAAAACAAAAAAGAATAATCATCTGTCATTTAAGAATGGGCTTTTAAAAAAAATTGTTCCAAGCTTAGTTTGAGTATTTTCATCTTTGAGAAATTAAAAATCCAATCTACCTCTGAGCGTGAAACATTTTAAACTCATGTTCAACCTCCAGACAAATTATACAAAATAATGTTTTTTAGATAAGAAATATTTTGAAGATTGAATTAATTTCTGTGATTCAGCTACCATATATACCACAGATTTAAGCTGTGCTCTCATTGGAACCCAGGAGAATGTTTGTTTGTGTAAACATTTTATTCCTTTTACTTAGCATAAATCAGCATTGGCTTCAACCCATATATCTCTGCAAGTAGAAGCTATCAAACCAGTGCTGTTTTTGTCGGATATAGTATCCGGTATATGGGACAAAACAATGTTGTATGTTTTTCCCAAGAAAGGTGTTGTACTCTTTTTTCACATGGCCTTAAACATAAGTGATTTTTCCCTCCATAAGCAGTCTTTTATCTTGAGAGAAACCTGCAAATTTGCTCAATTTGTGAATAAAAATTTGCAGATTTTTTTTTAAAAAAATGTTTTAATCTACTGCTTGCAGATATGTTGACATTCTTTTTTGTTTGTGAGGAAATTTCTGTGTAATAGTTTTTCAGGTTTCTATCCTTTATTTCTGTGTAATAGTTTCCATCCTTTTCCTCTTTAATTAAGAGACACTCTTAATTAAAACACATAATGTAAAAACAAAACAAGCAATTACTTATACATGCATTATTCTGTATTTAGTAACACAAACAGATGCTTTGTTATTTTCAGCACCTCTTTGATTAGAATAACATAACTATTTTGTATCTTTAATTACTTTATTGGATTGATTTTACTTTTTTCTATTTTTTAAAAATGTCATTGTAACAAGCAATTAGCCATTCTTAGTAACATAGTTGGCAAAAAGGCATTTGTTCAAAATAGTACAATTGTTCTGTTTAAGTTGATCCTAAGAAAAAAAATAGGTTGGCGAGATAATGAAAAAATATGAAAGACATATTAAAGTATTTCAACTTTGGGCACATAAACCATGTGTTATTTGATTTTCTTTGGAAATACAAGAACCTTAGGTGTGGATAAGATGTTAAATGAGTGAAAATACTCAATTTGATTTCATTTGCACATTTCTCATTACTTTTATATACTATTAAAAATGGAGCATCTCTTGACTGTCTTGAAAACAATCATATAATACAGAACTGAATAAATTGTAGATTGAAAATGTGTACCATAGCTAGAAAATTACTATGAAATGATAGTAATGCCCAGTGATATTAATGTCTTATATTGCATTAATTCTGTTGAAATAACTTATTATACATTCCATTTAGTCAAATTCTGCTATTTTAGTCATTGGGAGATTTTATATCTAAAAACCTGATTCACTGAATGATAAATATTTTCCTTTAATATCAGAACTTTGATTTAATTTTATCTTCTGCATTTCACTTTCTGAAAATCAGTCAGAAAAGGAGATACTGTATACCTGGCTTTCAATAACTCTAAAGATAGCTTGCTACTTCAATTACTTTCTCTTGAATATTATATTTTTAACTGAATACCATTCTTGCAGCATGAAGAATTTGTAGTGATGTTCGATTACTTTTTACAGGTATTTACAGGTTAATATGGTAATTTAGGCAAAATAGCATTTACCAAATCAACATTCTAGAATACTTTGCTTCTAACTCTATAGACATCTACGTATGCAGAATCATACGTCTTCATTACCAAGTATATCTTATTTTCAGAAAACTTAGTTCTACAATCTACTGAAATACATGGAATTATTTCCTACTAAATGGCAGTTATTCAGCAGTAAGAACATAAGTGCAAACATAAGTTGTCTATTTTCCATTCTGAAGTGCACAATACTTACATTGTCTTATCTATCAGATTAACAGAACAAGTCTCTGAAGCATAATGAGCAGGTAAACATCTATTACAACTAAATACTAATAGTTTGAAAAAGCCAATATTAACTATTTGCTAAAATATTTGTTCCACTATTATATCAGATTTATTTATAAAAATGTCATTTTTAAAAAACTGCATAATTAGCAAAATAATTAAAAACTTTTATATTGTACAGAGGAACAATCTAATACTGTATTTTAGTCAGTTAAAAACTGATAAAGTTCTGGTTAAAGCTCTGAAATTATTTTTGATACATTCATTGTTAAAATGAAATACTATTGCCTTGGTTCTTACCTATAATGGTAACTACAATACATGAATATCAGTGCTTCAACAGTGTCCACTGGATATTTTGCCACCTTCCAATTTGGCTGTTTTCTGTGTTGGCTGGGTCTGACAAAAGGTGCAGTTTAAAAAATCCGGAGAGCACCAGGTTGCAGAAGAGTACCATAGATTCCAGAAACCTAGATTTTACAGCTAAGTGTTCTAATAAGATCCTGAACTTTGTTGCTTTTTGCTTAACAAACTATTTTAATTAGAACTGGAGAATAACTGTTCACTGCATATATTAGTCTAACATCACATGGTACTCTCTGAAAGAGAGCAAAAATGCTTTCAGGACTAAGCATGTATAAGCAATATATATCGATGTAACATAGAAAGTAATTGTTACCTAGTTTTGTGCCAAAGAAAACTCCAATATTTGTATTGTTCTTTATTAGGTACAACAGGAATTATTGTATTCAGCAATCATGGGCTATAATTTTGAGCCAAGATAATTAGTACATTATATTAGGTTGTTTTTTTCTTTTGCAAGATAATTTAGCAATTTTTTAGTTCCTATGGCAGCAAATAGATAATTGAATCTTAAAAATATTTAAATCTACTACAGTGGATACATGCTTATTCCAAGTACAAATGGAATGATTTTGATCAAAAATTTGGGGTGCTACATTAGCACATGAACAGAACTAAATTAAATGAAATTTTAATTACAGATGTTCATGCTAATAATTGATATGCCTGAGAGAATCTGAGAGTTACTGACTTGCTAGTTTTATTTTTCTTTGTTAGGAAAAAAAAGTACTTTAAAGCATTAAACTAGTTCAAAAACATTAAAACCTGTTTCACCATGGAAGCTTTATAAGAATGGATTTTTTTCCTAATTATGTTTGAGGATTGAATGTGTAAGAGAAGGTCCTCTCCCCACACATTGCCTCAGGATGCAGCTAATAAAAATAGTATTTTGATGACTTTCTATAATGGATTATAATAAAAATCAATGGAGTACAATAAATTCTAAACTGTGTATTTAGTGACAGCAATCTCATCCTTAATGCATGCATATTGATAGCAAAAATATATATAAATACTAACCTTCTGATGACTCTTTCTTCTGAAATCAAGTAAAACTTCAGAGGCTTTTTCTGTATATTTCCTCCTCCCAGTGCTAATACAGTTGGCTAGCACAGTTCTATGTTATTTTATTTTGTTATATTTATATCCAAGTACATATCCTCCACTTTTAGCTTAACGAACGACCTATCTATCTAAATAATTTCCTTCTGCAACAGAAAGGATGGAGAGATTTTCTAGCTGCTGTGCTTGTTCCTTTCATTTGCATTCTGAGCTGCACTAACCAGCAACAGCTGAACTTGCTTCCATATACAGCACAGCACACTTGGGTGTGTTTCTTAAACAAATGCATGCCTCGACGTAAAAACTGCCAGCCCATGTATGAGGTAATTGAAGAAAGGGAAGGGGGGAAGAGAAAGAGAGACCAAAGGATTTCCTATCCACGGCTTTTGGAGTAGAATTGAAATTGGGAGAGGAAAATGAGTGGGAATCACAATATGAACAAGGAGATACTGTTTGTTAGTTGAATGGAAAGCAAGCAGCAGACGGGGAAACTATAAAGAGTTTAGGTACTGTACTATAATTGCAAAGCATTGTTACTTGGTTGCTCAAAGTTGTCTTTAGCTGTTACCATAATGAGCTTACTTTAGAGGAGAGATTCTTTCATACTGACATACCCAATTTTCTGTTTCCACGAATAAAAGGAATAGGAGATTTGTGGATGTATGTGTTTGTATTCAATTATTGTCCTGAAGAATGCAAACCTGAATGTCATATTAAATTCTTTTTTAAGTTTATTTAATGAGAAGTAGTTGTTACAGCAATAGTGTTTAAAAAAAACTTTGGCAAAATAAGACACTAAAGCTATAAACTCTTAAGTTACATGGTATACTAAATGAGAAGGGAGGAGAAAAGACTTGGTGATTGATCCAAGAAAAAAATAATTCAGTTTTTTATGTAGGTGAAAAATCTATTAATTGATTTCTAACTCAGTTTCTTAAATATTTATTTAGCCAGAAACACAGATGTCATTTTATTTTATTATTCCCATCCCAGTTCAATAACACCAGTTACCAACAATCAGGCAAACACAAATACCAGCCAGTATTTTCCTGATTACATATTCTGTCGTCACTGAGTGGCCATCTAGAAGCCAATAGATTATTTAGGATTCAATTAACTCAAATCAGTTAGCTCGGACTGAAATACCGAAAACAAAAGTTTTATTGAATAAATATTAAGAGGGTTACAGAGAAAGAAAGGCACCAACCCATTTTTCTTGGACTGACCAGAAACGCCAGAAATGACAGTAAAGAGACCCAGTAAAGTTGCCCATTTCATGTCATTTTTTATTCTTTGGACTTTAGATCAATTTGCTTTTTGGTGCCTGGGGCTTTTGTTTCATTTTTATATTTAAGGGACAGGGAATATAATAACACCTAATTATTTCTTATTCACAACTTTAAAC
Organism: Protobothrops mucrosquamatus; assembly: GCF_001527695.2. Lineage (NCBI taxonomy): Eukaryota > Metazoa > Chordata > Lepidosauria > Squamata > Viperidae > Protobothrops > Protobothrops mucrosquamatus. The sequence goes on from NW_015386419.1 coordinate 750,609, forward strand.
AATTTAATGCTCTGCTTAAATAAGACATTGTCTTTAGTAGACAACACCTGGGATTGGTCTGGTAGCATATTTTATCAACTGTGGGAACATAAATAGTAAAACCTTTGCTAAAAATATTTTTAAGAGAACCATTATTACTATTTCACTTTTTCCTTGTCAATCTTGTATGCTACTACTACAAATACAAAGTTTATATAATTGAATACAAACAGCAAATGATAATCACTTAGACATAGCAGTTTAATTTTAATATATAATTGGTGCATTAATTAAATACTTTGTTGAATTGCAAATACATTTTAGATACAAATTGAAATATAAAGCTTTTATATGTAAGGGCAGAGTTGAATGTTTCAGATTCATGACATGTCTTTAAAATCCAAATACTATCTGAAACAGGACCGGAAGGCTGTGATGTTATTTGATTTGAACTTACAGATAGTTGGGATCAGCAACACCATTACTAAATGCCATGATTGCTGAACAAAAAAATCACGTGACTGCAAGGACTTACAGCCTCACTTCTGCTTCAGCTGTTAAGCAAATCACCACAGCTGTTAAGTAAAACATTCCATATTCTCCTTTAACTCGCTTCTCACAAGCCAGTTGCAAATCATATAAATGGTGTGACCTTGGGACACTGCAATAGTCATAACTGTATACCATTTGCTAAGCTCCCAAATGGTGATCACATGACTGCAGAATATTGCAATAATCATAAATGAAGGCTGGGGGTTTCCTTCACAATTATAACTTCAAATAGTCACTAAATGAGGGAGTCAGTAAGCAAGGTCTACTTGTAACTTTTATTTCAATGCTCTGTATGATAAAAAAAATCTTTAATTCTTCAGGTATTTATCTCTCAGACTTGACATATATTGACTCAGCATATCCATCAACAGGAAGTATTCTGGAAAATGAGCAGAGATCAAACTTAATGAATAATATTCTTAGAATAATTTCAGACTTACAGCAATCTTGTGAATATGGTAAGTTACACCATGCATTTATATTACAGCATTATCTGCAAACAGTGAATAAAATAGCTTGAATATTAATTGAGGCTTGCTCAAAATTCACCTTTGATTAAAAGTGGTGATGGGATATTTTAAAAAAATAATTCAAGATATGAAGATAAGGTGATCATTTTCCCAATAAAACAGCAGAAATCTAATCAAACACTCCAAAACCTTTGAGCATATCTTAAAATATTTCTTTGGATCTTTACTATAATTGAAGAGACAAATGTAAAAGGTAATATTTGTTTACTAAATTCTTTCAAAGTAAAAAAAATGACTTTTCTCAACTTAGCATTAACTTTAAAAAATAATTAACAGACTTTGATACAATAAGTTTTCTGTTATTCAAAAACATCTTGAAAGCCACCCTCTTAATTTTGACTAAGTCTATTTCAAATAAAGTAGTCTGTCAGTAAGAACCTTCCTTTTTATTTATTTATCTATTATTTATTTAATTGTTCAACTTCTATAAGCTGTCCATCTCAGTCAATGACTCTGGGCAGTTTACAGTTCATTTTTACTAAAGATTAATTAAGCTTTCCACTTAATTTTATTTAGACAAGATAGGTGCAGGAAATGAATATAGGTTTATTGTATGCTAATGTTCTCTAGAAGAATCTGAACTATTAATAGTCATAGCAAATTGGTGGTAGATAAGAGTCAATGGAATTCAAAATGGGCTTGGATCTAGATCTCTTGTGGGTGCGAAGGGACTCAAGACTGATGATGCAATTGACCCATCCTTGGGCCTCAGTCTGGTCATCTCCTACAGATTACTGAAGCCAGAGTTCTTGTTTTTTCACTTATGGGAAAATAATGGATAGGAAGTACCCTACCTTCCATTTACAGATGGCTCAATTGCCTTTTTATACCAAACTGCAATTGATAAACCACTGCCCAAAAGGAAATCACTGTTTACCTCTAGAATTATATTACATCCTCAGCTGATGAAGCTTTTGATAGGAATCCTGTGCAGATTGCTTTTAAGTTGGATGCCGTATTGTTTCAATATGTCCTAAGGCACGAATGTCACTTGATTGAGTCACATGGTGTATCATGACATATTGTGATGTTTTTTGCCTTTGCAGAGCCGGGGTGGGCGTAGCCTGCGTGTGATGCATCCAGCTGCAGGCCGCCAGTTTGACACCCCTGTCCTAAGGTCTAGAATATTTACTGTGAATATTTGGAGGAAACAAATATTTTTTTCCCTTTATGTATTTCTGTTTTCAGAAAGTCTTCTTTGTATTTTGTTACTTAGAAATAGATATTTTTCTTCAAAATAATAGAGCTTTTGCATTCATGTGGGCTGGAATTTCTTTTTATCCTGTCTCTACCCAATTTATCAGGCTGATGATTTGGGGTTTTTTTTGTTTGTTTGTTTCTCTTTTATTTTCTTTACACAAGGTTACATGTTTTTGGCAGAGTGAAATTATCCCTGGGATTATAGGATGCTGCTTGTCTGCAAGGATTAGACAGCTCCCTACTGTGCAAAGAAACTATGGTTATATATGCAAATTCCCTGAGATCAAAAGCCATCTCTGGTGCTCTAAGAAGAGAAATTTATGATAAGATTTCTTTTTCAGTACTTGTCTGAAAAATATTTTGTTTATTGCATTGGAGGAGATGTAAATCATGTTATTGGGCAAAGTCTTAGAATCTGACTAAATACAAGATGATTATTGGGTGAGAATATTTAGGAAATCACAAAATACGTAACATCTATAAAGCAAATTTTAAATGTGAGTTTCAATTTATATATATATGTAGAATTGTAATCAGAATTCTATATACAGAAGATTAGTAGCCACCAACATTTATTAATATGACATTACTCTTATGAGTGGGGCGCAATGTCTCAGCCATTAAAGATGCTAAGCTTGTCAGAGAGCTGACAGCCTTGATTTGAGACCTGAGGTCTGCGCAACGAGGTGCGCTCCTCTTACTTGTCCCAGCTCCTGCCCACCTAGCAGTTTGAAAGCATGCAAATGTAAGTAGATTAATAGGTACCACTTCAATGGGAAGGTAACAGAATTCCGTATGTGTTTGGCATATAGCCATACTGGCCATATGACCACAGAAATTGGTTTCAGACAATGCTGACTTCCCTCGGCCAAGAAACGGATATGAGCACTGTGTCCTAGAATTGGACATACCTGACAGGAAAATCTTTACCTTTTTATTGATATGAAGCAGTTTTTAATATATTTTAGCTGGGAATGAGGTTGCCAGATATATGCAAGGCCATATATCCTTTAGTTGTTCAATAGTGAAAGGACACAGGGCAGAAAACATCCTGCAAAAAACAGAGCTCCACAACACAGTCCTTTCAGCAGTTCCAAGAAGGCTCCACACCCATTTGCACTACTCAGGTGATCCTGAAGACACAAACAAACCTTCAAGTGTTCTCAGTGACTCTCTAAAACAGGGGTGTCAAACTCGTGACGTGTCGCGATGTATGGTGATTTTTTTGCCATTGCCGGCAATGGGGTGGGCGTGGTTTTGCTATGATGCATCCGGCCCATGGGCCAGCAGTTTGACACCCCTGCTCTAAAAGAATGCAAATAATCAGCTGTCTGCAAAGAATATAAATCCCTCCATTCCCCACCATCCTGTCAGAACTGAAGATGCTTCTTTGATGAGAAGCAAAATGTCTTCAAAGAAAAACAAAGTCTGATTTTATGTGCATAGCCTAGTTTCCTGCTTTTCCTTCCCCATCCAATTACTGCTATTAAAGTTCTTATAAACAAGTTGATCTTAATTCTCCAGCACTGAGATGGAGACTCCACCATTGGGTAGTAGACTGTATTCCTGCCCTTAGTCTAGTTCAGTCGGTTTCAACGGTGCGGGCAGGACCTGGCAACTAGAGGTCAGAAACTGAACTAGAACGGGTCCTGTCTGCAACGTTCAAACCGAGATCCGTCCATGTCAGTAACCACCAAAGGTAGGGGAAAGGTATTCAAAATTTTAAAGAATTCATCTGTGCTTGCACTTAATTTGGCTTCATCTCCCCTCAGCGATCCCTGTAAGTATTTCCAAAGGGACTAACGGCTGTTAGTCTCAAAGCTCATTATTCAAATAGGATTGGGCCTTGCAGGGAATTGAACGGGGCTGCTCCTTTCCCCGACAGGAGGCCAACGGCTGTTGGACTCAGAACACCTCACGCCTAACGGAGCTTGCGGCGGCGGCTCCGTAGGCTGTTTAAACGGGGAAAGACAGGCCTGGGAGGCATTTTTTCGCTTCAATCGATCCGTCAGGAAGACATCGGCTGTTGTCTTCCTCAGACACAAGCCTCACGGAGCCCGCGGCTGCGGCTCTGTCGACTCGGGCGCTTTTTTAGCGACGGGGAAAAGGGGGGGAAGCCCCATGATCGACTCCGACGTCGTTTTTTCCTTCACGGGGCTGCGGCTGCAGCCCTCGTGGGCGATTATTGTGAGTCTTTCTAATTTTCTATTTTTTTGTTTGCGGAGGTGCGCGCGCGCGCGCGCTTGGCCTCCACTACGATCGGTGGTTTCGGCCGGCTATCGGAGACGGAGAAATAGTTTATTTTCCCCCGATTCCTCCCTTCTTTGCTGGTCGGTGTGCGGAGGCCCCTCAGAGAGCGGGGGGGGGTTGCTAACAGTTTCCCCGGCCCTGCCTGTGTCAGAGACGCCATTTTGAGCCTCGTCCTGGAATAGGCCGCGGCGGCCATTTTGAGACCACAATTGGTTCTAAAAAATTGGGATTCATTGTTAAGTGAAACAATTTTGTGAAAGGAATTAATCCAAATTGGGCGCTTGCACAGTCTCCAATTGGCAAATGAGTTTTCCCTTTCTGCCAAGGGTGGCAATACTGGGTTGCCATTTTTCTGTAGGGAGGTAGGCCGCCATTTTAGTAAGGCCGCCATTTTGTATTCTCCATTTCTGCATATAGAGGCAGATCCCTTCCTTTATCTTTGAAAATTTGGTGTCTCCTGGTCCTCATTTGGAATTGGTTAATTGGCACAGATTAATTGGCACTGTACTGGGATTCCAGGCTCCCCATCAGCGTGTCTGTTCTTATCCACAGTATTTTCAGTACGAATTCCAGGCTCCCCTTATAGAGTGTCTGTCATTCGTACTTAGTTTCTCCCTTGGATTCCAGGTGCCCCAGCAGTGTACCTGTCCTTATCCAACTGGGATTATACCTGGGTTCCAGGCGTCCCTGCAGTCTGTCTGTCCTTACCCAGAGTTTGGCATTTTCCTGATAACAGAGACCCCCTATTGTGTTTCAAGGTTATAGGAAAATGGAGGAAACTTCTCTTTCCTCAATGAGTGCCCCGCCTTCCTCATCAGGTACTCCTGGTCCGGAAGGCACTGGTAAAGCGACCCATAAGAGCCGCTCTACCGTCAAAACATCTAAACAGGTTGATAAACAAGCTACCAGGAGGCACCAAGCCTTGGAAAAGGAGTTCTCCAAAGCGCAGAAGAGAGCCAGGCTCGAGACTCATGGGTCTGCGGGGTTAAACTTAGAATTACCCCTAGGGGTTTCAACTTCTCCCAGGGGTGTTTGGTCGAGTGGGGATTGCTTCCCTTCCCCCGCACAAGGCGGAATGGAACAGGTTCCCCCAGCTCCACAACCCTCCACGTCCAGGGCAGTGCAGGGGGGTCCTGAGGCCACTTTTACACCTACTGCGGCGGGGCTCCGCTCAGCAGAACCGATTCCCTTCCTTTCAGAAGAGCGTCTGGCGCTATTGATTAAACAAGCAGTCGACCATGCCCTTGACACTAGGGCCAGGGCGTCTAGGCCGATCTCTTCCCTTCCAACCCCTTTCCCAACCTGAGGTGGAGGCTCATTATGTTCCATCTTCTCCTTCTGGGTCTGTTGTTTCTGAGGACTCCTACCTCAACCAACCTCCCCCTGGTCAGGAAATTCTAATGTCAGAGGAGGAGGACGTTCCTCCAGAGGCTCCTGCATTTACGGGCTTATTTAACCCTGCCTTTTTTGTCACCATCCTGTGTAAGGCCACGTCTATGGCTCATCTAGGACAGGGATCCTCGTCAACGGAGGCTCCCGCTCTTCCAGATCCGGAGGCGGCTCCAGTTTACGTCGAACCTGTCGCAACACAACACCGTATTCCCTGTCCTTCCCTGTTTCTGACCGCAATCAAAAAGCAGTGGTCCTCTCCGGCATCACTTCCCTTACCAAGTAACACAGATAAGAAACTGTATAATGTTGCCAAGGAGCTGGAGGAAGCATTAGAAATTCCGGAGGTGGACGAACCCTTAGGGCCCCTGGTATCGGCCATGGCCATATCCGGTGAGTTTTCAGAGGCCCTTAAGGCCGAGGATCGCAAGTGCGAGTCCACCTACAAGAGGACGCACCAGGCGGCTGCCTGGGCGATCAGGACCGCAACTTCGGCCTCTTTCTTCACCAGGGCCGCCCTCACCTGGCTTCGGGAGCTCCAAGCCCGAGTTCCTGCGGAGGATGTCCGCACGCACTTGGATCTTAGCAAAATGGTGGCAGCCACGGAATATGCGTCGGACGCAT